>NC_084714.1:6896263-7223695 GCF_033807575.1 Cydia pomonella | reverse complement strand
AAATAACATCAACCGAGACACTTGGGAAGGCATAATTTAATAAGACCATACACGTGCTCTGACTGCATAATACCATCCACGAGAGTATTAAGCAGCTCTTATACGACTTTGATACTAACAGATCTAGAAGCGTTATTAGATGAAAAGGAGTTTATCGATAAATATACGGGTCTGAATCCATAACCCGTTTTCGTTGCTGTTCAGTGCACGGTTAAGTACTTTTGTTAGATTATATTTTAGAACTAATTCCATAAAACAAGATCTGTGCACTCTATTTCCAATAGGTATATTTTCATGTACTGTGTATTTTTTACAGATATTATCGTGTGCAGGTGTCAATTTAATGAGTATATAAATATTTCGTTTGAACAAGTGCAATACAAAGTCGGCATGTGCGTAGATGTGCACGTGCTGCTCCACAAAAATATTTGAGCCATGCACACACACGTCACACAAGCGGTGTGCCATCTTTTATAAGGATGTGTATATTACAACGCGCACGTCCACATGCTCGTCTACGAACGCGCATCCCATGTGCGCAGGCCTTGCAGGGGTCCTAAGGAAATGTTGCTATCTTGCCATTTACCATACAATACAATATTCCATTGTACGCGTCAACCAATCTAAAGGTTAGAACCATGTTAGATAACACAAAACTGAGTTCCAATGTAATATCATTCAGTCCTTGTGACCTACAAGTTCTATCAGAATTCATATTTGAATAGAAAACAAACTTGGTGGCGGGGCGCACGGAAATCTTATTCAATTTATACGATTGATATTTGCTGTTGACACGCGGAATAGCTGAATATGTATTTGTCTGTTTTTGAACAGGTTTTGTCAGTGCCGGATTAACCATTAAGCAAAATAAGCACTTGCTTAGGGCACCACGTGTAGGGGGGCACCAAAATCGTAGAAAAAAAAAAAAAACCGCGCAGGCTGCATCAGCGTCGCACTCAAAGTGTAGTACTTATGTACACGAAACTTTTTGATACGTGTGTACCCATCTAACAACGAAGGGTCGTAAAGTGAGTGAGGACACGTAAGCACATCCCCAACCTTACGCGGAGGCCATCAAAGCTCATGGCAATAAAAACATCTTTATCAAGTTGCGCTTTCGAGTTAAGGCAAAGGCCGAGCAGTAGGAGGACCGTGATTACATAGGTTCAATTTCAAGCCACTCTTTTGCAGTTCGGCGTTAGGTCTTATGCGACGCCACAGGCCTTTTACTTTATGCAAACTGCCTCACTTTCGCTTGGCCATGGATCCAAATCCATGCTGTCCTCTTTCGCAGCTGGGCTGCCTTGCTCACACCTCGCCATTGATTGTATTATATGATAACGCGCCGCAATCGGACGCTGCGGAAGTCCAGCTAGTCATACCTCGCTATTGGTCAAATTCAAGCCTTGCTTTCTTCCAGCTCGACCTTTGGCCTCATCCGTAAGCGCCGATCGAACGCTCATCGCATTCAGCCTTAGACTTTGCCTTTAAATACACTGATTTAAACCATCACGATTTAGGCCAATCAAATTAGATCCAAAAATAGCGTTTAGAGGAATTAATTCCCAGCAAGCTGGAAATTGTTTTAATACATTTATTTGGTCCTAAATGCGTATAATTCAAGTTTACTCTATCCCAGGAGGTGTGCATACATTTTGGGATCCTTAGGAGATAATTTTTTCATTTTTTCCTTTGGATTGCCAAACCACTCGATGTAGAAGGAATTCCCTATAAATTATGGTGGATCCGACACTGGTAAGAAAGCGTTTTCGGATTATTAACATGATTTTACCAAAAATAAAAAATGTCGACCTTTTTTAGGGTTCCGTAGCCAAATGGCAAAAAACGGAACCCTTATAGATTCGTCATGTCCGTCTGTCTGTCCGATTATGTCACCGCCACTTTTTTCCGAAACTATAAGAGCTATACTGTTCAAACTTGGTAAGTAGATGTATTCTATGAACCGCATTTGGATTTTTACACAAACATAGAAAAAAAAACAATAAATTTTGGGGGTTCCCCATACATAGAACTGAAACTCGAAAAATCTTTTTTCATCAAACCCATACGTGTGGGGTATCTATGGATAGGTCTTTAAAAATGATATTGAGGTTTCTAATATCATTTTTTTCTAAACTGAATAGTTTGCGCGAGAGACACTTCCAAAGTGGTAAAATGTGTGTGTGTGTGTGTGTGTGTGTCCCGTAACTTCTAAAATAACAGAATGAAAAATCGAAAAAAAAAAAATGATATATATTGCCATGCAAACTTCCACCGAAAATTGGTTTGAACGAGATCTAGTAAGTAGTTTTTTTTAATACGTTATAAAATAAAAAATAAAAAAAAAAATTCATCAAACCTATTCGTGTGGGATATCTATGGATAGGCCTTCAAAAATGATATTTAGGTTTCTAATATCATCTTTTTCTAAACTGAATAGTTTGCGCGAGAGACACTTCCCAAGTGAAAAAATTTGTGCCCCCCCCCCCCCCCCCCTCTAACTTCTAAAATAACAGAATGAAAAATCTAAAAAAAATATATGATATACATTACCATGCAAACTTCCACCGAAAATTGGTTTGAACGAGATCTAGTAAGTAGTTTTTTTTTAATACGTCATAATATTAAAAAAAAAAAATTTTTCATCAAACCCGTACGTGTGGGGTATCTATGGATAGGTCTTCAAAAATGATATGTAGGTTTCTAATATCATTTTTTTCTAAACTGAATAGTTTGCGCGAGAGACACTTCCAAAGTGAAAAAAAGTGTGTCCCCCCCCTGTAACTTCTAAAATAACAGAATGAAAAATCTAAAAAAATATATGATATACATTACCATGCAAACTTCCACCGAAAATTGGTTTGAACGAGATCTAGTAGGTAAGTAGTTTTTTTAATACGTCATAAATGGTACGGAACCCTTCGTGCGCGAGTCCGACTCGCACTTGCCCGGTTTTTTACAATTTACTACGAATACATATTAAGGTACCTACCTTAAATCAATCAATCAATCAATATATTTTATTGCAAGAACATAGTTAAATTACATTTTGGATCCTCTGATATCAATTTTAATAATACTCGTAATTAAAACAATTTTTCCGTCGGCCGTACCGTTTTCGATTTGAAAATGAAAATGTTTATTTGGGTAACAATGAAAATCTCCTGGAATGGAGCAAACTCGGATTATACGTATTTTTAGGTGGAAAAAATCTAATTGTATTGGCCTAATTGTGACACATTATTATTTAAGAAAACGGGACTTAATCGCGTTTGATTAAGTTCCAAAATTACCTCCAACGTCAAAATAATGATGTCGACTTTACACAGTCTTCTCCGAAACCGTGGGGACAACGCCGTCCTTGAAACGTCTGGTCAGAGGTCATTTTAAAACTTACCCTATTAAGTCCCGTTTTCGTAAACAATAATTTGCTATTTAAGACATTTGTGGCCATTGGTACTTGTTCTGATAAGAACCAATGGCCAATGATTAAGCCCCTACTGAAGCTCGGCCTTTGCCCTCACATGAATCAGCTTCGCAGGAAAGCTCTAGAGGTTGCAAAACCCTGTGCGGAGAACGGCCTATGTCTTACGTCTTCGCTTACACTTGGACAATGGTTGGCTCGGCCTCCGGACTTATGCGAAGCACGGTCTTCGAATTTGCTTACACTTCACCTTACCTACTCTTGGAACATTACTGCTGCAGTACTGTCAATTTCCGTGATAAAATGATGTGACGGATTGAAAATTCTATTCTCAGGAGCAATGCGGCAATAAACATCACTCAATTTACCAAGAAAATTAAATGTAATCTTGATGAGGGGGCACCATGGTCTAGAAATGCTTAGGGCACCAAAATGTCTTAATCCGGCACTGGGTTTTGTGATAGGAAAGTAAACTATTTCACGTTTTCATAAAATATTTAATTAAAAAACAACCCTATAAGTTTGACTAAAAATAAACGCAATACCAGCTTACACTATAAATTCCATAGAAAAAACTTGTACAAAAACATTATGTGGAAGGGAATACGTAACGAACGCTACGGAACTTGTCGTATTATGCCATCAGCGGTGTTCTGATTCTTTATAATAGATAAATCTATAAATAAAGAAAACGCTTGCGTACTATTCTAAACCGATTTAGCCGAATTTTGACGCAACATTTACGCAGTGACGTATCTTTTTAGTTGCGTGTTATCATACATTTTGCTGCGAAATGTCTTTAGAGCCACCATTAACACGGTTTTTTACGGTAACTATTGCGACATTGTTCAGACACGATAATTTATCTATGGTACCTATCACTAAAACGTCCGTATACGAATATCCAAGGAAACCTACCCTGTTGCACAACTTTGCCGAGTAACCTAGCGTACCTAGCCAACCTTGCCCCATATTCCGCAGCCAGGGGCATTTCGTATTAATACCTAATATTTCAGCGCGACGGTTCCCAGTCGGTTTGTAAATAATTCATAACGTTGCCTGTAGGTAACCCATAATAAATATAGACAGGATACTGGTAGTGGGGAATTTTACTTTTATGTTACGCAGATTGGGATAACATTGGCATTGGTAACCCTCGAGTGCTCTCTAATAAATAACAACACTTGTCCTGAACTACATAAAAATCAGATCAATTTACGGGTTAAAAATCTATATACGGAAGTCACTACACTTAAATCGACCGGGATATAAACCGTGATTACCGGTTATATTGTTTTTATTGAGCTCCCGATATTTCGACGCAGTTACGTGCATCTTGTTCACGGGTAACTCACTCGTGAACAAGATGCATTCTTTAAGTGTAGTGAAACTAACCGTGAATCATTCAAAACTGTTATATACGGAAGGTCTCCTAATGCCAGTGAGGGCGAGTCTTGTGTGATTGTGTACCTGCTGTTCAAAAATGACATTTCTGACTTAATTTTACGAGACCCCGCGTTTAAACGATTTCACGTGTCACGTAACGACAACGAGTCACGTGGACATACATTTTAAAGATTCACAATAAAATAAAATAAGGAAATCGTCGTCTAGAAAACATTAATACATTACAGATAATAATGTGTATTATATTAATATTTCAAAGATTCTTTTCGTAAAAATCTGAGTCTACCAGTAGACTGAATTTTTTATCGAAGAGATATTTCAAACGTCGAATATTTAATATCACTATTTAGTAACCGTGTTCCTTTGAGGATAAAGCGCCAATTATAATAATTCTTGCTCCGGAGTTCCCTTTATATTCCTTTCACTATTCTCGATTAGCATTTATTTATACCAAGAAATGCAAGTATGATACACAATAAATACATCTCAATAACCATTTCACTTTTACGAGTAACCCGTGCAAAAAGTCAGTTTCACGTTACATTCGATGGCGCTAATTGATACGTCGACGGACCGAGAATGATAGACACGCATTTGATTCCTACCGATTTTATACATTCACTGTTCAGACCAATTAGCTTTGCCAATTAGTCGGCATCGTTGACTTCTCATTTCATTGCATTTTGTGTCAGAAAAGGACATTTTTGACACATAAGGTTGTAAAGTGACAAGACAGTTATCCAAATTAACTTCCAACCAACGGCTCCATTCCAGTGGCCCAGCCTCAGATTTACAATAACGCTTAAAATATATTTGAAGTGTGTAAAAGGGAACCCATCACATATACGAACATTTCATGAGTGCGAAAGTACAAATGAAAAAACGTCGCCACTTTTGAACTTCGTAGCGACCGCTAACAGCCATATTCAATACAAGGTACAAGGATTCGGTGGGTGGTTATATCTTGGAATATATTGTTACAAAAGCAAATAATTTACGCATTCACACATTAATTCTGAATTCAGTACTTCCAATGACATCATACCGATTTTGGTCGCGTTTTTTATTTTATTTTCAGGCTATTTTGTACCACCAGCCGTAAAAGTGCATGGCGAATTGGCGACTTTATCAATGAATTCATTCATAATTCCTCCATGCAATTTCGCAGATTACTGTACATTCTAGACCTGCGTACCCAGCCTAAGGAGGTGGTAAGGTGGTGGTCTTGTATCTTTTTGCATTGAATTTATTGTGTGACGAGCAATTATGAGCACGGATGTTTGCTCCTGTATGTAAAATGTACAATTCTTGCACTAGTGTATGACGGCGAATTTATTAATATCGATATAATATATAATTTGCAATAATATTTGATAACGAATTAATGATACAAGGCCCGTGACACGTGCCAATACCTGCACAGGTGTGTGATATTTCGCAACTCGGTCACTAAACAAAAGAACAACTAAAAATAGGCAAAGGGCAGTCGCAATTTTCATTCATGCGAAGCGAGGGTCAACCTAAAGATGAATAAGTTCAAGTCAAGGAACGCCCCAAAGGCTTGTAAATCTTGCATAACCGAGTAGGACGCGGGAAATGTGAAGATAAGCTGGAAATAGGACAGGCCATCATAAAGAAATATTCCACTGACTACTGTCAAGAAAGGGAATAAAAGGACAAAGATACTATCTTATTGACCTGACGTGCTAGACGGCTAGCATGAGTTGTGTTCTCGCTCGCGAGTGAATGGATACTTGAAGTCGCGCAAAATATATGGAGTCGCGCGTGAGAACACCACTCATGCTAGCAGGTCTGGAGGCGTTTTCTGATGATTATCTGTCATAATCTGTCAATGTAAAAGGTGATGTTGCTACCCAGTTGGAGAACCGCTAGTGAGCGTGGGCTAAGGCGGTGCCAATGTCAGTGTGATCTCTTAGCATATTAGTTGTTATCGATCTCAAGGCCTTATTTTTCAGGATTTGCGCCTGTATTTGGTAAGCGATTGGAAAAACATCCCCGATGCGTATTCTGATTGTAATAACAGGTTATGAATCTGATCGGGATTTGTGATCTGTTAGAGTCAAAAGTGACGTTTCTGGCTGTAGAAATGTCAGTGTAACTTTCGTCGCTGTGGATTATATCCATATCAAATCCAGATCAAATTCACGACCTGTTATTACAGTCAGAATATGCCTCCGTGTCTCGACCCTTAGATCTCTCAAATATATCAGCGTAAAACGACTATTAAAGCGACACACACATCTTTATTGTTTTTTACCGTTGCAAATGCACGGAATGAGTAACGTTAAAACTATTCCTGAGGCGAAGTATTCATACAATTTGGAGAATAACAAAATGATTTATAAAGCATGTTACTCAACGTTCCATGCGTTATGTCTACGGAGCAAATTAACTACAAGCTACAAGATAAATAGTGACAACACGAATTTGTATATACCGATATTAAGCGCCGTTTAACACGCAGTATGTGCTACGCGGATATTTAGGATGATATTTATAATGATAAATCAATGAAATAACCATTATACTACCTTTCATAATTGCCAGATACCTATTGTCATCGGCAAGATTATAGTCTACTCACTGTAAGGCTGCTTTCCACTGAGACGGGGATTAGCGGAGATGAGACGATACATGCGGGTATCAACCAATAGCATCCTCTGCTGGATTACAACCAATGCTATTGGTTAATTCCCCCACGTATCCTTTATTCTCAGCTCATCTCGGCCTCAGTGGAAAGGCATCCTAATGAGTAGGTTGCGGTTGCCATACGTCCCCGTACACCGGGACATGTACCAGTTTGAAGCTTGGTGTCCCGGTGTCCCATCATTAAGCAAATTGTCCCCGTCTATGCTCAGAATTTTGCAAGGGTTGCCATACGTTCCCGTTTAAATCTTGGTGTCCTGGTGATACTCACAGGAGCAAAATATTTTAAAAATAACTTGGGAAAATTTATATCTGCTGCTGACGTCCAATAATCTCTTCTATCTACATTTATCAATCTTTAACGTCGCCGTCTAGAAATCGCAATGACATAACAGTGATTTACGAACGCAAGGCGCGTGCATGCCTCGTCAGCTTTAATAAATAAATCTCCTCAGTAAAAATATAATGATAAATCCTAAATTCAATGTAATAAAAGCTATTCTTCAGCGTCTGACATACTTATTTGAAATATTACGATAATATGAAAGAAAAACGACCGTATAAAGAGTTTTTATGGAGTGAAAATTTTCCAGTTTAACGATAAACAACAACAAGCATGTTTCGAAATAATATTTTAACATAAATGTTAATAGTAGTATAAACCTAACAACTATGCGTATAACCTTAAGACCTCAAGAGCCGGTTCCTCGTAAAGTTTCTAAAGGAATGCATACTTGATAGAAGGGATTCATTATTAACCCTACGCTTCTCGGGACCCATTTCGAATTCAAGAAACATTACGAGCTTATTTGAACTTTTAAAATACTTTCTACTGTAGATTAATATTTAAATAGGAGGAAATGAAAAGTACTCTGAATGGTAATAAGGGTTCGTAGAGCAATGAAAACTGCGTTTTACTAGGAGTCAAGGCTGCATTTGACATTTTAAGTCGTATTATTTACAGAGTTATAAATATGTAAAATCTGAGGACCGAGTTTCGTAAAGCGCCGAGTTATGTTTAATATTTACAAAGTTGCTCGTATTATAATTTTAGGCGTTGCTCGCTTTCTGTATGGGGATGTAGTTAAACAATAATTATTCTAGAACAGTTTATACTAGGTGACCTCTTTATAAGTACTACTGTATATGAACAAAACTATAAACCGTGAGTTTGTCTATCTGACCTGACAAAATTTTTCCACTCATCTACTCGAAGGTTAGCTGGAAGAGATCCCTTACAGGGATAAGTTCACCTTTGTACTTCCATTACTGTAATTTATTTTTGTAAACCTGTGTTGAGTACAATAATGTGATTACTACTAATAATGGTCAATAAAGTTAAGCGTGGCTAGCCTTAAATTACAGTCTTACAGATTAATTATAGTTTATTGCGAGTTCATATTACATTTGCTACTTGCGTTTAGTTAGTGAATAAATAATAATCAATAAATAAATATTATAGGGACATTCTAACACAAATCGAAGTCCCACGGTAAGCCAAGAAGGCTTGTGTTGTGGGTACTCTATATAATATATAAATACTTAAATACATAGTAAACATCCATGACTCGGGAACAAATAAGTATCTATGCTCATCACACAAATAAATGCCCTTACCGGGATTCGAACCCAGGACCATCAGCTTCACAGGCAGGGTCCCCACTACCCACTAGGCCATCAAACCCATCGTCAATTAGTGGCAAATGTAATAAACACTAATCAATGTTTAAACACGCCCAATGTGAAGGCCAGCCACACTTATTCCGCAGCCACACTTTGCCGCATTGACCTTACGTCATTTAACTCATTTATTTTTGTTAAATCACGACCTATGAGTGATTCACCGACTGAGTCATCTCAACGTACAACCTTTCTTGAGATGTCTCACGTACTTATGTAATTATGAGTTACCTGACTTAACATATCAACAAAGAAGCTATTACTCACATAACCTTACCTATCATGTAACAAAGGTAAAACAGCAATGAATATTCGTGTAAAAAGTACCTAGGTACTTTTCCGCTAGTGTCGGACTCCTTTAAATCGTTGAAAAAATGATGGTGGCCTTTCTTTTTAGGCATATGAACACCTGTAAGTTGATCAAGTCGTATAAAAAAAGTAAAAAAAAAACGGCCAAGTCAGGGATGCAACGATATGGCTATTACGATACCGATACGAATGACGAATATATCGTAATAGCGAATACGATAACGAATGCGATAACGAATGCATTACGATTATTTAATTTACATCTAATAAAACAAGTCAATTCAGTAAAATCAACATTTACGTAAGTTTCAAGGACAATTTACCACCTAAATGTCGTAATTAAAATCAATTTCTTTTAAATTCTTGTTAAGAAAACATAATTTTTTTAAATTATCTGGTTTGAGTCTGTTTCTTATATCCGTATGGATTAAACCGGCCTTTTTGGCATGGTTTTCTATTATAAACAACACCAAGACGTACAAAAACAGTAAATAGATACCACACACAACACAATATTTCCCAATGGGTAAAGAAACCTCGCGCGAAAAACAAACGTCACAAATTGTCAATGTCAGTGGCAAACGTCAAAAATATGAAAGATGCTGCCATTAGTGTTACCAGCGCATACATCTATGCTGTCTTGCATTCCTTTTCACGTTTTTTTTACATCAATCTAGTTTTAAGAATCGTTATAAATCGTAATACTTTTTACGATACCGATGATCGTCAAAAATAACGATAACCTGCGGTTTACGATTATCGGCATCGGTATCGTTGCATCCCTAGGCCAAGTGCATGTCGGACCATACCTATTCTATTTGAGAAAGACTAATTAGAATTAACTTATCATTATAGAAAGCTAGACAAAAACGGCCCGATTCGAAGAATGAGATACAATAACGAGAAGTTCTGGTTTCGATAAGTTCTCATTTAGATATCGTTTGTATGTCGTATAATTGATTTGTTAGCCGTTCGCCTGGCTCGCATTTGGTCCAGGTCGCTGTTTGTCCAGTTAGCGTTTGGTCCAACACGCAATTTGCCCTAAAATCCGGACCAACAGCGAATTGACTTTGTAGCAGTTGGTCCCAATCGTAGTTCGCCATAAATGCATTTTGACATACTCGCAGCTTGCCTCAAAAGCAGTTCGTCCGTCATTTGAAGTCTATGTCCCTCTACGATTTGAAAATAGGCAAGTCGGTGATACTCGAGTTCTATGGACACCCATCGACACTAAGTAAGATAATCGACTTGTTTAAATATTACCTACATCTCAAAACTTTTTTGTAGTCATACAAACTGCCTAGAGTGTGTAGCGATAGCGAGACTTGGGTCTTTTTACATGCAATGTTTTTGATGGGATTTTTATTTGCTTTATACTCGTTTCACATTATGATATAATTATTGGATGCTTGTAACAAACTCAGGTTAGCTACCTATTCGTATCCAGTAAAAAGTTTTTGCACGCTTTGAGATGAATGGTTAGAATCAGATAACATATAATCGTAAAGCAGTATTGTTGTAAGAAAACTCTCTTTTTGGCAAAATAGTTTATATATTTAACGAAACAACTTAAAACTTATCTTAACATCAACAAAAAATACCTAACAGTAAGTTAAGCCCGTCTCTTAATAAAAAGCATTTTTGCCAGAATAATTTTTTTTAGGAATTGACGTGGTTGGATCTCATTTCCCTCTAACTTTCTTAAAGCTTTTTTTAGCATCTTGTTGAACTTTAAGTCTTGTAACCTTCTTTTTCGGCTAATTGAACTTTTTCTTCTTATTGCAGCGTCAAAATGCCGCCCTTCCTTTATTAAATGTTGAACTAACAGCAGTAAGTTTGGCTTTACTGGTATCTTTTTGTTAATCCTGTTGTGCCACCCTTCGATCAGATTCGTTGTCCTTTGTTTTTCATAAGCAACACTTAAAATGGGAAACAAAGGTACCCATTGCTTTAAAAAGTATTGCTGAAAAGCAATAAACTCATTACTGTCCTGAATGGAGCCAGCAGTCCCCATTATCTCCAGCCAAGTATCCGCTAAAAAGCGTGTTGGTAACAACGTTAAATACGAACAGTATCTTTTGATATTTCTGCCGTCAGACGTCTTGTTCAAATTCAACTCCTTGATTTTTTTTCTTATCGCCTGTTGGTAGTGGAAATAGCAGCCACTAATTTTAGCACCGGGATAAACAGTTCTTATAGCATTTATTTGTGCAATTTCAAAGTCTGACTTGAAATGACAAATGTCTAAGCCCAGCTCCTCTTTTAAAGAGGTAAACAACCTTTCGTAAGTCGCTTGTGTCTGATCTGGTAAAAGACAATAAACGATTGGCACAATATTTGGGCGAGTAGTGGTGGAACCTATTTCAGCGTGCAATGTGTATATTTGACGAAAAGGTTTAGACGCTCTTTTGCGGGTACCATCACCATAAATCGTACATGCATTCTTCCGGATCAATTGCCTGGATAAGTTGGTACAAAATACCAACATTTTATTATCATCTCCTTCTTCAATAACTAAAAAGTTTTCAGCAATGGCTTTTGGAATCGTGACATCTTTCAAAGAGCGGAATGATAAGCTCTTTAAATTTAACTCATTCTTTTTATGTCGATATAGAGTATCTCTCTTGGAATGAAATAAAGGAATTTCTTCCGGTTCCACTAAACCGCTCTCTGCCAGCTGTATAAATGATTCCTCAAATATTCCTTGGACAGATCCAAAATCGACAGTCACTTTCTTTTTACACTCTTCAAATGTGATATCAATTATATTTTTGGCGTGGTCGGGCTCACAAGTATGTTCAGTTTGTCTTATCACACAATCACGGTCAAGATTTAGGGTTATAGAGGCACTGCACTCACTTCTGTTATGACATCGCCAAAGAGTACTGCCAGTATCATTTTTCGTATTTAAGTGGTACCGGTATCCTTGTCTCAGTAACACGGGATGACCCCTTTTACTAGTTATAAATGTTATATCCATCTCAACAAGAACCTCAACAAAAATTGGAATTGTTTAATATTAAAAAAATCTGATGAATATGTCATTGAAAACTTGACAATACGTCATGTCATTTTATAAGCGGCCAGGATGATATTGAAATCTAACATAACCTATGTATTGATAACCTTCTAAGAGTTCTAAGTGCTTCTTCGATCTAACCGATAAAATATAATAAATTAAACTGATATATTTATTACTACTTGTGGATTCGCTAAACCTTATAATTATTGTTTGATAGATTACTGAACAAAATAACACGTTATCTTAATTTTAACTTCTCTCTGGATTATTTTGGACCGTTATACAGGAGCAAAACACTTTTCTCTTCGCACATAAAAGTCGGCTGTATTTCAAAACTGTCAAGTTAAGAACAGGCAATCAATGTTTTAGGGTTCCGTAGTTAACCAGAAATCTCAACCTCACGGAAAAGGGTTAGTTGCGTATAGGGCGAACCGCTTATGAGGCAAGCAGCGAGTATGTCAAAATGCATTTATGGCGAACTACGATTGGGACCAACTGCTACTCACGCTGCGTAAGTCAATTCGCTGTTGGTCCGGATTTTAGGGCAAATTGCGTGTTGGACCAAACGCTAACTGGACAAACAGCGACCTGGACCAAATGCGAGCCAGGCGAACGGCTAAGCAGCTCGATTCGGGCAACCAATGATACTTTGACGTTAGAAACATCGTAGACAGATCTTATTGGGATCACAGCGGAATCGAAATAAACGTCAATTTTGACATGTCACTTAGCTATCGATATTTTAAAGATCTTTTCAAGATCTTAAACGTGTCTTAATCATTCTTCGAATCGGGCCGATACACGTTACGATAGTATTTTTTATTTGAGAGTGAGAAGAAAGTGGACGACAGCTTCTCCTTTAAAAGTAGTCCGCATTTTCCTTTTGTTTTACATGTCGTCAACTTTACTATCACACATACTCCTAGTACAGTCAGCATCAATAGGAGCATATTAAACAACGCGCCAAAAGTATCTGCCACCCTGGAATACTTTTCCAAGTCTGATAAATCTCTACAGTTCACGTACAAAAGTATCTACATCAGTTTAATTGTTATAAAGTGGAGTTCAATAGAAAAGACAAATAATGTAAACAAACCAATTTATCTTCATTACTTCGTAATCTCGCACTTTTTGTGGACAACTATGATTTTATGAACAGTTTATACTAATTAAAACTTTCATTTATATCAATTACTAGTTAAAATATAGTCAAAGTCAAAGTCAATATATTCTTTATTCGAATAGGCCTAGCAACAAAACAAGCACTTTTATATCGTCAAATTTTACAAATATCATCTTAATCTATATATCAGAGCAATTCATTGATGCAGTTATTATTGTTCTCAAAAAAACATTGAATTATTATAGATATGGTAAACTTAATAATAAGAATTTCACAAAAGGATCGTCAAACATCAAAATTGTATAAAAATACTAGTCTAGAAACTTTCTAGAATAAAATCTAAATGTCAAAAAATACGTTATTTATATACATTGAATTATCAATTTCATCATTATTAACATAACAATAAATAATTGATTATTTACAATCACACTTAATCCCACGGTGTTACATCATTCATGTAGTCTTGTGTGCTATAATAGGCTTTAGAGATAAGCTTACGTTTTACATAACTTTTAAATTTACTAACAGACAATTCAGTTATAATTATAATATTAGGAATTTTATTGTAAAATCTTACACAATTACCCATGAATAATTTTTTAATTTTATGGAGCCTAGTGAAGGGCACTGCGAGCTTATGCTTATTAATTATTAATGTTTCAACGAAAACATCCATTATAAAACTTTTAGGTTATACGTCAAATGCTAGCAAAGGTATATTTGTTTACATTATTTATCTTTTCTATTGACTTCCACTTTACATAAATAAACTTATCAGTTTTGTTAAGCTTTTAAGCTGATATGTTAGATACTTTTGGCGCGTAGTTTGATCAGCTACTTTTGATGTTATCTATACGAATAGGGTTAAAAACCACTGTTAACAGTGGGGCGACACTCCTCCTTTCGGCCATTCTCGGCTCCGTTCGGCTCAGCATTGCTCCGAGCAATTATTAGGGTTGGCACAACTTGACGTCCCTATGCGTGCACGACCACAGATAAGACTTGAATTTTAACAACCCTAAATAGTCGAAAGGGATAGTGTCATACATTAGAAAGGGGCAGCATAATTCAGCCCTAAATCGCTGTCAAACTTCGGTTTTGTAGAAAGTCTCATTTCTGTACTGTATTAATTATTTTGTGGTATCAATTCAGTTTGCTTACCAGTATCGTTGGAGCCTGCGGTTTGCGCCGGCGCACGCTTCGGCGTGCTGCTGGTGCGGGGAGAGGGTTGCGCGCGACGGCACGGCGCTGTGCATTCTGGTGGCGACGGCCGCTGGAAACAACATATAGTTTAGCTTTACTGATTAAATTAAACGAACATAGAAGCCATAGAAGGCGGGTATATCCCTATGAGCGTCCGCTGGAGCGTTTGCACGGAGTGGGTGAGCGGGTTAAGGAATAATAGTATTCAGATGAGCAATGCCAACTGGCGCGGAGGCATGCGACAGATTTTACCTACACCCGCTAGGCCGCCCAGAGGCCTGTAAAAAGGTCTCCCATTCTATTGTATTTTGAATATTATTTTGACAATACAAAACTGCGTTTGTCTTGTAGGTCGATTCGAACGTACACGTCATCAGAATAACACCAATAACATGTAAATGATGTCATTTAGATGTAATTATAACGACAGTGTACGTTCGAATTGGCCTGTATGTACCTACTGTAGAAAACACAATAAAATACATAGCTCAAAAATAAAAGTTTTTTACAAGGTAAATGAATTCATTTCAACGAAATTGCATGATTTAAATGCAATCGAGTATTTTTAGAGTAAAAATATGTTTCAAATAAAACACTTAATTGAACCCAACAGCGCATTTTAAACACCCTAATGAATTACGTATTTTTAACATTGAAACTGCCTTCACACAATCGTGAATACTCAATGAAACTGCAAAACCTAAAACCCACTGTGTTATAAATGCCTTTTAGTGGCTATTTGAGCCTAGTAGGTGTTAGTCTCGTAGTTTCCATAACAAAGTCGAAAGCAACTTATGTACTAATGGAAGTTACGTCAGTTAGCTTTTAGGAAGACCTCGATAGCGTAATGAGGCGGAAGGTGAAACGTTCTTAGAAAGATCTGCGGGCCTATTTCCAAAAACAAAATTCCAATTATGATATCTGTCCAGTGTAAAACTTGACTTAGGACTCGTTAGAACAACGCATAATTGGAGACCAATTTTGTACTGGTTGGTGTACTAAATATACATTGCGTGCTTGGTGAGTGCGCTTCGCTTTTTCTCGTCCTTGACTTCGGATCTCTTGAGCTTGACATACAGGAGATTAAGTTAATAATAATGTGTGTAGGCGTTTGTATTTACGGTTTTATACTGGAACATACACGCGTGGTGAGCCAAAATGACTAAGCTTTACGGCGATGTGTGTATGTATTAAGAACACACAAATATGGCACATAATAGGTAGTAAATGCGGACATATTCCTAATCCTTATTTCGTTGAATTTTATTTATCGTTTGATTCTTATATATGTTTAAGCTTCATTTATAAGAATTATAAGTTTTTTAGAATTTAGAAATTTTTCCGGGTCCACGTCAGACAGAAGACTTTTTAGGGTTCCGTAGCCAAATGGCAAAAAACGGAATCCTTATAGATTCTGTGTCCGTTTATGTCACAGCCACTTTTTTCCGAAACTATAAGAACTATACTGTTCAAACTTGGTAAGTAGATGTGTTTTATGAACCGCATTAAGATTTTTACACAAAAATAGAAAAAAAAAAAAAATTTTGGGGGCGCCCCATACTTAGAACTGAAACTCAAAAAAAAATTCATCAAACCCATATGTGTGGGGTATCTATGGACAGGTCTTCAAAAATGATATTGAGGTTTCTAATATCATTTTTTCCTAAACTGAATAGTTTGCGCGAGAGACACTTCCAAAGTGGTAAAATGTGTCCCCCCCCCCCTGTGACTTCTAAAATAACAGAATAATAAATCAAATTTTTATTTCAATGCCTTAAGTAAAGTCATGAAGCTTTGAAAGTTTTTAACGACTTCTACACGGACCAACAATTATTAATAATTAGTTATTTTATTTATTGAATCCTCATTTCACAATACACGATAGTACAAATGACGGTCTTACCAGTCTATACCAGTCAATCAATGTTACTACTCAATTACTCTTGCTTGTAATATTCCAAAACTTTGCTCACAGTGACCGGGGATACACAGGCTAGCCTACTAGTTTAGACCACAACCGGGTCAATGCATATTTCAAAGCGCTCCCAGTTCCTAAAGATTACAACAATACAAACAGCTCGGCTTAGCCCCATTGTTGCTAGTTCCGAACTGGGATACACTAGGCTTCCCAGGAAGTATAGGTACAGTGAAAGATAAAGAAACTTTGAGCGTAATATTTGGTTGTGTTAACAGTTTATTTATACATGGGAGGTATGAAGTGTGGAATTAAAAGGAGGAAAATCTCTTATGGCAGAACTATTACAAAAGTGACCAGCTTTCAGCTTTAAGTAATAGTTCCTAATCTCTCCGGTGGCGCTAGGTAGGTTCATGGATTACATGAACCATAGAGGTATAATAATATAGGGATGAAATGGAGGAGGGGCAACAAATAACCCGACCAAATTACGTAGGTTGTTTGTGGTATGTTGTCAGGAATGTTAAAACGTGTTTTTAATTTTGTCGCATTGCGTATGTTCTGTTTTATTTAATGTTTTTTGATGAACACTTTTCATACATAGAGATTTTCCTCCTTTTATTTCACACTCCATAATGGGAGGAATGAGCGGTCAAAGCCAGTTCTGTCATTTAAATAAGAACTTTATGCACGTCACACATAGTTCCAATTTCAAAAACCCATGTGCTCGACTTATCGGGTTTAACCGCTCACCCTTCGCTTGTAAAGCTATTTGAATATTTCGAAAACCACAAGCTTTGAAATCGTTTGCGGTTTGCGGTCAGTAGAGATGACATAGGTAAGTAAATAATACTGGAAAAGGCAACTATCTAAGGTTATTAATGTCGCCAGCCTGTTTCTATTTAATTTGTCTCAAGGGCCAACATACAGGTTATAAAATTCAGTAAAAAAAAACAACAATTGAACACTATTGGTAAGATTGACAGGAGAAATCTATGCTGGCGCTATATGTAAAATACTTTGACCGCCCAACCCCATCGTCATTTTTTCATTTCATTCCAATCTCTACCGTCGATAGTAATGGTAATTACTTAAGGGAATTACGTAATTATACCGCTAAGTGTCTCGCCGGCATATAGAAATATTTCAGTATTTTTGACAGACATCCGAGGCTTTTCTTATTACCGTCTTCGTCCACGTAAAAGGATGTTACTGCAAGCGAACGGTAGTTAGGACTTCACATTGTAGGCGAGTCCATGAAAAAGCTAATGGCTCCTCTACACGATGGACCATCATAGTGGTCCACTAAGCTGGGCCAGCGTGTAGAGAGGGTAGTGGTGTCGGATGGCTTATGGCGCGCGGGATGGCGGTGGGATGGCCGCGGTGTCGGTTTTTCGTCCGCACATCAAAGGCAGTGGACCAGCGATGGCTGTCCGCATCTACACATGGCCCATCCCTCAGTGCGTGCTCGAACGCGGTCGAGTGAGGACGTTCGTGCTGTGTATTATTTTGATTAAAAATGACGAGTATGTGGCCGCATCACGAAAGAATAAAGTTTTTAGAGTTATATCGGGGAGAAAGCGTAACATGGAACCCCAAACATAAAGACCAAAACTATAGAAATAAGGTAGCAGGATATTAAAAAAACAAGTTTTTATAACACGAATTAGTTAGAGGATTAGGAAAATTACTTATACATTACGCAGACATCTGTATATACAGTACATTCACAATTTAAATAAATAAATATACCAATAATAAAAGAAATTAATATTAGATACCTACATATCTAAATATACATACATAAATTATATATATATATATATATATATATATATATATATATATATATATATATATATGCACAATATATACCAACACAGCGGCACATTAAGGAAGAGACAAGTAATGATTTTTAGTAAGGTTTCAAAGCTTTGAAGAGTTTATTGCACAAATTTAAATTGACTTAGGTGACAACCTGTGTGGCCTAGTGGGTAGTGACCCTGCCTATGAAGCCGATGGTCCCGGGTTCAAATCCTGGTAAGGACATTTATTCGTGTGATGAGCATGGATATTCGTTCCGGAGTCATGGATGTCTTCTATGTATTTAAGTATTTTTTTTAGTTCTATGTGTTTAGAGCTCAACGAGGGGGGGTGGGGTTAGGGTCGGCAACGCGCATGTAACTCCTCTGGAGTTGCAGGTGTACATAGGCTACGGAGACTGCTTACCATCAGGCAGGCCGTATGCTTGTTTGCCACCGACGTAGTATAAAAAAAAAATGTATATAATATGTATATCGTTGTCTAAGTACCCACAACACAAGCCTTATTGCGCTTTCCGTGGGACTTAGTCAATTTGTGTAATACTGTCCCATAATAACTATAATAAGTAGTTTATTTATTTATTGCGATGGATAGATAACATCCACCATAATCTTCTACGTCATTTCTTTTTAATTACTTTATTATTGTGCAGATTAAGAAAAGGTTGGTACGTGGCGTATAAATAAATTGCTGCAGCGGCTAATGCTCCCACGTCCATCTTGGAAGACGAATAGATCGCAACTGAATGTCGCCATCGTGTAGTGGCGTGTCAGCCATCGCATGGCCATCTCGCTGGGCCAGCGCTGGGCCATCGTGAAGAGGAGCCATAAAACTAGAGTTATTAGTGTTAGATTAAAAGAGTTTGCTATAATCAGTGTTATTGACGCCCGATACATCAATAAAAGTGGTCCGTCTATGCTCCGATGTTCTAATGCAGAACATCGTAATAAGGACACTTATGTTTAAATTAAAATCAGTAAATAACTGAAATAGACGTCATATATAATATAGAAAAAGTGACTAAGCTCTCCGATGGCCGACGTCGGAATCGAGGCGGCGTCATCAACTTACGTGGCTAATGCCCTGACCACTAGGTACCCGGCCCAAATGCTCGAGTATATCTTTGAAAGGCTATAGAAAATTTAATAAAAATAATTTGATACGTTAAAAACCTATAAAACCCCCCTAGTTAAAAACGATAACTTAGTATATACGTCACTTGATTGCTATGTTACTGAAGTGCGTACGCATAAACAGTAGCTTTACTGAATTCTATTAAAACCCCACGTGTATCAGCTAACCGTATAATAATCATAACATAAATCGTACCCTACACAAATAAAGAACGGGAATTATTACATCGACCGTCTATTACCATAGCAATGAGGTTGCCGAAGTGATTTCCCAGGCCCTTAAACCCGTTACCTGCGCTCGTTTTGCGCGTTTATCCGAAAGGAAAACAGTAAAGTGAGAAAATAGAAGGTACCTTTTATTTCAGGTCTCGAATGCTCAACCCTTACCAAGCGATGGACTCGAGCGTCCGATGTTGAGATCAGTATACATTTAACAGATATCATTAAGATAGAATTAAGAATGATTACAACAGCAATAATAGCAAAAACATATTTCAAGGACCCAAATTTTCATACTATTTGACAGCTGTCAACAACAGTGCTACAAGCGTGCATCGTGACATCACATGGAACGTGATATTTTATTTGGTATCCGTAGGTATACCACTTTCTTGCAATGGGTTGCAATAACCATTATGAGATTGAGAAGTCTGTTACAGCGTCGACGTTAAAAGCATCAGCCGCAGACGTTGGATGCTTAGAAATAAAAGGAAAAGTGAAAACTTACTTAAAAGTGGAAGACTCGCGACTCCAGGATACCACCCAACCGACCGACTGCTCTACTGAGCTACTGAGAATTACCATACCCTTCATATCATATGCGCCTTAGCCCTACATCTACCGTAACGTAAGAGTAATACTTGTTAAACGGCTACCGGAGTCCCAAGTCATATTGGAAATTCACTAGTAATATCACTGTGGCAGCATTTTGGTATCGTTTACATACATTTAGAATAGAATAGAACAATATTTATTCAGACAACACATCAATTATTACAAAGAAGAAAATACATTAACAACAACAAGAAATAAAAAAAGAAACAGTGGAAGTTGAAGAATACAAAACAGATAAGGATGTGAGGCTGAAATGGTCTCCACTCAGCATTGCAGTTTAATACATGCATTTCTGCTTAATATAAACTAATGAAGACATTGGATGTTGTTACATATCTGGATGTCATGTTGGTCTGGTACATTTGAGGCCTCGATTCGTCCTCGCTCGCAAAACTTTGAGAATACGAGGCCAAGAGATAATCGCCTCCCTCACGGCTGGCAGCGTTAGTACTCTCGCAGGCGATTAATTCTTTAGTGGATCAAATAGAAACATGTAGTGCTAGATTCTTATGCGACTTTCTGTTGTTTATAATGATAGTAAGTAGTGCGTAGTAAGCGAAGTGCGTGGTGAGAAGGCTAAAAGCGATGAACGCGTGGAAAATATTTAAATCTGCGTGAGCCCAATTTTTGGTACTATTTCAGTACTACGCAGTAAAATAACGAGGGCCAGATACGTTATTATTAACTGTGTTCAGTCAAAAAGGTAAGCCTGATAATAAGGCTAATTATTGTTTTGTAACTTTAATTAGGTATATTTAAACCATAAATTAAAAAAAAAACTTCTACCCGTGACCTTTTCTATTATTACATAAACTATTAACGCTATATATTAATCCGTAAGACTATAAAATATATAGGCATTAGGTACCTATTGTTAAGTTGACTTAACAAGTTTTAGTAAAATAGCGTTTAGTTTAAATTGAATTCACAATGAATGTTTTGTACTGAAATATCATAAGTAGGTGTACCTAGAAATGGATCTATTGTTGTGCGAAAGATACATGGCATACGATTTTCATTATCAGTGAACGACGATTGTTAAATCTTTCACAGTTTAACATAAAAAAAGAGTTGCAAACTTCGCGAGGCAAAGTCAAAGATGACAGGTCCCTAAAAAAATATTGGTACGAGCCAGTACAGTCACGTCTGAAAATATCGATTCGAACAAAGTCCCAAAAATATGGATACACGACCTTATTGCCCATATTAAGGTGTATACACCTTTTTGGCACTATATCGTCTGTATCTATATTTCGATTCTAAAGAACCGCCTAACCACATGGGAATTGACTAAAACGCCAACAACAGCTATCGCAGCCGTATGGTTTGCCTAAAAGTTACTATCAGAATTGGCAAATGTATGACGGCCATGAACGAATTTTTCGAAGAAACACAAGTAAAAAAGCAATGTAATGTAAACTTACCACTTTGATTTTGTAATCCTTGAAGTAAATCCGCATGTTGCGCCAACGCAACTGTTCGGCTCTTGAAGTTTATGATTCACATAAATATCAAGATCGGGCGAATATCAGGACACTTTATTTGTTCTTTACTTTATAACAGTCAAAGAATCAGTTACGATTTGTTGGTATTGTTATTAAAATCAAGAGCCAAATCGTGTTAATACAAATTATATTAGAATACGCGATTATTTACGTATATAACATTAAACATCAATTATGCTCTACAAACATATGTTTTACTACCTCAAACAATCTTAAATGTTATAACTAGAAGTGGATCATAATCAAATCTTAACCTACAAGAATAAACATCGACTAACCTAATATATAAAGTTACGTCATCGTTGATCAATGAACTAAAGTCCTTATTGTCTGATATTTACTCCTATATTGCCTTTGCCTACTATAATTACGTTCCAACTTATCTAATAACATCATACCTCAATAAGCCAGTCGGGCTAGATTATGATCAAAACTACATTATTGTGAAACGGTGATTTAGGTTCTAAACCTAGATGGTAGGCCGCAAAACGGCCTTCATGGATAGAATGTCGTCTAGGCAACCTAAGCTTCCTACGCTATGTAAATTCGAAATCAATTCGAATTCCAAGTCAATACATTAATGTCACAAGGACAAGGTATATATTATGTATGACTGTGCATTGGATAAACACACTGTAAAACAATGGTGTATATGATATTATAATCTGAAATACATGTAATATACTAAAGAAAACCCGACAAGTGCGTGTCAGACGAAGCATAATAGAGGGTTCTAAACCTACCTAATTAAAAAAGCCATTCAAGCAAAAGATCGCATCTTCACTTTACTTAAGTCGTTTTACAATAAAAAATTTCGACGTTTTTATGAAGTTTTATTTCCCGAATTTTTTTCACAATTTTTGCACGTTCAGCTCAAACGTTAAAAGGGCAAGGGCGATTCATGCGATTATTTTCAAAAATATTAATTGAACCAAAAAACATTTTGCAAACTGAATGTTAATTTTAAAAACCTCCCAAATGATATGCCACACGTTTTTACTTACTTGAAATTTATTTTTTTCACTTTTAGTTACATGTCTAGACTGACTACGAGTAGACTCAAAACATCAATTCAGTGTAACTGTGTAGCAATTTACCTCTAGTTACCAATCGAAATACAGGATAACATCTAACATTGTCGAAATATCTATCTACAATATCGTACGATCTCTGATTTCAGACGGAATATTATATCTCGAATGCTGACGGGACGGTGCAGAAGATAAAGCGAAACTCCTAACCATGCTCGATGGAGCGTTCCGTCTAGACTAGGTAAGGAAAATTGCGAAATTATTTCATAAAATCATTCGCAGAAATGAAACTTTATACTTTTAAAAGCCACCCACGGAGTAAAACCTTTATTCGTAATCCTGGAGGAGTTATTTTTTTATTAAAAATGACGAATTTTTAACGGCGAGGATGTCTAGCCGTCACGAACTTTTTGGATCGACTTTACCATTGTCTACGCCTGTCAAAACGAAGTAGTCATGTTTATAAGTAAGATCTGCATTTTCACTCTCATTCGTTATTAAGATAATTTATTCTCTCGTTTCGTTGTTTAATATAATTTTTGTTGCTTCGATAAATTAGGTGTGTGTTTGATTTTAGGTCACTGTTTATTAAATATTAATTAGTCCATAATACCTTATGCCTGAAGCTATGGACATTGGACATATTACGAATGAGGTACCTAATATACAACAATTATATACGACGTATAAGGATAATAACGTAACTTCTGTTTAAAGGTTGAATAAACCTTTCCAAATTAGTTTATTCAAATATCTTCTTCATCATAGATTATTCATCTTCATAGATCTAATTTCTCGTTATATATATTATATTTTACTGTTTAAAACCGAAACAAAAGAAGCGGATTATCAGAATATAGAAATCTTTTAGAGATCAAAATACATCTATCGGAAGTTCTATTCAATATTCAAACTCGCCAGAAAATTCAAGATCTCCTTGACAGTTGTTTTTTGTGAGTTTTGATTAAAATCAGTTAAGTCCAATATAATCAAATATAATCGCGCAAGCAGTTGTTCTCAAGTTCCTACTGTGTAAACTTGAAAAGAACATTTACTCAATTGTTTTTGATTTGTGATGGAGCTTAGTGATTGGTCACGTTG
Organism: Cydia pomonella; assembly: GCF_033807575.1. NCBI lineage: Eukaryota > Metazoa > Arthropoda > Insecta > Lepidoptera > Tortricidae > Cydia > Cydia pomonella. The sequence goes on along the minus strand of NC_084714.1, from coordinate 7,199,514 downwards.
ATAGTTATTTTATCTCTTGTGTCGAATGATGGTCCCCATGACAGTTGACTTTTAACACAGTCATTTATTAAAAAATGTAATATTTAGGTAATAAAAATACGATAAAAAGATATTTCTTATATTGTTCAAAAGAAATTAAACGCAACCAAAAGAGACTTTAAAGGACTGTGACAGGGGTCATCATTCGACGCGAGAGGCACCTACTTATAGAAAAAGCTGCGTTTTATATGCGACTTTATAAAGAATATTACATAAACAGAATATTTTATCTGTGGCGAAAAAACTTGATTTTTAATTAGGAATAAGACGTTTGTTGGTTTTGTTCTGTTTACCCAAATTGAATAAGCAATTTGTGTAGATTTTACCAAGTTTGATATACATCAATAGAAATGATGATTAACCTATAGAAATGCAAGATAATCGCTTCGGTAGCGAGTAAGTAGGACACTTTTTTCCCATGTTAATTTTCTACTTGGAGCGTCGCATAGTTTTCTCTAGCGAAAAGCAGAGGCTGAAGCGACGTTTCGACTTTTTTAAACGATAGCTCAATACATTGCCACCATAATATAGTTATATGTATAAAGCACGGTGATGAAAAAGCGACTTTTCCAAAAATTAACAATGTTTTTGGGTGAATTAACATTTTCTTGTCTCCGGTTCACTCTTAAAACCCAGGTTCTATGGAATTTAAAATAACAAAACATACATTTAATGGCAATTATAAGTTCTTTCATTAATGGGTCATTTACTTAGCATATTAGTAGAACTCAGTGTTCATAATATTTCTCCTAACAAACTATGCCACTATTGTCGCCAGGCTGACAGAACTGACGAAATGATCCACCCTTTTGCGCCTTTAGTTACAGTGAAACTTGGATAACTGAGACTTCAAGGGACCTGCAAATTTGTCTCACTTAAAGAGGTATTCCACTTACCCAGGCTCTCAGTTAGCCAGGTATAAATAAATTTCAGTCTCATTTACAGAGGGTTCCATTAATAGAGGTGAGAATTGAGGTTATTTCAGTTATAGAGGTGGTTAGTAAGTTATTTTGTAAACATTATATAGGTATGAGTTGTGATATTTAACAATAAAAATAAGGTAAAAAAATCCTTGACCTTCAGAAAATTCAGTGAACTTTTAAAGTTTATTTAAATTTATTTTGAATGATTCTACAAAGGATAGATTTAGTCACATTATAATAATAGAAAATAATTTTTTGGTTTTTCATGTCTCTTACCAAGATTTTAGCTTTCGTTTCTACAGTTTTAACCACTTAATGAAACTTGACGTCGTTTAAACACAATTAACCGAATGAGGAATTTGTGGGTAGAGTAAAAATTAATAGATAACGAGAATTAATCTGGAATAGTCCTAGTTATAGAGGTCATAGATTGACGTTATTTCAGATACAGAGGTCCGTTCCTATGACATTCTGAAAAAACCATTGAACTAAAGTATTCTTGTAAATATAGTCTCAGTAACAGAGGTAAATACACTCTTTTTCTCAATTATAGAGGTAAATGTGACTATAAAATTCAAAATACTAATCTCAGTTATAGAGGTTTGTTACGTCCCACTAACAGAGGTAATTCAGTGCTAAAGTGTTGGGACCGCACCATGAGTCCCAGCTATGGAGGTTTCTCACTTACCCAGGTACCACTTAACCAAGTTTCACTGTATTATCATTAAAAAATAATTGTTAGGCAAAGTATCATAATCATTAACTTTAGGTATCCACACCGAAAATTGAATCTCATTTCCAAATATTATTAAAGAAAATTCTGGTCAAGTTCCAGTCTTTCATTAATTTCGTATGCAAATACGGGTCTGATAAATTTAATTATGTACTATACCTGCAGACTGGTCTCAGTGAAGTAATTAGGTTTTAGTAGGTCCCATCATGCGCTGAATATTAATATAATTAACACTATTTGGACGAGTCGAAATAACTTACGTATTTTGTAATGAAAACAACACAAAATACTACACTATTCTTCAAGATTATCTGAAAGGAGTGAGATTTTTATTACGAAGGAGTTGTCACGAAATCTGTAATACAAACGGTAGTCTCTTTTACACTTAATATGTTAGAAAAGGACTTCGGCTCATTTTACACAAGCCATTTGCGAGACGGGCACGGTCTCAGGTGTTGATTGCAAGCCAAAGACAAAGTTACTTGTGTCTTCAGGTAACTTTATTATCGAAATATATTTAAGTTGTTCCTTGGACACGAATTTTCTGTCCGCGCATAGTAACATAGAAGGCGGAACATGCTACACTTGGACGCATTACAAATAGGTATTTTTAATATTATTTTAACTAGATTTTTTTCTTTTTCTCCCGTGCTCGATTAATATTTCTGTATGACACGTGTTTAACAGGATCGCATATCACTAGCATTCATTAACGTACAAACAGCAACCAATGAAGGTCCTCAATTCATTACAATAATGTTTGGTAATGGTCAAACAGGCCAGACAAGTCTCAATAGACGACAGTAATGATCTGATTACGTTCAGATCTTATCCAATATCAAGAGTAACTAAGTCGAGCATTATCTTGGTAAACTATTTCGATAATGATATTGCTTTAGTATGGCTTATTTTCTTAATATCTCATAACCGCATCCCTTATAGGTTTGATTAAATCCTGCAAAAGTTTGTCATTTCGAATTGAGTTTTTGTATGGATAACGACGAAACGAGTCGGTGTGTTTAGGGAGAGAAGTTGTTTATTTGTTTTAAGTTTGTCTACGAGCGAATGTTGCCATTAATTTTTAAGTAAAGATTGATCGATAACTTTTCCAATTTGTGTTTAAGATTTCTGATGCATTGACCAGTAAAAAAAAACCTCCACTAATGAAAAAAAAAGCACACGAAAAAGTATAAAACTACAGATCGATAAAGTTCATTGCCCTTTAAGCAATTAAATCATTATTTATAGATTATATTAGTTATGCAACCTTGACTTTGAAATAACCTATGCTAGGCAATCTATTAAAAAACTATATGAAGTCAGCGTGTGTAAGCTAGTCTTTTTAAAAGGAAATCGCCTACACAAAATGGCGTATTAAAGAAAATGGCCACCTTGACTCATGAATGTTTAAAAAACTTTTAAATGGCTAAATGGTTACGATGAGCTCAGGTTATGGCTCATTATTTCTTTCTATTTAGTTAATATGATAATTTTGTTTAGTATCTAACCTCTTTAAACACTGATGATACTGGCCATCGACATTTAAAAGGATCAACAAACTGCCAAACAATCAGTGTCATCGTATATTCGTTATTCTTTTAGTGTTATTCTTATAAATTAAGAAAAAAACATTAACTATATGGCAAATTTAGAAATACAGAACGAACAACCAACAGAATCTCGGTACGCTGCCGGGGACCAGCAACAAAAAAAGGGTAAGCCAATCTGGATTAGCATTAGCAATATTCATTTCTATATTTACAGACTACTACGGAATCTGATTTTGAATGAGATTTTTTTATTTTTGAATATCTGATTTTCAGCTGTGGTCAAAATCAGAGAATTTTGAGGTGTGGTGTGTAGTGTGGTGGTGTGTGGCTAAGCATCTGTTAATGTTCTACTTCCTAGCTCTTATGTAATTTTGTAGATGAATTATCCGTTGGTGATCCTTAAATAAATAAAATAAAATAAGTCAATAAAATCTGTAGATTAAGTATGTTAACTTTAAAAATGGTTAAATGCAAGACTATCGACACAAGAACACATTAGCTGAATGTTGATATTGGTCAGTCTCTCGATAGTTACCATGACAAAAACGCGCCAATTTTAGGCTTCTATGTTTATGCTTAAATCACCTGCCTATGTTTCTATATGTAATTAAAATTACCATAGATATCGAAGGAAAAGTATAAACATTCGATTTTTCGGTTGTCATTTTCAATTTGCTTCCTCATGCGACCTACACATCAACATTTTCGTTTCCACGAACACCAAAATACAAATGCTACACATAAATGTTGAAAAACGCAATAACCGATAACGCAGAAACACTCGTAAAAACCTATCAACTTCCTATTCTTTGCTATAAATATAAACAACAATTATGAGAGCAAAGGCCTGGCATAAAGGCTGGCTATATAAGGCTCGATCGGATACGAAACACGAGGTTACCGGGCTTGTTAAATGCTGCACTATATTTTTTATGGCTTCATAATTATGTACATTTGGCGTATGATTAATAATTCTCCTTTTCAAATTACTTTTACCATGAAATCTGAATTCGGATCAAAAATTAATAGTACACTTGGATTTTCTTATCTCACCGGGTACTGAATTAAAAAGAAAACACGGTTTTTATTTTCAGTGCTCATTTGTAGTTTTTTTGTGGACATTTCGGCTCTTAGAGTGCAGAGTGTAGCAAAATTTTCAGTTTTATTTATTATAACTCCCTTCTAAGCTCAGTTTGCAATGTAAAAATAAGTAAGTAACCCATACTAATGCATTTTTGTCAAAATACCACCATTTTATAAGAGAAAGCCACCGATATAACTTCTCAATTTAAATATTTACACAGTCACGCACTCTTATTACAAATATTTTTCTTAACTACATGACCTTGTACAATTTACAACACAACCATTTGGGTTATAAATAAATCATATTAATAACAATACCAACACAATAGATCGCGATGCGCGTAAGCAAGCGCGCGTCGTCAATGCAACTGGCTGCCGACGCTGGCGCAACCTTCTTTCACCGATCGATTTCTGCGATATCTTATTTGGAACCCTGTTGATTCAAGGTCGGGTGATATATGCACGGTACTTATTGAGAGTAAGGTAACTTCAAAATTGATTCTGAATTAATGTATTTTATATGGAAAGAATTTCGATACGGACTGCAACCCGACTGCAACTTGTATGAGAATTGTCGGCGAGCAAGTTCCCATATAAATTGTAGTCGGGTTGCAGTCCATTTGTATTGACCCTTACAATTCGTCGCAATCAGAAAATTATACTTGAAGCGTAGTTGTACTCTACTACCAAAAAGTGTGAACGAAAAAGTAGTCAAACTGGAGAACAGGATTTTGTTTTGAATACGGGACTACATAAGTAAGTCTTTTAACAATATGTCAACGTGACAATAAGTCGATTCACTTATCTACAATAGTTAGATGAAAAAAAAAGCTAAGTCAAACGACCTATACAGTGTGTATTTTTGATATAACCGCCAACTTAAACTAGACGTAGGTTGCTATAAAACTATTCTGGCAGATTTTTTTAGTCTTAACTACCAGCATAATTATTTTTTTGAATTTTTTTCGAGCGGCAATGTATTTCGTACATCATGTTAACTTTTGACAGTTGTGAGTGATACATTGCTTGCTGAATGGTTTGAAATGGAATAATAAAAGCCATCCATTTTTATAAAACCTATGAAAGTCTGTTCACTAAAGCCTAGACTTTGATTATGCCGTCGTATCAAATTTTTTAATAACTTGTGCAATTAAACACGTTTTGGGGTTTGTTGCATTCTACTGTTTAATTTTACTATCGTTACTTTTGGCGCCATTAATTATAAGTTTATGTAGCTTAAAGCTTTCAAGTACTTTTGAACCAGTTTAACAAAAGAAGTAAAATTGTGCACTGGTCGTTCTGTGCTAAAGTTTTCATAAAATAAATGTGTTTACCGTTTAGATAAAATATATTATAATATGTTGTACTTCGCCATCTACGAGTATGCAACGTTTTTAGTTACAAACTTGCTAACATTAGTGAAAAGCAATCTTGGTAAGACTATAACTTTACTTGAGCATGAAGTTGAAACAGATTTTACATCTAGTCTGCGAAGTTTTGATCTTTCTTCGAAATAATCAAGGAGAAGAGCGATTTGCACAACAAAAATTGTCGTAGTCAGACTCTTCTGTAAATTATGTGGCTTGAGAAGATAGTTACTGGACTAAGTTTTAAATCATATGCACATACATTTTCTAGCCACAAATTCTGTCCCAAAGTTAATCTTAATAGTCCTTTCGACTCAAGACTTTAAGTCAATTTAAAAGTTAATAAATTAAGTTTTGTATATTTAAGAAAGGGTCTAATAACTAAGGAATAAAAATGCCTGAACCCGACATTTGGGAAAAGTGTTCCTTTTTTTCTGAAAACACTAAGTGTAATAATATACCGTGTTAGATACTTACGTTTTATTATAAATAAATATTATATGACATTTTTACACAGCTTAATAAGGCTTGTGTTATGGGTACTTAGACACCGATATATATAATATATAAATACTTAAATACACAGGAAACATCCATCCTTAGGAACAAATATGTGCTCACCACACAAATAAATGCTCTTAGCAGGAATGAACCCGGGACCATCGGTTTCATAGACAGGGTCACTACCCACTAGGCAAGACAGGTGGCAGTCGAAAGATGGCAGTAAATTTACGTCGCTACAAAGCTTTCTTTGACAATACACCTCTATTTCAAATTCTCTTTGGTTTTACGACTTGTCTGGCACCTTACTTGTTCTCTGCAACCAAATATTTGATTCTCTGGTTAAAAAAAATGTACAGTCAATTGCAGAGAAAAGGTACCCCCTGCATAGAAGTTTGTATACAAAGGTGCTAAGCGAATAGTATTTCTGACTGTACCTGTCTTAGAGAAAAAGGTCTGCTCTACGCGTCACATAAACATAAGTTTGTTACAGAAATCTTTAAAAGCTATGGGACCGTAATTTCCGACAGAGGTGGTCAAAATATAATGCGTTTTTCACGACTGTTTTTGAGCCGCGTCGCTAGTTTATTAAAAAAAACGTGTATTATCGCAAGGGACGACAATATGGAATATTCATTAGACATTTTTACTTACCTACGATTAAATCCGTAAATCCATTAGCAAACGAAACCAAGTAAATACTTAGGTGCTAGCAAAATTAATATAATGTTATGTGTACTTAACTTTATTTTTGGCAACTACAAACTATCTATCACCGAAGGGCCCTTATGCTTCAAATGCAATATGTAAGGTCCTTTCCATCTAGATTTCCAACAGAAATTCTGTTGGATGGAGGACAGAGCCACAAATTATCGTTATGATCTTATGAAACAACTAAATACTTGATTTGAATAGACAATTTTTATCTCAATTTATTACACATACCTATAGATATACCATATAAATAGGTATATTGGGGTATTGGCCGGTGTAAATGATTAACACAATGTATAGACCGCGGGCCAGGAGCATATTTCGCCAGTCATCGCCTCCCGCCTGATACTTTGTCAGATGATAGTTTAGATGCTGTTTTAAACAAAAAAAAACCGTCAGCCGGTTCTATCGCGGTGGAATGACCGTCAGCTGTAAAATGAACATGTAAAAAATATGCGCCTTACCACTTTATGTGCGGCAAAGTAAGCTTAATATGTAAATTGCGTAATCCGTTGATGGCTTTACTGGCGTTTACGCTTGATGAAATGCTATATGCAAAGTTTCATGATTTGTTATTGCTATCATAAAAGGTATAGCGCTTATTTTTTACATGTTCATGCGATCAGCTGATGTTCTTACCACCACGATATAACCGGCTGACGATTTTTTTAATTAACTATCTGAACTATCATTTGACAAAGTATCAAACGGGAGGCGATGACATTTTTTTTGTTTTACGTGTTTCGGTGGCTGCCATTCCTCAACCCACCAACGGCGCGGCAGCTGACGTCCACGAGGGTTCATCATACCTAGCCGTTAACCACTACATGAGTTTTCAGCCGGGGCGGGAGGCGATTGGTCATGGAAATTGTACCTGGCTCACGGTCTAGTAGGTATGTAGGTAATAAAAAGCACAGTAGGTGTAGTAAGAGTAAAAAAGTCTATTAGACAATAGCGTGTTTTTGTCCTCGTTCAATAACACACATCATTAGATTTTTAATAGCATTGCACATCAATATCATGTGGGCTTGATTGTACATTGAAATACCGTTATACAGATTTCAAAGCGGGAAATAATAACGTAAGTCATCATCTTCCTCACGTTGTCCCGGCATTTTACTACGCCTCATGGGAGCCTGGGGTCCGCTTCGCAACTAATCCCATGAATTGGCGAAGGCACTAGTTTTTACGAAAGCTACTGCCATCTGACCTTCCAACCCAGAGGGTAAACTAGGCTTTATTGGGGTTAGTCCGGTTTTCTCACGATGTTTTCCTTCACCGAAAAGCAACTGGTAATTATCAAATGATATTTCGTACATAAGTTCCGAAAAATTCAATGGTACGAGCCGGGGTTTGAACCCGCGACCTCCAGATTGCAAGTTGCACGATCTTATTACTAGGCCACCAGCACTTCTCGTATGGTTACTATACTGTACTTCAGAGTGCTGACAGAAATCAACATAAAACACAAAATAATGAATGATATTTAATCGAGCATAAAGAGTAGTAGAACTTACCATTTTTGGAGTGAATAAATGTTATAACAAGTATACTCGAACTTGGAATACAAAATAAGAAAACAATGAAAAACACACACGCATAAATTTACAAAGACCTAGACAGCAAATGAGTTGTTAAATACTTAATTATAAATTATTTAATTTTGATACGAAAATACGTTTTTAGTGAAATCTACTTTCTAATTTTCACTGGAGTTCATTTTTGAACAGTTAGTAAAACTAGTTTCTACCGAGGCACTTTGCGAAAATTACCTAGTTTCGAATTTTGATTTAAAGTTAAAAATCCCAGTTAAAACTAGTTTTCGCTAAGCCGTTTTGGAAAACTAGATTTTAACTAGTGAATATGCGTTTTTACGATAGCGTTTCGTTAAATTAGTTTTAACTATGGAAAACGTGTTTAAACTTAAAACGGGGTTGTGTCGATATCTACAAGGTGCCCGTGAGCATTGCGAGAAATTTTAACGGTGCATTCCTAATGTCAACAGAAGCAATAAATGTTATATGACTTTTTGTGAAATTAGCCAAAAAAATATATTTTTATTTGTTTTTTTTTCGATTTTTGAACACTTCTGTACATAAAACAAAAAAAATTGTAATAAAAACTTAACCTAAAATAAACTAAAAAGTTTTTTTTATTTGGGGGTAGCCTCATGAATGTTTTTTTTTTTTTAATTATTTCGATCTCAATAAATAGGTATGTCCAGACTAGTCCTCAAAGTGGCAATACAGCAGCCAAATAGGTGTTTTGTACCGACTATGACGAAAAAATTATTTCGAAAAAAAATTAATTATCTCTGAAACTAGGCCTAATCCAGAAAATTTTATATGATATTTTAGTTTCTAAATATTATCAGGAATGCATCGTTAAAATCTCTCGCAATGCTCACGAGCACCTTGTATAAGCATCATCTTGTTTTCGAACGGCGTTAAAAGCATACAGCATTTAAAGGCCGTCTTTCCAGTTAATGACAGGACAGTCAAACAGTATAAATAAATAATTGATCATAGCTCCACGCGACATACTTCAAATAATCCGTATGTGTTAGCAGCATTGATTAAAATGCTTCTTTAGACAGTTCTGCTGCATAGCATTCGGCGGCGAGTAAAAGTATGGGATAATTGCAGTAAATGCTCATGCGATGGTTTAATAGCAATACAATTAGTAACTATTAAGATAATCACATAAGCTATCTTGGTGTACACATACTAATCAGTAATCACTTAATCAACAGCGTACTTGACGTCTTGATAGGTGTATTTCTTATTTGGTTAAGCTAATTGAAAAAAGAAAAAGTTATCGAACAGGATTTGGACCTCTGTCACTTCGGGAGAAGTCGCTCTGGAAAATAATCGGAGCTACCAATAAAGGTTATAGCACCAATTTCTCACTCACTTTCCTAACTCCACCAATACCTGCCTCAAGAAGAGTTCAACTTTTAGATAGTTGAAACATATGTATTTCAAAGACTTATCAAGCGCATGCGAGCGCAACGCCTAGAAAACCTAGCACGGCTTACAATAATTACTTATAGTGGATACACAGAGGGCCTACCGCAAAAAACTAAAATCTAAATTTCGTTATCCAGGGCTCCATCGCACGAATATGGAAGAGCGATAACGAAATTACGATTTCTGCTTTTCGCAGTTTCTGCTTTTCGCAGTAGGCCATAGACTTGGTAAGCCATACGCGGTGAGCTTTATCGTTTTATTCATCAGATAAAAAGGATCGAGTTTGCGACGATCATGCCCAAATAAGAAGACCAGACGATGTGGAAACGAGGCCAGCGGCAAGTCAAACACAATACAACCGATTAATACTGGCCGCTACCAAAATTGTCGAACTTGACCGTACTTATCGATACCCGACCATTTATAAAAGGTAAGGTACCTGTATGAAGCTTCAATAAGATACTAGGTTATTCAACTAGGCAGCATAGCAGTTGCACCTCCACCAAAAACGTAGTTAAGTAACCCAAATAAGTAAGCTTTAAGGATTCAGGGTTGCCAGCAAGACCTTTAGCAGCTGGGAGGTCTTAAATTAAAAATAAACATCTAAAGGCCTGCTTAAGGAAAATATTTTTGTTTAATACAGAGTTCTCAATATGTTTACTGAAGGTTTCAGAATCAAGGTAGGCAGCATATGCTAATGATGACAATGGACGTAATAATACCCCGTTGACGAGGACGAGCTACGGCTTTTTTGCAGTCATAATACTCATAATAGGGGTCAAGAACGCGGTTGTTTAAATGTTACCGCATTAAAGATGAGCTTAACAAGTTAAAAAATCCCTACTAATAACATTATATTACCTCTTCACGCTTAAACCGCTGAACCGATTTAGACGAAATTTGGTAAGGAGAATAGTTTGAGGCCCATAGGATAGGTTTTATCAATCATCATCATTTCACGTAGACGAAGTCGCGAGCAGAAACTAGTAACTTAGAAGGAATGAATACGCCGGCGTGAATTGTAGATTATATTATAACATAAGCGCTTATGTAAAGTCTATGCAACGTACTTTTCTACTCAGGCAAGGAATTTAGAAATCAAGCGAAGCTAAATATAGTAAGAATTTACGTGTTATAAAAACAATATGCACTGCTTATTAGATGACTGATATTTAAATAATTAGCTTAATGCCTCACGCGAATATTTTACTGGAAATGTTGTGCAATTGAAAAAATATTCGAAAAGATTAAGACGCAAAAATAAGAAAATTAAAATGCAAATAGTCAGAATACCAATAGCATACAATACCACTTTTTTGTATTTTACGTTTAGCCAAACTTGTCTTTCTTAGGCTTAAGATAGATAACAAAAGGTAGATAGATACTTATCTATACATGTGTAACAAAAAGTAGTGTAATAAATGCAAAGTTAACAAAATCTTGGGGCAGAGGATGACCAAAACGGACTTGGTGGGACGACCTTGATACTTGAGACTAAAGAGTAGCAGGAGTGTGCATTGGGTAGGACCAAATGGCGGGAAAGGGAGAAGGCCTTTGCCCAACAGTGATCACTCTTATGGACTAGTAAAAAAAAAAAAGAAAATCTATCGTGGCTAAACCTGGAGCAAGTTGGATTTTTACTCCTTCCTTTCCTTTCCGATTCATTGATTGTATTAGGTATGTAAAGACAAAAAAAATGTGCCTCTAGTGTGACATATAATGAAAACGGCGTTGTAAAGTGTACAGCGCTATAATTTTTGTGGTATACTAAATAGTAGGTAACTGAATTGTTAAACGTCAAATTTTACTCGTCAAAGTTAACACATGAATACGGAGTCATACAGCGCCGTCTACATTAGCATTTGTCTTAAACTTTACTTACACATCTAATACAATCATTAATCATTAATCTTCGATTGTATGTAGGCCAAAGGTATCTTAATCCCAATCACGCAAGTGTTTATAGATATTTTTTTTGCTACTAAGCTACCTCCTATACTCGTAGCATGCGAAAATTGCATTCCAATAGTGTATAGTGGACAGCCGTTTAAAAACGTTTCTCATCACTCCGTAGCACAATAACCAACAAATGTAACATGCACAAGCACATCCTTCATCGCAACATGACAGCTTATACACAGTTGATCGATGTTGATTGATGCAAACGTTAACATTTCGGACATGTGCGGAAGCCATTACAATTTGGTACAGGTAGTGATTAACCAATTTGCTGGTTCTGGGCGTTGTTCGTTAATTAATTACTTGTGACATCTGCTAATAGAGCTATGGCAGTGTTGACACAGTAAACCGTTTGTAAACCTTATTTCAATGAGATAAATTTTAGTTATTCAGGGCCTTCTAGCCTAGCAGGAGGTCCCGGGTTCGAATTCTGGTAAGGGCATTTATTTGTGTCTTTATCCCATTTTCTTTTCTTTATTTACGGATGTTTTCCATGTATTTATCTGTGTTTATCGATATCTACCTATTGTATATATATCGTCGCTTGGTATTGAGCTTACTGTGCGACTAGATCGGTCTGTGCAAAGGGTGTAGCAGGATAGCCTAGGAAAAATTGCCCCCAGCGATTTTGGGCTGAAACTGTAATCAAACGATGCCTTTTGGGGAGGTTATACTCTGCACAAAGTTTCATCCCTCTGTTACCCCCTGGGGGTGAAAAACACCCGATTAACCCCAAAACTGTTTTAATTATTTTTTCCTAAACTATGAAAGTGACGAATTTCAAATTTCGTACAAATATTAATAAGACTAAAAGCTATGTGCTAAAAAAATATTAACCCCCTAACCATTGAAATTCTTGTAAAAAAAACAAAAATAAAAAAAGAATCAACCTGTATATCAAGTTTGGCTCATGGTACCACACCATTTTTTTTTTCAAAAATGAATCAGTTTATATTCTACATGATACAAAAGTTTCATGGACCTACTCCAGAAGGAACATTGCGAAATTAATATGTATTGGCTCTTTGGTGCGTACTATTCATTGAACTCCCACTAAGAGCCTTGCATTATTAATAAACAATGGCTTGCGATCGGACCGCTGGCGCTGCTCGTGCCCGATTTGAAAAAGGTGGGGATAAAGAAGTATGAATCAAACTCATTTGTATTTATAAAAACATTTTTAGGGTTCCGTAGTCAACTAGGAACCCTTATAGTTTCGCCATGTCCGCCTGCCTGTCTGTCTGTCTGTCTGTCCGAGGCTTTGCTCCGTGATCGTTAGTGCTAGAATGCTGAAATTTGGCATGGATATATAAACCAATAAAGCCGACAAAGTCGTACAATAAAATCTAAAAATTTAATTTTTTTGAGGGTACCTCCCCTACACGTAAAGTGGGGGTGAATTTTTGTTTTTTGCTTCAATCCTACAGTGTGGGGTATCGTTGGAAAGGTATTTCAAAACTAATAGGGGTCTTCAACAAACATTTTTTGATTAAGTGAATATATTCGGAGATAATCGCTCCGAAAGAAAAAAAAATGTGTCCCCCCCCTCTAACTTTTGAACCATAGGTCCAAAAAAATTAAAAAAATCGTGGAAGTAGAGCTCTTAAGAAAGACATTAAATGAAAACTATAGCGGACATGATCAGTTTAGCTGTTTTTGAGTTATCGCAAAAAGTTTCCCCTTCATAGTAAAAAGACATACTTTAATTAGGTACTGATTATGCAAATTTGCCTATTTGTTTAACTCACGTGAAAGGTACCGTTTCATCCCTTGGTTAACAATTTACTATACTTTAAGCTCCAGTTTAGCTTATTGTGACGGAAGAGTAACTACGGAACCCTACACTGAGCGTGGCCCGACATGCTCTTGGCCGGTTTTTTTAAATTATTTTGTTTTCGGGTCCGAGACGTTGCGTATTAAGCATGATACGAGTATAATGATTAGTAGCTACGAAATAGTACGTTTATTTTAATTTCGCAATGTAGTAGGTCCATGAAACTTTTATATAATATAGAATATAAATTGGTACATTTTTGAAAAAAAAAAAAATGGTGTGTGTACCATGAGCCAAACTTGAGATCCATGTACAAATGAGTTTGATTCATACTTCTTTATCCCCACCTTTTTCAAATCGGGCACGAGCAGCGGTCCGATCGCAAGCCATTGTTTATTAATAATGCAAGGCTCTTAGTGGGAGTTCAATGAATAGTACGCACCAAAGAGCCAATACATATTAATTTCGCAATGTTCCTTCTGGAGTAGGTCCATGAAACTTTTGTATCATGTAGAATATAAACTGGTTCATTTTTGAAAAAAAAAATGGAGTGGTACCATGAGCCAAACTTGATATACAGGTTGATTCTTTTTTTTATTTTTGTTTTTTTTACAAGAATTTCAATGGTTAGGGGGTTAATATTTTTTTAGCACATAGCTTTTAGTCTTATTAATATTTGTACGAAATTTGAAATTCGTCACTTTCATAGTTTAGGAAAAAATAATTAAAACAGTTTTGGGGTTAATCGGGTTTTTTTCACCCCCAGGGGGTAACAGAGGGATGAAACTTTGTGCAGAGTATAACCTCCCCAAAAGGCATCGTTTGATTACAGTTTCGGCCCAAAATCGCTGGGGGCAATTTTTCCTAGGCTATCCTGCTACACCCTTTGTCCTATAATAATATTTATTTATTTCTATTTACTTATGTTCAGTTTAATGTGATGTTTGTAAGATATTGTTCAGGAACAAATTTTTTTTTACGAAAGGCACTGCAATCTTAGCTTCCAACTTAGGGGAATTAAATTATTCCATGCAGACGCAGTGCGGGCAGAAAGCAGTATGAAGAGAAGAGAAGCTTCAGTAATAGATGATATTGCTTTGACACCGCACCTTACTAGACAGTAAGGAGCGCTTCGGTCCAACTACGCACTGCCCTGTAGTTTCAAATCGTAAAAGAGGTCCTAAAAGAGAATCTCATAAAATCGTGCATGTAAAAGCGCCCTTATTCATAAAAGACCCATTCAAAACCATAAATCATTCGTCATGACAAAACGAAATAGCTCGAAACAATGCCATACCATGTAAGCATTGCCACCGTAAGTGGTATGAAATTGAAGCACCCGATATTTTACATACAATATCACGACATCTCCTTATCTGTGTAACTCTTGACCCTATTACATCCGATAAGTTGTACAACAAGTCATACAAGACTTTGATACAGTGCTGTTTTGTCTAGCCTTCTAAGGTATCGTGTGCAAAAACAGGTACATACGTAGATACAAATGTACGTGTCCTTAACTTCAAACATTTATACCCAATTTTTTTTCAGATTAGAAATTTTATAACCTCGAAAGTAGTAACTTTTTTCTTTCAAAATTATATCTGAGTTGCACTGATTTATAGTGTCGTTTACATATTATAGTACCGCAATATTAGATATAATAGGAACCGTAGCATTTCTAAAGAAAGTTAAATACGACTACTTAGGAGGTTAGAAAAATTCTAATCTTAGAAATCGGAGTATAATAGGGACATAAAACCTTTAGAAAAAAAGCGTGTCTACAGTTTGATATCTAATTTTACATCTCAAGAGAATCAATATGTTGGATGTAGTTAACTAGTTACGGGTGATTTCTAATAGACCTTGAAAACAGCATATTTGGTTTTTGGGTCACGGGGAGTTGGTTGCAATTTACACATACCCAGCCATGTTTTCGGAAAAAAAATGCCTAACTATGCCTTCGTCAAACCCCTAAATTAAAGCGACTGATCTATAAAATGCCAAGGTATCTCCGTCACCGTGTACTCTTGACCTAGTTGCATCCAATAAGTTCTCTGTTTTGGTCTAATTAGATAGACTGATACAGCAGCACAAAGATTATCTGACTCTCAAAAGTACTGCGTGCATATTGTTTTCAAAATAATCGAAAAAGTTTGCAAGTTGTTGCGAATGATCGTGATGTTGTGCGGCCATTTAAATGTGACAAACAAACCTCTTTGTCACAAACTAATGAATGGGCACATTATGTGGGGGCGTAAAGCCTGGAAATTAAGATAAGATAAGACAAGAAGAATTTATTAGCACAAATTAAAACAATAGATATGGCGCGCCGACATAAGATATTGGTTGGAGTCTGCCCTTGCAAATATAGTCTTGTTTCCGTGTGAAATTTTCGAGGTTTTTGTTTATTAGACAACAGAAGATACAGTTCACATACTAATACTATAATTTGCATACTAAAAGAACAATAATTATAATTGATCCCCCACTTAAAGGCAATCACAGCATACATCATTATTTTAATTTAAAAATTAAGTTTAGACTCAGAATAAGAGCTTAATATAAATTAGAATAAGTACTAATGATACTAATTAACAAAACACATAGTTACTACTTAGTATTAAACTAACAATAGAGTTTTTGCTCTTGATTAAAAAAAAATATATAATTGACAGAAGGATCGAAAACGACCAGTTTGGCCTAGTGGGTAGTGACCCTGCCTACGAAGCCGATGGTCCCGGGTTCAAATCCTGGTAAGGGCATTTATTCGTGTGATGAGCATGGATATTTGTTCCTGAGTCATGGGTGTTTTTATGTATTTAAGTATTTATAAATATTTATATATTATATATATCGTTGTCTAAGTACCCTCAACACAAGTCTTATTGAGCTTACTGTGGGACAATTTGTGTAATAATGTCCTATAATATTTATTTATTTATTTATAAAACGCCTGGAGGAGCTTCTGGTCTATGAACTCATGAAAGGTAAACTCCCAATTGCACTGAAGCGCAAGCTCGTCGACATACATATGCATCTTGCCCATCCTCACCTACGGTGCCCAAACCTGGTCATTAACTGAGGCGCAAAAATCACGGCTCAAGGTTTGCCAAAGGGCAAAGGAGTATCCTGGGTGTCCGAAGCTCTGACAAGGGTGAGGAACACAGAGCTTCGCTCCAAAACCCGTGTCGTCGGTGTTAGGATGAAGACAGCCAGGCTAAAGTGAGACTGATGAATGATGACAGATCGGCCAAAATAGCCACTAGCTGGCATCCCCAGAGTAGTCGTGGCAGAGGCAGACCAAAAAAGAAATGGCGGGACGACCCAGATGCGTTTCAGCGGGATTGGCGGGATTTTGCTCAGCACATGAAGGATTGTAAAGCGTAAGGCCTCCCCGCCTTTACCCAGCAATGGGACACACAAATAGGCTAATATTTTTTTTTTAATAAAAATATAATTACAATAACTACAATTTTGCATTACCTCCTTTACGTACTATTTACTGGAATCCTACAAAAGGTAAAGCTTAGTCAATTTTCATATGCCAAAATGTTTAGTCGAGAGTTACCTAGAATAACATCTTCCACCCTCAAGATTTTACGGCGAAATTAAAGCAATAAGCCCCTGCTGCGTCTCCAATATTTTTATTAAAGCTAATAAGACTTTATTGGCAATAATAAATAGCTAATAAAGCGATATTTATTTACTGTGATGTTCCTACTATAAACATGTTAGTTATTGATACCAAATTCACTCTTTAAAAGATATTGTTATTGAGAGCAATAAAATACGTACAATCTGAATAAATAATTTTCAAACTCATTTTCTTTGTATTAAAAGGGCATAGAAGCCCAACAATAGTACTAGAACTAATTTTATAGTGTTAGGAATTAACTTTTGTTGGTATACAAAAAAGGTAAAATTAACTTCAAATCCTTTTTTTTGTCTTGTATTCAATGGTGTTATAACCATTACACAATTTACGTTTAAGTACATTAAATCACGTTGTTTTCATTTTTAAAAGGTTTATTGTGGAAATTTCGACTGTTTACATTCTACGGTTCTGGAGATACAGCCCGATGACTGACGGGCGAACAAACGAATATCGTAAATGAGAGAATAAGACTTCAGAAGTAAGATTCGCGTACGAAATCCATAAAAAGTAAGAAGGTACACATTACTTTGCCTGAACATTATCAATTATCATATATATCTCAAGGAATAGTTTTAGCTTACGCTGCAACGAAATTGCTACAACATTACGACGTCTGGATATATTATTTACCCTCCGTGGCCTCTTTGCACAAACGGCAGTGTATCATCAAAAGAATATCAAGGGAAAAATGGATTAACATAAGTACTAGGGCTAACACAAACAAAAAATATAGCGAAACCCAGGTCACGTATTTAGGCTGCTTATGAAGTCAACCGGTGGTGCATAAAATATCCGCAATGTAGGTATGAATCTTATTTGATTAAGTAGTTTCACCTTCCGCCATATTTTACGTTATCAATAATTCGGCTACTCAAATACAGTAGCGAATGAAAAATTTAAAGATGTGCAAATTATAATAAGTATCAGCACACGACAACTTTCCTCAATGATACCATCACGATAAAAGCAAAATTCAGGATCGATAGTCGGGTGCAGAGTCGAAATTCCTTTTGAATAAGCTAGCGTACAAAACAATCGAGTATCAGCAAAGAAATCTAGTGATGCACTATCGCTGCAAAAAGTCCAAGTGTGCAAGCTCTTAAACGAAGTTGACAAAAAAACTGAACTTAATTGTGTATTTTTGGCATTTTAGCTTGTCATTTCTTAATTAGTGTTGTATCTGTTGGTAAACCCTAAATAAATATGTAAAAATACTGCGAGAAAGAGGATTATTAACTTACCGATTCACCGCCAGAGTCAAACCCGTTTTCAACTAAGATGTCTTCAAACAAAACATCGGCTTCACAAGGGGAACAAAGATTACTGAGCAATTCACTGAAACGTTCAACTTTACGAACACACACAGCCCCCAACAAACCCCCCACTTCCACATCTTTAACCATTGGCACTACTACACTATCTTCTAGTTTCACAATAACGTCTATCTTCTTAATCGCAGGTTCTTTCATAATAGGAATGTTACTTTTGTGACTATTATTGAGCACATTGGTTAAATTATTATCCAAAAATTTACCGTTATTATTTAGCTGTTTCTTCTGAACTTTCTCATCTTCTACGGCACATGTATTAAATAAATCTTCAAATTTTTCTTTTTCTAAACTAGTAGAAATACTTTTATCAAGTAAAACTTCATTCAAAATTTCCTCTCCACTGACATGTAAACCAGTTGTTACGTTTTCATTACTTTCTACGTTCAGTTCAATTTCAGATTCTGTCTTTTCTAACTTCAACCCGCTGAATTCGTCAACATTATTATCTTTAGGACTACTGACTAATAAATTAAGTTTGTCTTTTTCTAAAATATTTTTATTGGAATGTTTAGGTTTCGATTTAATAGCACCAATTTCCTTATCAGAAAGGCATGTGTCGGGAATGGTTTTCTGATTCTCCTTCTGATTACTAGTCCGTTTGTTGGGAGTGGACTTAGTTTTATCTCTATCTATAATTTTCGAGCTCTTGGGCGATTTATTTTTACTATCTTCTAGAAGCGACTGAACGGAAGAACTTCTGGTGGATTTCCTAGGAAATGGCGAGGAGTCAGAATGGGTGGCGGCAGCAGCTCTCAAGCGTGAAGTACGTGTAGTTCGAATAGGCACTGAAGTAGAAATTGAGTTGAGATTTAATTCTGAAGAGGATTTAAGATTAGCAGCCGTTTCCTCCAAAGGCGTTCGCTCCGCTCTTCTCGGGCGCCTGAAAATAAAGTAATATCGAGTGTTAGGTTCATTTAGAAAATTGCATTAAACTAAATTAAACAGTTGAAAAGTTTGTCTATTCATAACTGTGAAATGTGTGGTAAAAGTAGGCCAATTAAAGTGGGGGTATTCGACAAACGAAGAAATGAAAGCCCGAAATAGGCTGGAATGAAGAATGCTGTAACGACAGAGGGTCAAGCCATCTTAATAATGATTCGACAAAGGCAAACGACAGTACAAGTTATATAGTAGTGGTCAGTGTTATGCCTACAAACTTGCTAGTCAGATATTCGGTAAACATCTACAAATCCTGAACATGATTCAGGTCAGTGGCCAGAAAAAGAGGCACTTTTTTTTATGAGCATCGTTATCAGCCTGTATCAGTCCGCCACTGACCGCCGCCACAAAGTTCTTTTACATGCCACGCCACTAAGGCTTTGACTCATCAGTAAGTGGAAGGAGTTCGATATTAATCTCACCTTTGCGTGACATTCTCCGAGAAAAGCGTTGCCGTTCTCGCCGTAAGCTGCTTCCTCCTCTCTTCTTTATACTTCAGTATCCTGGCCGCTCGGGCCTCGTCCTGAGACTGACTCATGACGCTCGTGCTGTGACGTCACGTGCGCCAGCAACCCAGTTTCCTGGCTCGGTTTTTAGAATCAACATGGATCTCGTCTAGCATGGCGACATTAAGCACGTAGGGCGGAATAGTTGGCAGTGATGAATACAAGCTAAGGCTGGAGGTAGGTGAAGAAGGCGCGCGTGGTGATGACCTGGAAAAGACAAAGTAAACTTTACATAAAAGTACACAAGTCATCTGAAGATTATGCTATACGGATACTGTAGCTACAAATTAACAGCATTTGACGTTTTATTGATAATTAATATTTCGTCTCATGAATATACAAACTGTGACACTTGCAGGGTCACCTATTTTGTAAAAATGCACACACACAAACACTTTTAAGACATACGTTAATTATATCGGTCTTCATACTCATAAGTGCAGCCTTGTCGAACACAATGCAATATCAATCCTATCTTTCAATCGCTTGATATCGGGAATCGATCAATTGACGCTAAATAAAGCTAGTACGAGAATTATAAGGCGTGGATTTCAATTACAAACAAGTTACAAGTTTCTTTTGATTTATTACATTTTCTCTTTCTGCTTAGGATTATAAAATTTCCGCGAGCTTGCTGCGAGAAGCGCCACGTTCTATAAAAATGTTGATGTCTTCCCACATAATGTGAGAATGTGACACTGTACGCAGCGTGCGGGTCACCAGAGACTAAGGCCTAAGAATTATGCTTACTTAAACCAGTTAAAGCCGAGACAGGCATGTGATTTTCAAACAAGAGGTCGTAAGTTCGAACCCTTGCTCGTAACACTCTGGACTCGGAATGTATGTTTGGCTTTGACTTTGTGAGGTGATCGAACATTCACTGAGGCATAGTTTCCTTTTTGGGTTAAATGATTAATCAATAGTCGCTTACATAAATCTAGTGCATTTGTCAATACTTGAGATTATCCAAATTCCAGCCTCTTAGCTCCTGTAGGCTGCAACAGGGAAATGGATAAATGAGGAGGAGGTCCCCACCAGAATCATCGTTGTCAGAATCGAAACAAAATGAATGACATTTTTATCTCTCCCATTGTCCTGACCATTTCTGACAAGCTTTAGATGATTCAGCGTCGTCAAATGTGGTGACTACTTCGGACACGGTAAGCGTTTGTAATATCACACATACAGTTCACGTGAGTTTAGAGGTCGAAGGTAAGCTCGCAGAGCGCGAACAATGAATGTTTAATTTATTGACACACGTATAGCGGAACGTTACGATAAGTGAGACATCAGAGCCTTTGTTCCATTGTAATGTTGCCGGTAACCGTAACGAGATTATTAGATGCTTTAAGAAGAAAGGGTGATTAAGATGTCTGTTGTCTTACGAGGGTTCGATAAAATGGTGTGCTATATCCAGAAAGTGCGATTTACGAAGATCAGTTTCGGTAAGAATGTTTAATAATGGTAAAATTTTAAAACCCGTGTCAATAAATTTTATTCGATGTGCAATGCATGTGCCATGTACTATGTACCATAAGACTTTAAAAAGGAGACATTACACACAAAATAAGTACCTGCATAGTTTAACACCAGTCCTAGAGTCATTGACGTTACTTGTTGATCCCAATAAGCCAAAAACTGTAAATTTAATTTCTGCTGACCGTCTACTGCCACCCTTTTAGATACTTCTAACTTTTTGTGCTTCATAAATTTGATCCATTTTCAACATTACTGTTTTTAATCGTATTGCATTTTCACCACAAACATCAGGAAGGCCGTGTTGACCTAGCAAGTAGCAGCTAATGTAGAATAAATATTTGTATTTCTTAAAATCCAGGTCAAGCAATTCCAGAGTAACTGTTGGACGTATCGTATCTTCGTTACACAATGTTTCTGTTTGGCAAAGTGTAACCAAATAACTATACCATGTTTCGTATTGTCTCTTTCTTTGTTTTATAAGCCTGGCAGAGGCTAATAGAAGAAATGCATTAAAAGGTAGGCAGTTGACTTTTGGGACTTGACATAATATTAAATAAGCTTCATGCCGCCAAGCCTTTAACCAGGCCGTAGATAACCATAATAACATAAACGGTAGACCTATAATTATTCAAATTGAATTTTGACTGTTTTTACAGAAGAAGACATAAAATTGACAATACGCTCAATATTGAAAGTGACAGATGTTACTGAATGTTAGCCATTTTCATATAAATGCAAAAGACTTAGAAGTCTGGAGTTATTCAACAACGTAACGTACTACCATCCTTGAGTTGAAGCAGTCAGCGCCAAGCGAAGTAGGTTTTAAAACCCACCTTAAGTTCTAAATCATACGGTTTTGTACTTATGGGAGCTTAGGTGTTAATACAATCGCTTACAGAGGATAGGTGAGTCTAACGCTGACGCGAATGCCCTGGTCTTTGTAGACAATGTTACAGACTATGAGATCAGTCACATCGGTTCTGGACGGACGTTAATGTTTGCATTGGATAGGAATAACAGTCCCTATTCTCTTTACTACCTCTGAGTGCTGATGACTGTACTCAAGAGTATAGATAACGTCCCTTAGTTTCCGCATTATGGAAAACATGAAAGATTCGCGCTTGTCACACAAACTGGTACGTTCAGTTGCTGCATACCTATTTCATGATATGGCTGAAGATATTGTTTTGTGTTTGAAACACAATTTTAATTTACATATTTTCAGTATAGGTTGTACACATTAGATTCTGATCTGATCTGCCTAACAGAAAAATAAGAGTAATCAAACGTGATTTTAAGAACTTTCTTAAATTGTTTTAATTGTAATTAAATGTCTATTTTATTCCGAGCACTAGTAATTAAAATGACAGGGCTAGTGTGATCGTCGAGAAGAGCAGGAGAGTATTATCAAAGAGAATTTATTATAGAGGCGTATTATCAAAGTAAATTTTGTAGTCAACTAAATTAACTGCCATCTTTCGACACAGGACTAAAACTTTTAGAATGACATATGGCTATCAAACGGTGTCGCCATCTACTCGAGTATAGACCAAAGGTATGTCGCCATCTATTCGAGCATAATTATTTCTTGATTTTTCGAGCCCGGTTTATTTCTTAGACTTTCTTTGTCCTTGGTATTATATACAAAGCTCGGACTACTTATCGCAAGAACAAATACGGTAATACGAGATGCAAAATTATTTGACAGTTGTAGGTTGCGGCAAAATATATAGTTTAGAAATTCATTAAAAATTATTGTCCATAATACGACTTAATTTAGCTAGCAACTAATTAAGCGATGCCCTGTCTGAGCCAGAGTATTATAATATATAGGATAGTCTGAGTTTTGGTTATATACTCCATCTATATGGCAATCTGTGACTTTGAGCCAGATCAGAGGCCACATTAGTTATTCACTGCACCAACTGCTACCGTATAATAAACTTACTCTTATACATACGAAGCTTAGACAGCAATTTGAATAATAAATTGACTATTGCAAGAAACTTGTTTCCAGCAAATCCGAATATAAATGAGAGTAAAATGTTAATGTCGCATCTTTTATGCATTTTAGATGACGTTCGACACATTAATGTTAGTTGTACCATATCAATGCCAGTCCTACGTAATGTTGTACGACATTCAAGAATTCAAGGGAAATTTATGTGAGTGGCTGCCATCTGACCTTCCAATCTATATAGTGTCATGATTTACTTATGTTTAAATTCAAGATAGCATTTGAATAATAATTTTAATTAGGCAACATTATAGCATTACCCCGATTAATACAGGGGTAGTTAGGAAAATAACATTGTACTAACGGCAACACGGTAGATAGTGGGGACACGGATCAAGTTAGACAGGGTCGTTCACTTGGATCGAGGCAGTCAAATAAACACATCATGAAGGATCTGTCACTGTCAGATCAGAGTACCTGCAAGTACCTCCATTGTTGTGTTAGTAATAGTTAGAGTAATCATATAACAATAATCTTCACAATAGCGAATAGCAAAATTAAAATTATGTAGAAATGGTGACATTTAACACACTGAGTTATTAATCATTAAGCAATTCTGATACTTTTGCATCCTAATTAATTGAGGAACCAAGATTTCATAAAGTTAGTTAATTATACCTTTGGGAACTATGTATTTATTTACGTTACAACATACATTTTCGAAACATTACATCAAATGCCAAATCGCTTATAGAATGTGTACTATATTTGGTTTACAATAAGATACAAATATACTTTTAAGTCAAACTAATTATGTATGTTTCATACTAATCCTAATGGATCTTGGTCACGTCTGGGTTCCATTTAGGTCAGTGTCTTAAAGATCTACCGACATTACCTACCTAACTACCTTATTCTATTTAACGACCTTATTCTATTTAACTTTACGTACACAGCCTAGACCTAAAGTACTTATCTAAACTACATTATATCGGTCGTCAGCAAAACGTAAAACGTCTTACACGGTCTTTAGACAAATTAAATTATACACAATGTCAATACCAATTACGGTTTGCTGGGCAAACAGAAATATTTCTTAAGCCAAGCGGGGGCGGGACAAGCAAAATGGTTCAATAGAACCTTAACATATTCTATTTAGATTCAAAATTACCTTGTACCTGGCTAGTAAAAGAAGCGTTAAGGATAGTTTACGTATGGTACGAATTGCCATTAAAATATATGAGAGATGATATTTGAAGAAGCGGTTTATTTCGGCGAGACGTAATGAAATACGTGATGCGCGCGAATGTTTTTACATTCTTTATTGGATGCCTCTGGAATCCCAGACGAGTATTAAAGCGTCAGACTGAAATGTACCTACAATCCAACGAGTGTGCTGTCAGTTTTTTTTAATTTGTGAGAACTGAGAAAACAATTTACAAAAAAAAGAAATACAAAATTATTGTTATCGATGTTTTTGTATTTCTCCTTAAATACTTCTTTAGAGAAATACTTAGTATAACAGGAGACGATGAGTTTGTTTAAAAGACATTCAAGCACTTGGCAATTGTGAACACTTTTAGCACACGTCAAAATAAATCACAAAGTTTGTACCAAAAAAGATATTACGAAAATTGCAATACATAGTTATTATGGAGTGCTTTCAAGATTAATCCACTGAGGCTATCGTGGATTTTGTAACAATTTTGGTTCTTTGCTTAAATCAGACAGAGGGACCAAATCGAAGGTACATTTAGACATAAAAATGTTATCGAAAATATGTCAGTTACTTATCTTTCGCGGGTGCATTTCGCTCGTTCTTGTCGAGCGATACGCACAAGCGAATGAATTCACAGCATCATTGAGAAATCATTTTGATATCAAAATGTAAGTTTGATTTGGCCTCTCAGTTGGATATTTAGTTATTTACCCTGTTTCAGTTTGTTTATATTTTAAATCTTTGCGTGGATATCTCGCAAATACCTCTTAACTGAGTACCTAAATGCAGCAATATATGACACCCACATTTACAGCGACTTATTTCCCAGGAACGGGATTCTTCCCGCCATAAAGAGCAGGCAATTCCCCAACGTGACTTAGAAAAGCGTAGGTTTAGTCCAGTCAGAAAAGTCAGTGAGTCAAGAAATTAGCTTTCTCATTTTGCCGCGTGGCGTAACTCGTTAGTAAAATTGCATTTCGCAGAAAACAAGATCAGGCGATTCTCAGTAATTGAAGATCAAAAAAAAGGAAATTGGATTGGCTTGACTCCTTTCCTATTTCACAGTGTTATTGTTTTCAATATTACCCCGTTATTAAGTTGGTTACGAAGTTATATAACGTTACAAGAGAGCGCAATCTTTCTCTCAGTTCACAATCGAATGCGAAGAACTTCCATTTAATTTGAAGCGTCCAATTTCCATAAAAAAGCCCAACATTTTTGGAAGTCAAATACCGTCCTTAAAACCGCCATGGAATGGAATTAAGTAAGTGGCCCGAGTTCCAATTTTATTGAAGGTAAAACATGTTGCGTGCTCTCGCACTCTGATTCACCCGTCGCGGGACGATTAAGTCTAGTTTGCGTCAAGCAACATGATTAACCAGCCAGACAAATCTAGTTCCTAATAGCATGTATTAAGGTCTTCGAACATCCGATTTGGAGGATACCAGCCACGCACGGATCCGCATAGCTAACGCACTGCAAAAACGTTGCGATTAATAGCGCAGAAAATAAAAGTGGTTCACGTTATCGATGTATAATTTTATAATACTGGGACGTTGACACGATAATTTCTTCTTCATTTCTTATCCCACGTTACTTAAGATTGGCTAGTATAACATTTTTACCTTTTTACCTATGTAAGTAAGCTATCTTTTAAAAACAAAGTTTAATAAAAAAGCAAGAGGACCAAATGCGCTGAAGACGCTACCAAGACACAGAGACAATTGCAAACGCGACTTGTTGAATAAGGAACGATCGGGAACACTTTGCACTTCAAAAAAAAAGTCATAAAAACGTACTTTACTTCAGAATTAGACTTGTCAGTTAATCTTAAACGTATTGGAATTTGAATATCGACACACCCATGTAAGAAGATCTGAATTTATCGCAATAAATTCCAAGTCCCTTTGAAATCGTGGTGATAACCAAATCAGCATTCGAGTCGCACCGCCGCTTTCAAGACATTCACGTTGAGCTAACATGAATTCATCTCGCAGACCGCGTAAAGTATTCGATATTTGCAGAGAATATATTTATAATATCAAGTGTTAATATAAATGTCGATATGATTCTGACTGTTAGCTTTATAAAAGCAAGGAACTTTCCGTTTGAGATAAACGATGTCCCGTGATTGATACCGTTTTATTAGTCAGGTGGAAGATTTATGGATACTGATTGATAGTAAATTAATTGTGATTGTATTTGCGTTGCTATTTAGTTTGGACGAGACAAGATTTGGCAGAACAAATGTCATGTCCTATTTGGTTGAGGATTTGAGGCTTCGACACATATTGGAATAGAATTTTACAGAAGACAAAGGTCGTAGCCCAAAATATCGGACATTAAGGTTCAGAGAACGGAGTTTTTGAGAAATCGTAGCGCTTTTTAGATAACAATACGATTCCCAAAAATTATTAATCTTGAGTATTTTTCTAGGGACTTCAACGAGTCAAATCCCGATTTGTTTTCCGCTCGATAGAAAAAACTTACGAACATAGGTCTAAAATGCACTATAAAAATGTATGCACAAAAGCTAATAACATGAAAATTGCTTCTAAAAATACGCAATTCTATTTTGGACGGAACTCTGCTATTACTTTTTCTTTTCTAAAATTTATAACATATTAACATTAAAAAGCGGCCAAGTGCGAGTCGGACTCGCGCATGAAGGGTTCCGTACCATTTAAGACGTATTAAAAAAAAATCTACTTACTAGATCTCGTTCAACATTTTACCACTTTGGACACACATTTTACCACTTTGGAAGTGTCTCTCGCGCAAACTATTCAGTTTAGAAAAAAAAATGATATTAGAAACCTCAATATCATTTTTGAAGACCTATCCGTAGATACCCCACACGTATGGGTTTGATGAAAAAATATT
Source organism: Cydia pomonella (assembly GCF_033807575.1). Classification (NCBI taxonomy): domain Eukaryota; kingdom Metazoa; phylum Arthropoda; class Insecta; order Lepidoptera; family Tortricidae; genus Cydia; species Cydia pomonella. The sequence goes on along the minus strand of NC_084714.1, from coordinate 7,171,927 downwards.
TTTTGAGTTTCAGTTCTAAGTATGGGGAACCGCCAAAATTTAATTTATGACTTATTAAAAAAACTACTTACTCGATCTCGTTCAAACCAATTTTCGGTGGAAGTGTGCATGGCAATGTATATCATATATTTTTATTAGATTTTTCATTCTGTTATTTTAGAAGTTACGGGGGGGGGGGGGGACACATTTTACCACTTTGGAAGTGTCTCTCGCGCAAACTATTCAGTTTAGAAAAAAATTATATTAGAAACCTCAATATCATTTTTAAAGACCTATCCATAGATACCCCACACGTATGGGTTTGATGAAAAAATATTTTTTGAGTTTCAGTTCTAAGTATGGGGAACCCCCAAAATTTATTGCTTTTTTTCTATTTTTGTGTAAAAATCCTAATGCGGTTCATAGAATACATCTACTTACCAAGTTTGAACAGTATAGCCCTTATAGTTTCGGAAAAAAGTGGCGGTGACATAATCGGACAGACAGACGGACATGACGAATCTATAAGGGTTCCGTTTTTTGCCATTTGGCTACGGAACCCTAAAAAAACATGATATCCGCGGTCCCGAGCACGCACATCCGTCTCCCTCACGCTTACGCTCAGTGAGAGTGAGAGAAGAACACGAACCTACAGCAGAAGCAATATGATATCGTATCTTAAGCATGGTATTCTGTACTTTCCCTTGAACTGTTGAAGATACGATACGAATGACATTCCGCTGTACCTTACCTCTGCTGGAATTGACGTAAACCGATAGTTTATTAATGAGGCAACTTTGTTGCAAGGATGTAGCAAATGCTCAGCTCAAGAAGGTTATCGCGATCACCATTATGTGTCGTTCAGTACCCTCTCTGTCAGAGACAAGTAAATGGAAAAGACGTACCTAGTCTCTATACAAAGATGCGATCCGCGACACAATTGTATATTATTTATTTATTTTATTTATTTAAACTTTATTGCACACATAAAGAAAAATGTACAAATGGCGAACTTAATGCCAAAAGGCATTCTCTACCAGTCAACCATTGGGTCAAACAGAGATATTACATATTATAAATTTATAACTGTTGTACTTAAATAACAATTTACAGCCAAAATAGACAGGTTCTTTTTTGTGTGGTCTAAGCACTTAACGAGTTGCATGATCTCCAATATAGCAACATATTGTCAGTGTTTATCTTTTCCATGTCACTGCCTCTATCACGACGAGAAAGTGGTATGTTCGAAATAGCACACGTAACTCGCGATAATTCCCCCGTCAATATTTGCTATGACGCGAACGACCCGGCAATGGACTTTCCTCTCGCTATCTACAGTTGACATATAAATATAATATGTAATTAAGTGGATTCACCCGCGTGTCCAGCTTGATCTCGTTATCTTTTTCCTTGTTGATTTTGAACTGGGCGAAACTGATTTTGAGTCGGCATAATACTCCGTCTCTGTTTTTTTTTTTTTGCCATGTTGAATAGCTTTAAAATTCTCAGCTACTTACTTATTTTGGTTTCAGTTATTGATATGTTAAGGCCACCAAGTTCAATGGGATTGGGCGGGACATGTTTGCCGAATGCTTTTGGATCGGTCGGCCAAGTTGGCAACGGAATGGGCACCGCAAGTTAGCCGGGGGGCAGACAAAAAAAAAGATGGCGGGGCAACCTTGACGAATGTTGCAGTGGCGGGTACATGCACCTAACCGCATTAAGTGGAGGAAGAAAATTCTTTGCTTAGCAGTCAGATAAAGTAGACTACAAAAAAATATATATGTATATTAACGCAAGTATTAAATAGAAAAAATTATTAAAACAATAAAATCTCTCACAAAAGAAAAAGTAAAAAATAAAATACATTGCGGCTCTTGATATCACAATGATAGAAACCACGATTTCACTAGTACCTGTCATGTTATATCGAAATCAGAGCTATCAAATATCCATGCACTGCATTTTGATTTTAGTCACAAAGGCTCATTCCATCACTATTTAAAAAATCAATGGTAGTTAAAGGTCAACAAACACTTGACTTTTTTATGTGTTGACTTAACCATCCTTATTAAAACTTATTATCATAGTTGACATCATCACGCCAAGTATCTTATTGTGAAGTTTATTTCCTATTGCAAAACCCTGTTTATGCAAAACTGAACAATACAAAGTAAACGATCTGTGCTCTGAGTGACACATAGATAAAGGCGTTACACAAGGTCATATGACACACACAATGACAGTGGAACGAATTTAATATATTAAAGCAGTTTAAAATATCTTCTTCGGTGCGCTCTGGAGTTTGGCAGTAATAGTTAAAGTAAGGACACTAAGCACGGAGAAACTCGATACTGCCGATGATGCCGGCGGTCAACGCCACTGTGCGAGCGGGACAGCAATATAACTATGTGCGTGGCGATACAGATAGGAGCACCTGCTCCACACTTAACCCCAGATTTTTTTTAACTTTAAGCCACCTGGCTTAAAGTTAAAATTGCTAGTGCTTTTTTATCATTAGCGCAGATTGGTAAGCCAATATATTCTTCTTCGTCCGGAATTACTTTTCCATAAACCTTTCCTTTTAACTGCAATAATCTCTACTTTTAACTTCTCAATGTGGTTTAGTTATTTATGATTCCTCTTTGTTGTGATTGCCATCTGTAAGGATAATTATAACTAAAAAGTTAAGTTATGATATAGCTCTCTAGAATTCTACATTCACACTTACCTGTGGACGTAAAGTTTAAAATTTAACTTCGAGAACGGGATATTGGATAGTTTAGAAAATCGTAAGTTGGTACTAAACGAGTATGGAGCACTTTACACTTTAGCAACAGTTACGCTTATCATAGCATCTTGGTAAGCGTTGTTGGACTTGTTGAAAATTAGAGTAAGTGCTTATTATTTAATAGACATTTAGCCTAATGCATACCGGGTGTGGCCTGTAACACGAGCAATAAATTTAACTGTAGGCTGTACTCCTCACCAACATTTGTTCAGCGATTTCTGAAAATTATGAATTCTTTAGACTTCCTATTTTTCATACAAATTAAATATTACCTTCAATGTACGCTGTCATCAGGGTAATTGACGTTGATTGTCATGCTGTAAACATAACAAAATTCGCAATACATTGCGTCTTAGTGTTCTAAAAATCAAAATAATAGTTATTTTTAAAAGTTGCTGAACAAATGTTGGTCAGTTTGAGAAGTACAGCCTACAGTTTACTTTTTTGCTCCTGTTACAGGCCACACCCGGTATAGCTGTGCCAATCTCGAGAACGTTCTCTTTTTTGTATGGGGAACGTTCTCGCTCGAGTAAACATAACAACTCCATTATTGCACCTTACCCACATATCTAGAATGACGCTTAAGATAATAGAAGTGTGCAAAAGGGAAGATATGGACCATTTCATGAGCGCGAAAGAGACATACTACAAATCAAAAAACGTGACCACTTTTGAGCTTCGCTAGCGACCAAATAAAAAATATTTTGCGCAATCACATATTATTCGTGAATTCAACCCTTCCTATGACACTTGACATCATTCCGATTTTAATCGCACTTTTTATAATTGACAAGTCATTGTAGATCTGTGACCTTACCCTACTTATCTGCATCTGACGTCATCCGTACAACCATACTCGGGGTTGTCATTGAGTCATTTTATTTAATAGACAAGACGCAAGTATGACGAATTGACCAGATCGGAATCGATTTGGTCCATACGATACAACAACTCTATTTACAAAAAACAATCCGATTCACACATCGAAACATTCGAAATTGACAGAGTAAAATATATTTTTTTAGATTTTTTTTACATAAAAATCATTTTATGATATTTTTTTAATTATTTAAACAGACCCTACGTATACAAGTTGTTAAGTTACCACACTTATTTATATGAGCGTATATTCAAGATACATTTAACCAAGATTAAAGTACCTACCCACTAGGAAAGGTTCGCCATGACGTAAGCAACTTGACATTAACGTCCCACGCGTCTTTCCCAGTAATGATGATCGAGATGAAACCAAAACCGACAGGCATTAAATAGGATAAATTCCTATCTTATCGCAACCCTAAAAACTAAGAGCACTCAAATGCGGGCGCCCATTTACAGCTGATAAGCCAACGATTTCAAATTGCCGCGTTATTTAGGAAAACGTCGATAAAATTGACAAAGGTAATACAGGTGATTCCAGTAGGGTGCCCTGTGGGGGCGTAGCGAGACGGCAATACGGCGCGAAATGACTTTCTGACAAACTGCTAGTTAGGCATTTTGGACCCGGGTATGTCCTTAAACTACGTCAAAAAGAGAGGTATGGGCGTTGTCAATCTCATCTCGCTTTATGTGGTAGGGCACAGCACAGCGGATGTCATTCCAGATCTGGAGCAGAGCCCAACTGGGGAAGTAACTCCACCTTACAGAAAACCGCAGCGAAATAGCACTAAACCCTACTCATAGTGTTGTGTTCCTAATGTTCCTATCGGTGAGTAAGGTTGCCAGAGCTCAACGAGGGTGCGGAATGTTAGGGTCGGCAACGCGCATGTAACTCCTTTGGAGTTGCAGGCGTCCACAGGCTACGGAGACTGCTTACCATCAGGCGGGCCGTATGCTTGTTTACCACCGACGTAGTATAAAAGTTTTTTTTTTATTGTAATTATATTACACCTAACATTCTAATTAAGAGTTGTTTCCGTTTCGTTCCGTGATGTTCCGCTGTTCTTCTGCCACACTACAAGACAATCGTCAGAGTCGCCCCACTAGCGTCTTTTCAGCGTCGGCGTCTAGTCAGCGCTATGGAAAATAGCTTTGCTGCGTAGTTGCATCAACGTTGCGTCGAGCAGAAGCCATAGAGTTGCTACTGCTCGACGCTAGTTTAAAAAGGAAAATGTAGGTTAGATTTATGAAACTAATGACATAGAACCGCTTTGCGTCCTTTAAATGCCAGTTCTAAAGAAAAAACAAAAATCCACATCCCTGACATGGAATGTGAAACAAAACAAAATCTAGAAAAGGCAGACAGAAAAACCTAGTATCACAATTTCTGTAACTCCAGCCACTTGGCGTGTAAATTAAATTGCGACAGAGTTGTTTAGAAATGTCGGCTAGGTTTTTACTGTACTCCGAGCCCATTACTTAGATCTATGACCATGTATAAGGCACTGGTTGAGAGTAGAGACGTAATCAGAGTAACAACAATATAACTTGGGACTCCGGTGCTGTTAAGATAGGACATTCTTACGGTAGATATCGCTATGCGCCTCCATAAGGTGTGTAAATATAAAGGAAGGAATGGAAAGAACGCAGGCTTCTGGTAAGCTTCGGTAGCTAGACTAAAGTAAAGTAAAGTAAATATTCTTTATTGCACCACAAAGAAAACAAATTTAAAAAACAGATTTACAATGTAAAGAAAGGTAGCAACAGGCGGTCTTATCGCTGTAAGCGATCTCTTCCAGACAACCTTACTACTACCCTTAACTAAGACTAAGTAGAGTAACAAGTTCGTATAGCCGTGCTGTAAGAGATATTGAAGCATTTCACTAGTGTCGAGTTCCTAAACGGTATTCTTGAAACTCAAAAACTACAAATCCTATTTTTGCTGTATTTCCTTTATCCTATTACATGTCATGGCTTATGGTTCAGCTATGCTCTTATGAGACCATTGAGACCACGCTGACCACGTAATGATAAGTTGAATTATTTTACTGAGCATATATACAAAACTGTCGTACGCAGTCAAGCCTCAAACCATATATCAATATTTATCTATTTTCGTTTCTATATTCTCAATTTTCGTTTCATGTTGTCATTCTGTGACTAGATACAAATCAGATTATTTTGCCTACTGCTCGCTCTTTAGTTTTTCAAAGGCGCCTAGTCTTTCAAAGATTGCATATTCTCGAGAATTTGGGACTGGTACCGCTGGTACCGGGTGGGCTAGTGGTCAGGACGTTAGCCGCGTAAGCTGAAGACGCCGGTCGTTTCTATTCCAGCCTCGGCCACATATAGTCACTTTTTTGTTACTCTGTTTATATTTCTTACTCCCGGTGCACTGGTTTGTAAATGCTTTCAAACGCAACTTGGTGCGAACAAAAACCTTAGCAGCATCTACAAGTAGTTTTTATGAACTATGAGAATGGATGTCAGTTCTACACTACTCAAACAAAAATACATTAACTATACGCAAATAGAAGTAGATTTCGGATTTTCTTATTGTATAAAGTTACGTGGGTCTTCCCGTTCCCCATCGCCGCGTGCTTAACCAGACGTTTTATTTAAACTTTTATACATATTTTAAGGTAAAGTGGAATTGGGCAAGGCACGTCTGCTGATGCATCCGGAAAGCTGGGCCAAACTATCCACAGACTGGATCCCGCAGGATGAATCTCTCAGCTCAGAGGAAGATAAAAACGCTGATGGCGGAACGACGTTGATACATTTTGTATAGGTCGCGGAAATGTGCATTGGATAACACCAAATGGCAGGAAAGAGGAAAGGCCTTTTCCCAGCAATGGGAAAGTCTTAAAAGCTAGTAAATAAGTGACACCTACTAATGACTTTGTTTTACACCCTGCATGTTAAATTAGGTAAGTATACCGGTGGGGCCTGTAACAGGAGCAATAAATTAAACTGTAGGCTGTACTCTTCAAACTGACCAACATTTGTCCAACGACTTTTAAAAATAACTTGTGTTTTGATTTTTCATTTTAAAGTTTATTCTAAGACGAAATGTATTGCGAATTTGGTTACGGATAAAGCGCGACAAGTAAGGTCAATTACAATGAAGATAGCTTCCATTAAAGATAATATTTAATTTGTATGAAAAAAAGAAAGTCTAAAGAAGTTATTGAACAAAAGTGTCATCGTTTGAGGTGTAAAATCGATTTGTTAGACCTGTACCCCAAAAGCATAAAATTGTTGTAGTAATTCACCGAATCGCATTTCACCTCGATCTCATATTTAATTTTCGCATTGTGTCTCAATAGTTTTTTTTTCTAGTGGCTATAAGTTTTAGTCGCATTTCACCTCGACCGTACATTTAAACATCGCGTTGTGACTCAATCGTTTATTACTTTAGTCGCATTTCACCTCGATATTGTATTGGCGACGTGATTCAACGCAACGTCAACGTCACATAGATAAAATTTTAATGAGTTTGATAGCACTTGAGGCTTAATCCTACAAGTACAAAACGTGTTTAAAAAAAACACTTAATTTTAGTGCAAGCATCAAATTAACGTATCAAGTTAAATAGAGTCCCAAACAAACGTCGATCGCGGCGAAATGCCTCTTCGGTAACATACTACACGAAAAATTAAATACTACAAATTAATTATACTAATGTCAAAGGCTACGGGAAAAAGTGCGTCAAGTAAAAAAATCCAGTGATATCTTTTTCATTCAAGGTGAAATGCGATTCGGTGAATTACTACAACAATTTTATGCTTTTGGGGTACAGGTCTAACAAATCCACTGAACGAATGAACGAAACGAGCTAACGAATGAACGAAATCGAGAAAGCTAGTTCATTTTCAAAACTAATTTAATCAAATTGGCATTTCAAATGTTACTAATGAAACTCAACTATTCACTTGCGCAGTTTTATTCGATTATTCAACTATGCAGAATTCATTAAAAATAGATGAAATTCGTTCATTGCTCTTCGTAGATTTGAAATTGTCGTCTGAAATTGTAAGCATTTTCTGTTTTTCTATAAAGCAATCCGGGCATTTCACATGGAATTTTGAACAATTTATCAGTTTAGAATTCTTAAACACAGTACTAAATTACCCTAAGTTAAAACCTAGCATTGCTAGCATTCGGTGGACCTAATGAGCAAACTGCGTTGTATACACAAATGATTTCTCACCACTAGACAAAGCATTTCAACCCGATTTAAAGAGAGCTCTTTAGCTTTATTACTATTTGGTACTAACAATTTAAACGATGCCGCGCGCCGCACCGTTCATGTGTCATACATTTATAGTAGAATTATTTCTATTTTTAAGGCCATACTCTATGCCTAGTATTCAAAACACTAAAATATTATGCCAAAGTGATGTAACTACAGGTGTGATGTGATGATGTATATACATCAGTTTTGTGTGTGCAAATAGATTCGCTGATAATGATATTTAAATCATATTCATGTCTAAATATGTGCACATCAAAGAGCATTCAACTCGCGGCTACTACTCGTGGATGAGTGGCAAGCACAAGTCTTCACTATACATTCATATAATCTTATAAAATGCAAAATTAACTCTCACAACTCTGTCTGTCTGCCTGTGAGGTAACACGCTTCACGCTTTACTCGTACAAACTGCTCTTTATAGAAATCATCCCCTAAGGGGGTGGAAAGGGGGATAGAATTACTATGGATGTGGTATATCAAGTATAAAGAAAACACTAATTATACGCAAAGTGGCGGGAAGACGTTAGTGACTCAATCTATCATCTATTTTCAGTAAAAAAAGGTATTAGAATGCTTGCAAATACAATCTTCAAAGAAAACTGCATTACAGCACTGGCAATGTCATACCTACTGACATAGCAAATATGTATTAATTCAGCTACCTAAAAGTTGTCTGTCCCTATTTAGGACCGCCTATTGTTTACCCAAGCTTAAGTTGCTGTATTATCTGAATTTCTGGTATTGAGGTGTGCAATAAAGAGTATTGTATTGTAAGTAATGTAAAAACTAGTATAATGTTACAATTGAAGTATAGTAAGAAAAAATAAATTCTCTTACACAATGCTGTATCTAGTGCATGGTAATTTATGTCCGTACATCAGCCTTCTCGCCACCACAAATAAAAGTATGTAAAGCCGGACCGGATTTCAACGAAAGCCAGCTTCGCCTTGCCTCGATTAATTTATACTACAGCTAACTTACACAAGCTCATATACACAGCCTTGCGTGTTGAATTTTGAACCTTATTAACACGTAATAAAGTAGAAGATGAACATGATGCGAGCTTGCGAAAGTTTACGAGTTCGTAGCCATGAGGTGGACACGGCTTTTTTGGCACACGACATTGAAACCATGGACCTCTAAAGTTTATTCATGGAAACAACGCCACTATTCATACAGTCGCCGTCAGATATATTGGACCAGCCCAGATGGTCAAAAATATCTGAACATGCGCTTTTAATTCGATATCGATGTTATTATTATGCAAAAATACCATTTTCACATAGTACTTAAAAACGAATTTGCTCTTACAAAATAGTTTAAGTATGCTAGCCGTAAATTGCGGTTTTTAAACGCATCATAGAGGGGTAATGGTAATTATATGTATGTAGATAAATAAGTACTTAATAACTTAATGTGGTGATAAAATGGGCATTCATAACTCGTAAAGAATGCCTCAAAAATATTTATTTTCGTCAACAGACCTCATATTTGGTTACCCGACTATAAATTAATAGGAAAACCTAATCCATTCAACATTCAGGTTCATTCCATTAACCTGGAATTCTCATTTGTATGATAATATAGGCTATTGAGGTGTTCAAAGCCAAAGGCTTTTACAAAATGAAATAGAGTTTTGTTATGTTAATGGTCTCTGTATTGTTAATGTTGCTTCTTTTCAATTGTGAAATAGATCAAAAATAGCGATGACAATGAATAAGCGCATCTTAATTATTCTTCTGAAAACTACAAGAAAGATCGAGACATTTTTAAGACATCATTTATATTTAGATAAAGCCGTTGAGGACTGTAGCAAACAAATTAAATTATGAAATATTTTAATATGTCTTATCATAAACTGAAATATATGTCATATACGAAAGAATAGAAGTGCCGTAAGCCCTGAGAAAATTCGACCCGTACCGCTGTGGCTCGGGTGGCCGAGCGGTCTAGGCATCTGCCGCGAATGTTCGATTCCAGCCTTGGGCATTGGAGCCGTTGAGGTATTATGTCTTTTATTTGCCAGTTTAAACTCAACTCTCTCACATTGACAAAGAGTCTAAACTTAATTGAGGCCTAATGTACTATGAATAAGACAATGGTCGTCAAGAGGTTAAATTCGCATGTGGTGATTCATGATGTATTAAGAACAACATACGGTTTGGCTATAAAATGCGCCAGGTAATAAATAAATAAAAAAGTAAAATATATAAAAGTCACAACGGTTTATAATGCCACGAGAAATATAAATCGTGCAATTTTAAAAAGCCCAACAGACTGGAATGTTTTTGTCCGAGCCCTCCGTCAAAACGTATTACGATAAAGCTTTCATCGTTTCTTTACACTAAGTTAATTGAAATGAAAATATTAATTTCATATTTTCACGAAGTCGAATCCATTTTGCGATTTTAAAGCTGATCCTATTTAGACTATTTAACTACAGTATTGAGATCTTTACAATCGTGACTGGATTTGTTATGGCTATAATACCAACTTGACACTTATCCTAGTGGCTCTGTGAGCTGTAAACCTCGCGATAAGATTGATATGCTTAAAAAATGTAAAAACAAAAAATACTTACTTCGTTGAGTCAATAACAGCGTACTCACAATGGTCTTAAGTACCATAATCTAATGGCACTTAAATCCTTTATGCCAATTTAAACATTTCAAAAGCTGAAACAACAAAAATTATATGTAACTACTGAAGCTGCTCACAAAACTTCGACGACGACTCACGAAATGCGACCTGTAGAGGAGAACATCCGGACATACGAAAGCAGTTTGCACGAGTCAAAACGGGGACCTTCGGGAACGCTTCGTTCAACCAAGCGCGAGCGTGATGCACGGCCAGTACTATCAATTAAACTTTGTGAGCAGATATAGTTATCGAATCTGCGGGAACTAGCTTCTGCTCCCAACTTCGTCTGCGTGGAATGATGATGATTGATCTATCTCCATTCTAAATAGCATCTAAATCGGTTCAGGGGTTTAAGCGCGAAGACTTAACATACAGACAGACAAGAGTTATTTTCGCATTTATAATCAACCGTACCGTTAGCGAAGTTCTCCGTTTTAACTCGGGCATTTTGCTTTCGTATGTCCGGATGTTCTCCTCTACAGGTCGCAACTCTTAACCGATTCTCGTGAAATTTCGTGACCAGATTCTATCATTAAATTGTTTTTTTTTTGTCGATCCAGTTTGTTTTTTTCTTTCACTGAGCGGAATTTTACATTTAAATGACTTGGCGCCAATAGCATCTATGGCGCTTAAGACCATTGTGCGTTTATTGTGATAACGACTCAACGAACTAAGTACGTTTCACTGAGCTTCACGCGAGGTTTACAGCTCACACAGCTACTAGTAACGTATTATTCTCTTTATTCATTGCATATCTTAGATTAGGTTTTTTTATAATATGAATATAAAAGTAAAATATTGGGAGCGTGCACGACTGTCACGCAACCTAGTGTCCGCAAGTCTAGGGGAAAACGTCAATTCACTACATCTTATAAAACTACTCCAAAACTAAAAACTACTGAACGGATTTTCATACGACTTTCATCTATCAATAGAGTGATTCTTGAGGAAGGCTTAAGTATATAACTTGTTAAAGTTTTGTGTAAATTGTTTGAAATATAACGATGTTGTCGGAAAAAATCACGCTGGCTAAGAGCTTTAATCGAAAACGCTGCCTAATCCGTTTGAGCTATAACAACACAATGTATGGTGGGTTGTTTCTCATTCATAGGTCTACAAAAAAGTCCGCGATGTTAAATGTCTATCTTTTAAGGATAACTTACTATATCCATTCTTAACTTCTAGAAAAAGATCACGTAATATGTGGCATTTGCAAAGCTATTTATATGGATACATTATTATCAATTATCAAAATAAATACGTTAGTTATATTAAGCATTTCATACAGATTACAATGATCCCTTACACCATACAATTTAAATGAATATTTCAGGAGTAATCGTAAATCAAAGTTTCATTTCGAGCCATATAATTGTACGAAATGTTAAAGACGCTATCCGCAGTTAGTTCAAATTTTTACCACCTTATGCGCTGGGATCGCTTTACTTACCCCCACCATGCGCTTCGCACGGTCCCAATAAAAACACTTACAAAACAATACAAAATACATATAAACACATTATAAAAAACCTAACCTAGGGTGCCGCCAGCAGCGGGGCAGGGCCCAAGCTGCCGGTGGTCAGGGCCGCAGAGAGAGGAACCGACGTACTATACGCGTCGTGTCCAAGATCACCGCCTTCTGCATCTGACCCTTGATCCAACCACCTAGCGAGAGTCTCTCAAGGTGTTGGATTAGTATTATTATTATTAGCCTTTATATGTAAGGTCGATTCTGTTTTTGGACGGACAAAATAACGGAGCCATGGGTTTCCCGCGGTCTACAGCTCACGGTTACTAGTAGGTATCATTATGTCCACAGCAACTGTTTACAAATTCACTTATACGATTCGGAATCACCCAACACATAAACATGTTCCACTGTGCGTTGCAGCGCTAATAGTGAGAACCGTTAAACCCAACACAGACAGCCTTGAATGAGGTATCTAGAGGAAGATCGTAGTTATAAAACTTTTACTATTTCCCCAGAGTGTCCTTTGTCTTTAAGTGATAAAAGCATTTAAGACGTTTCCTTCTTTCAGGACCAACATACCGGAAGAAAGTACCGGCAGCGTATATGTATATTGCAATTGTGAAATTTTCTGAAAGGAAGGGTTCGGAACGTTTACGATATCCTATGAGGGATTAAATTAATTTAGTTAGTAGTTAATTTTAACGTATTTTGTATAACTTCGTTAATTTACGATTGGAAAATCTCAACTTCTTGGAAGTAGTTATATCTTCAAATTTTTTTAGAGACATTTTCGTGATGACTTTTTGGTAAGTTTCAAATTAATTAATTAATCAAGTAACATAGTATATAACTAAAAAACGAACAAAATAAATAAAGTAATCATTAAAATTAAAAGTAAAATACAATAGAACTTAAAATAAACTTGTAGTTTCAAATTGCACAAGTATATTAATTTTTTTTTCTCAGTATGTACGTCTATTTAATACCTATTAACGTTAAATTCTGTTTTGAGAAAACATTTCTGTGATATTTTTATTTGGGTTTAAAATTTACTATCCATATGGAGCGTAAAATCTGAATTTAAGAAATAATTTTACCTAAATTATTCTTGCCTTTTACATAAATTTCTATTAAATCAACAATGTAGCAATTAAGCAGCAAGTTGAACCCGCAAGTCTAAGAAACCGGAATCATCGATATTTTTAGTCTTGTTACGTCAATAAGTATTAAGTTAGTGACATAATCGGTCGTGTTAAATATCTAATATGACAGAGCTATTAAGGTTGCACGTGTCAATGCAATACAACCCGATATTCATTATATAGTTTATCACGCCAAGTGTAATTGGACTCAATAATGCTTTTAAGGTGGTGATAGACGTGCGAGTAAGTTCGCGAACTTATAGCTCGACGACCTTTTTCGCTTGTGTGTCAGCCTAAGTACGCGTACTTTTAAACCGCCGAGTAAGTTAATTGGCGATCTGGCATCTTCGAAATTTTGCTCGTAGCCCGCATCGGCTGGTACATACGTCCGTCATCGCCGCAAGCCGCCATTTCGTCCATATAAAATTTCCTCCGTTGACGACGTAGCGACGTCCGACGCCGGTGAATCGCGTGAAACTAAATGAGCAAGCTTCAATTCAACGTGTGTCACCGACGTCGCGCCGAGTATGTTCGCGAAACTTAAAAAGCTCGCACTGTAAGTTCGTACGTCTATCACCCACATAGCACAATCTTTATTAGGTACATTATGAAACTTTTTTTATCTCGGCAGGCTCAAGGCTTAACCAAGTACGAGTACCAAGTAGTAAGGAGCTTATGTCCGCGATTTGATCTACGTCGAATTATGATGATGATTGATAAAAACTATCGTATGACCTTCACCTAGCTTCAAACTATCTCCATACCAAATTTCATCTAATTCGATTCAGTTAGGTAACAGAAAGACCGACAAGAGTGAATTCCGCATTTATAATATTATTAGTAAGGAAGTAAGTAAATCTGCCAGGCAAGAGCTAAATAAGCTTGAGCAATTTGGAGCGTCAGCGTCAACCTCAATTAAGCTTGGAGGCTTTCGACAAGCTGTCTGATGCGCTCAAGGGATTACTCAGCCGTTAGGCGCCAGATTCAGGGCCGCACTAAACCGTTTGTAATCGTAGTGGGTTTTAATCCGTACGCGTAGAGAAAGTTACAGGCGCCTATTTCACCAACTCGTCAATTACCTTCGGCTGATAAGTAATGACGATACGCAACGTCAAGCCTTTAAAAGTTAACCCCTTGTCACAGGATAAGTAATAGTACTATAGTACAGAAAAGATACTTCCTAAAAAACTGAAGTTAGACAGCTATTCAGGGACGAATCATGCTGTCCCTTTCTAATGTATGGCACTATCCCTATCGGCTATTTAGGGTTATGAAAATTCGTCATTATCGTATCTGTGGTTGTGCACGCAAAGGGTCGTCAAACTGTGCCAACCCTTATAATTGCTCGGAGCAATGCTGAGCCGAACGTAGCCGAGAATGCCCGAATGCTGCAGTTTCTCCCCCCTGCCCTTGTATGCTGCCTGTCAAATTTGATCATACAAAAAAGTGACCTTGACATTTAAAACAATAGATTATATTTGCACGCACGTATCCGTGTCTATGCATACGAGGGTTTAAGACTTAAGACACAACAAAATCTATAGCCCTATAGCTTCACTTGAACCGTAAGTTTTGTTCAAGAATCAGAGATTTAGTCAATTACTTTAAAACCGGTTACACATGGGGCGGGTTTTTGCAATGTCTGGACTGCATCACAAAATTCGTGACAATATTAACGCAGTTTAACGAAGACAAATGCATACTTTTATCGATGGAAAGACAAGTGAGGTATCGCGATAGTTATTCTTATGGCAAAGTTATCTAGCGACTATCTCGCGGCAAAAAGTCGCTGTGTGCCGCTTAACTCTAGTCAGATTCAGAAACGACTACCTGTCATGGCAAGATATGAGAGACTTCGACGTTTGCTTAGTATGCTCATATTAGTATCAGATGTGATATAGGTCACATCGGCCTAGATTTTCAATCTAAAGGATTTCAGAAGGAACGAAATTCAAACAAATAATCCATGATAAGCAAGCCAGGATAGATTGAAATTATCACATTAAAATATTCATAAAATCTGTACCTTAATTCAAATTGGCCACTTAGCTTAGGTAGATTATATTATTAATAATATTTATTGACTAACTTGTAAAGCTAAAGGTAACAAATTTTTATTTAATATAAACTAAGTTTTATGGACTATCTATCCAATCTATTGGATTAAAAAGAGAAAGAAATCATTAAGACACGAAAGCTGACTAAAACAAAGATATATAAGCACTAAACACTTTCTAGATCTAGAACATTCTTGGTTTAGACAACGCTAGATAATTAATGATATATAGTTCTATAAATCACATTGAATGTTCCAATGTACAATGTATAAGTACAATCTATCAGTAGCATGTGTTTCAAGTTCAATGACATAAGTTAAATAGACATCGTGTAGCCTTGTTTATCGTAACCTTTGGGGCCTGTGCTAGATATTGCCGGCTATAATATAGCGGACATATTATTTAAGTTATCCAGTTAATAGAGTTTAATACTCCTTCAAAGTAAATCCAATGACGACAGAGGGTACTTTTTTGAAAATGCAATCTATCTGAACTGTCTGTGAACTCGGCGGTACAAAAAGTTCGATTTACAAAAATGACCAGGATTTAACTTAATGGAGTTTCTAAGTATTTTAAACTTTTATGTGTATAATAACTTGAAAATAAGTTCTTATTCATAAAAAGAAAATTGACTTCAATGTCGAACAAAATTATGGTAATCAAACGCTTTTTTAAATGTATGCTTTTAAAATTACTAAGCATCAAGAATTGTTAATTTAAGGTTAGCTTCTCGATTGCTACAACTTTCTCTGAATTAAAAGGGATTTATGCTAATAAACATGTATGTAAATAAAGTTTCTAAAGAGGACAGCCATACATATAAAGTATTAAAAAAAATTAAAACACTACCTATTTTAAATCCAGACCAAAGGAGCCTATATCCAGTATATACAGTTTTTGAGCACACACACAAACAATAAACAACGGTACAAAGTTTCTCGTTCACGAAAAAAGTACCAGGGCACCAGAATAACGCTAGAGGTACGAGCGCACCTGTTGGTGCGGCGCGAAGAGCATTACTGGCCCGACGCGGCCCATTAGTCGCGCGGACACGTCATGCGGAAGCCGGTTCTGAACAGCGATGTCTTGGAAGAAATTCGCGTTAACCGATGCATTTCCGAAATACCGTTTCGCGTCTAAGAAAAATGCGAATAAACACTTGTAACGTTAACTTTGGTTCTTGGCATATAATAGAAGCAAACTGATTAGGGCTCCTAGATAATGAATGTGAAGAATGGAACTACTAAAGCTCATTTTCTGGAATTAGAGTGAGTAAAGTCTGGGCTCAGGCCTAATTTTAATTGTACATACTTGCACACGACATAAAAAGGTCAAACATAGCGTGCTCAGTACCCCTAGTGTAACTTTGATCGACATCATAACGTGACGAACGCGTTTGCGTTAAGTCTCATTTTGTATAGGATTTTGAGGTTCCAAAACGTCCCGCTTGGCGCGCTCTTCCTAAATCCAATACAAAATGAGACTAAACGCAAACGCGTACGTCAAGTTTCAAAATCGAATTTAGTTACACTAGGGGTACAGAACAAAAGATTTCTTTAAGGAGAATTCATATTTTGTATTCCTAACATGTATTTAAGAAGTGGAGCCCCCCAGATGTTTAATGCAGGTGGGAGGGGGGGGGGGAGGCGACGTCCTCGTTCGACTCAAAGTATGATGCTTTTTTATGGGGGGCAAGATGAAGTTGAGAGCCCCACATAAAAAATTACATCAAACATCTTGGTGGTTCGACTTCCCATCCTTGGATCCTAAGGACCAATCCCGCCAAAGGAAATTTGAGCCATGAGCTACAAGTAGAACTAGAGACACATTTTCTTTACAAGTTTTATTTAGAAACTAAAGCACCTTTCAAAAATACTACATCCATGTTGACATATTTAGGTACTTTAAAATACTGAACGTGATATTTGAAAAAATTTTTTTTTTTGACGCTCAAAATGTACGATGTGACGCAGAAACGAGAGAGGCCCATTGATTAAACTAAGATTACCGTGGGATTCATCAAGTATACAATGAGATTTTGGGGACAGATTTGCGTTGCTTTGAAGTGACGATAGACGAAATTGCGATATAATCGCAAGTCACAGCTATGAACTTAATGAAAAAGAGCATGCAAGAATAAATAGCAACCACTAGCCCATTCAGGGCAGGTCAAACTGCAAAATTGCGGATTTAATTGTGGTGAAAGTAGATGGCTTAATGGTCTAAGTTTAGCACAGAAATTATACATGTTATTTATCAATAGATATAGATGTAAGACTGGTTTGGATGTGTGGGATGAATGTGCAATAAAACGGTCAAAGTCATTCATTCAAGGTATAAAAGAACTATTAAAGTTCAGGCAAGTGATTATAAATAGCGAATAAAAATTAGGTTTCGTAAAGGTACTTAAATCAGGTTTGCTAGTCATTAATAATGATGTCATCGCCATCAGCGTAATCGCTTAGTTGTAATAAATCGAGACGTGTCCAGAACTTTGAACCAATAATAAAACATGTCTTTTTCTTATCGGTATAAGCATGAGAAAGGAAAGTTCTTCAATTGACACGCCTTTTATTAAGGGAAAAAAACGTACATAATAATTTTATTACACCTCTTTTCCTTAGCTTTAAAATACTTTTAATTTTCAAATAATTTTTATATTAAAACTTATTGGTCTTACATTCTTAAATTTTGTGGCATCATTTGGAAATTTTTAGCAGCACGAAGCAAATTTTAAAAATAACGATCTGCTAAGTTACAGCGCACGTAGCAAAAGGTTTCAAAGTAGAAAACCTATAGCAGATTGGACGAGGCATTGCTATTTCGTTTCTCGCTTACGTTTTGCATATTGAAACGAGAAATCGCACATTGTTGCGTTTGTGAAACTGACTGGAATCCCCAGAGGGACCCATTTGTAGTGCTAACTGTAGTCCTTTGAGCGTTCGTTTCAAAGCAAGAAAAGCAGTTCGTTACAGAGCAAGAAATTTTCTACAATTATTATCAGCTTATTTGCTATACAGTGTTAGTATAGTCTAGTCACAACTATTGGAAATACATGTAAGTCTAATATCGTCCTCAAACAAGATCTAAAAAAGCTAATCACGTGCATGACTAAGTATTAGCTACTGTATATGCAAGACTAATTACCATAAAGTGTCAAGTTGTGATGACAGGCGTAGTGATAATGTAATAACATGGCAATAAGATTGTGTGAATTTTGTAATAGATACAACTAAGTAGTGTAGTTACTTATATAATCTATAACTAACAAAAAAAAGGTAATATATCAGGTGATTCCGAGGTTCATGATCAAAAAGGACAAATGACTGAAGAGGGTCATACTTGCCAAACACGAAATTGCGAATTTTACAAGAGACAGCCTCCAAAGCTCGTAGTAGATGAAACGGGGCTAAGGATATCTTTGTTTGCGGTTTTTATATTTGTCCTAGAAGAAAAGTTGTTAAGTTATGATTCCGGACCCAAATGCTGACCCGGAATCACCCAGTATAAAAACAAACATGTGATAAAATGCCTCATATACAAATAGCCTATAGATGATTACTAGTAACTAGAGCATCCACCATTGTCAAAAACTTTCCTATGTACATAGTAATGTACTTCCTCGGGTCTAACTAACTCCATTCCAAATTTCACCTAAATTGGTTCAGTGGTTTAAGCGTGAAGAGGTAACGGGCAGACAGAAACACAGACAAGTTACTTTCGCGTTGATAATTAGTAGGGATTGCTCGATCTTCAGTCGAGCAAGTTGCAAAGAATCCCAAGATAAGTGTCAAACAGAAGCCGAATTTGATTAGTAACTTGATATACTTAATCAAACACATTTTCCTCCGTTACTCGGAAGACGCTTGACCTTATAACCTACTTTCTTCGATACAATCCAAGAAACAATTGATTATGTTCCCATGCGAAAGACTTAAAGTACATAAACGGTTCTGGTTCGAGGAAAGAGGTAATGAGAGCATGTAATGATAATATTACGGTTCAGATTTGATTCTCAGGTTCTAATAACGAGTTGTAAATGAAATGCCGAAATGCAGATCGCAAAAGCCTGGTACGATTAACGTGTTAGCTGACTTTATATGGAACTCCGTAACTGGATATGTTCTAACACTGATATTAGGAATCAGAAAGAGTGAATTGACGTTTGTGGATGTATATTTAGTGCGATTACTGCTACTTACTTAAAGTAACTTTTATTTGCTCTACTCCTTATAAATATTTTTAAGGAAATGACATGATGATTATGACAAAAAAAAACATTCATTCTAAATTTTATCTTATATAGCCTTTACATTGTTTAGTCAATTTTTAGTTTATATTGATCCTCGATTTTTATACTTTGACATGACTGCAAATTTTGTATTATTTTATGTTATTGTAAATGCACGGTTTTCTTTTATTTTGTAATACTTTTCCATAACTGGGTTCTATGCAAATAAATTCATTGAATCTTTGACATGCTAATATGACTAGTCTGTAGCAAAAAGAGTTTGAAATAGAGGTGTATTGTCAAAGAGAACTTTGTAGCGACGTAAATTTACTGCTATCTTTCGATACATAATTAAAACTTTTATAATGCCATTTGACTTCGATCCTTATTATTTCCCTGATATGTCTTCAATTTGTTAAATATCAAAAAGTTGCGCGTGGTTGTAGGCATGTCTGGTCCAAATAGATTATTATCGAATTTATAGAGTTCTGAAACGTTTTTTTGAGGATATTTGACAAGAGCACAGACTGCACCGTGTCTAGTAATTGAGCGCGCGACAAAATAGGTACGTGATTGCTTGTTTATAATATAATAATATGTTTTCAAGTTCTAAAACGCCTTAATTAAATATTTAATAGTTAATCTTTCAAATGCGATCATTAATACCAAAGTAGAAACAGTGATTATTCTTATCAGTTGTTGTGTTCTTTAAGCAAATGAGAAACATTAAAGTTTCACAATTCACAAAGTAAATAAGTTACTGTGTCTGCAAAGTTGTATTGGAATCTTCAAGTTTCTGCTCTGGGTCGATTATGGATGCAATTTGCGGCAGTCATTAGAAATCTTGCAAAAGTGATTTGAGCAAAACGCCTTTTATTACGGTTTATGGAAATCACTTTCACGGCGATTAGATCTGAGGCTTAAAAGCTGGTGTGAGTGTGATCACACCTTGAGCCGCATTCAGATATTTGAATATTATAGTACATACATAATAATATCAGTTCATCTCGCTCGCTCTTACATAGTGGTGCGAGAAGGTAGCAGATTAATATATAACAATGGTTTAAAAATAGGAATGCGCTTCCTTAGCGATTCGGTGACGCATGCATAACTGTCATGGCGACAATTTACGCGTTTTACTCTCTCGGTTTCAATGATAAACAGAGGACAAATGATAGAACTGACCACTATATAAATTAGAAGATATGTCAAGTTACTCAAGTTTCACTAATCAATATGCAGTGAATTAAAAGTAGATATGAGTGACGGCGTAAAGTAAACAAAATGTCGATTTTGGTTGAATTTGATTTGGTTTTAAGAAAAACGCCTCTTCGTGATAAACTTAGAAGGTAGGTTGTATAGTTCCCTGCAATCAATTAAAATACTGAACAACAGTGTGCGTAAAGTAATCCAAAACTAGTTTATCTTTTTAGTGCCATAAAAGCATATTTGTATAGTGTACTTGGAAGGGTTATTCTTTCGTTTTGTTAACACATTCACCGCTGAGCTAGGGTCGTAGCACGACACGTCGTAGTCGATAACATAAGTTTCCCGGTATGTCAGGAAATGCTTCGTAGAGGGAAAACGACAACGTCTCGTGATTAGCGCTGAATAGGTTAAGCCTTTATAAGGCAGAGGGAATATATTCCCACCAAATTGTGAACTTTATTTCAAAGTGATAGGGTTCAATTTTGCATAATTTCTGAAACGCGTATGCCGTATAAAGGGTTAAGTTGAAGAAGCAGGTAGGGGAATATTAACCGCTTGAATTTTTTACAAATCCATAAAGACAATACGCGTATGCCGTATAAAGGGTTAAGTTGAAGAAGCAGGTAGGGGAATATTAACCGCTTGAATTTTTTACAAATCCATAAAGACAATACGTGTATCTAATATTGGTTATTTTCGTACCGTAACGTAGCGTTATCACGGTGATATCACCCCTAGTCTATTACCTAACGTGCAGGGAATTTAGGCCTGCACAGTAACATCGAAAAGTCAAAAGTAAACGAGTATTGAAACTGGATGTTACGATCTCAAAAGCGAGCAATGCCTTTGAGCCTATGCGGCCTTTATGCCTGCGATATTTCGTTCAATGGTCGATCAAAATGACCGAACATGAGTTTAGTATAGTCTGTTTTTTTTTTGGTATGCAAAATACAAAGAGTTACTTACTATTTACCGTACCCTATTGACTTCCGTTGATAAACGAAACGAGTATAGGGAGCTATTATGAACTAAGAAAAGTAGAAAAAACAAATAATTTCAAATTTTCTATCAATCTTAAAATACAGTTTTCTCTTAGACAGGTATCATGTCAAAAACTTCCACGCTTTCGTAAAAAAAAAACAACACACATGTTTTTTTACTACACGTCGGTGGCGAAAAGACATACAGTTCACCTGATGGTAACCGGTTGTCGTAGCCCATGAAGAAATAGTAAAACAATAGCAAATTAATAATACAGAATGTATTTTTGATATAACCACAAACTTAAACTAGATGTAAGTTATAGTGCTATAAAACGATTCTGAAAGATATTTTTAATTTAATCTTAACTGCCAGAGCATAATTAATATTTGAAAAAATTTCGAGCAGCATTGTATTACGCACGTTTGAATTGTGTTGAGACGTCGCGTCATTAAATGCGACATTTTGAGTTAAAACAAAGTCGAAAGAAACAAAAATAAAAGCCGTACGTTTTTTAAAAAACATATGAAAGTGTGTTCATTAAAGCCTAAACTAACTACCCTTTTATTATGCGGTCGTATCAAAAATATACGCTGTATAATGCATACGCCACACATGACATTACATAATATTTGCATGTCTCTATGACTAAACATGTAGTTCTGTTGCATTATTCTTATTAAATACCATGTTTAAGCAAATAAAATTCTGAATCTGAATCAAATTGTGGCACCTTTCAACTTGGTAAAACAGGGCCCAGATCCGATCCAATCTAACTTCCGTACGATTACAAATTAGAGGCGAAACCATAATGGTATAGACCATGCTTTCCCAAACTGTGTACAGTAGAGGGGCGCAGTGAGGCAATCCTCCTAACCATGTTAACCTATCAATTTCCAATAGCCTAACTAGGTTAGGGCGCCGAGATTAAATTTTAAACTTTCATGTGCTCAGCGGACTAAAAAAGATTGGGAACTCCTGGTATAGACTAATTCTAGCGGTTGGTTAGCCAATTATCACGTGTCTCAAGACCGACGTTTAGAAACTGGTAAACAACGGAAAAGGCAATTATTGGCCAGCGAACAAGTATGAGTACACGGTCTGTTGGCTATTGCGAGCGTTGCACTGACCGAAGCTAAAACCATCGCACACGGCTTTGCAGTCGCGAAACAGTAACGATGCACTTAAATGTTATGTCTATATAAACATATTCTAAGGGGGGAATATGTAATTCATACTGAACGACTTTTACTATGGAACCAACCCCGACACGGAAAAAAAAACTACTGTTCCATAAAAAACCACTGACATGATTCGCCGAAGGTATGAAATAGTAGATTGTATTTTTGCAATGTGGGTTCTATAGTAAAAGTTGTTCAGATGACTATTCATGATGAGAGCCATGGAGCGAAACTTCAAGACCGAGTGAGGAATGTCGAGATCCGACGTCGCACGAAGGTGCAAGACGTCGGACACGTCATTACCAAATTAAAATGGAGCTGGGCGGGGCATGTTGCCAGGCAGAGTGATGGCAGGTGGGCCAAAATGCTAACGGAATGGTGGCCGCTTTCAGACGAAAGGAGTGCCTGGCGTCCGTTGGCTCGTTGGGTGGACGACATTCGGAAGAGTGTGCGGGTCACTTCTGGATGAGATTGGTTCGGGACCGGGATAAGTGGCGTACTAGAAGAGAGGCCTATGCTCAGCAGTGGGCGATAAAAGGCTGATATGATGGGATGACTATTCACTCCTCAGACGAGATATCAAAATCACCCAGTAGATGAAAAAAAGTGACCAAAGGCCATTGACCTGGGTGGGGATCAACATATGCAGACGCCAAAAACAATACATATCAAAGACAATTGTTCCCTAGTTGGGTTGTCGTCGCGGTCCAAGCATCGTCCATGACACTATTTTTTTTCTGAATCCACACTAATCATAGTGGTTTTCGATACAAGGCAGCTGAGCCCTGCAGAATCTATTCTTTCTTTATCCGCTGTCACAGTCGATCCGTCTGGACTGGATCACCTGTATTATATATGAAATTTACTTGCCAACAATTTCATATGTGCCAAATGATCAAAAGTAACGATTCAAATGCACCAATAAAGTACGAAGCGCTGAAGAACGTTGCTGTGTACGGTTGCTTTAAGTATGTAGCTATAATCTATAACATCAGTAACATGGCTGTCTCAATCATTAGGGGAATGTTACGGTGTTCGGTTTTATTATAGACAGCTGGTTGTAAGCGCCTGACTGGAGGGTCATTTCTCTTAAGCAATAGAGTTCTAAATCGAATAAAAAGTGGGAGTTAAAAAAAAATAGCCTATGAGTCCGGATTGGCTTACGGTTTTGGAAGCTTCTGGAATGAATAGCTGCTTTCGATGAAGACATCTGTTTCTTCGCAAATAAATTGATGTTTGTTACGGTGATACCACACCAATCGATCGATAATCGAACAATGGTAGAATGGAACAGTCGACGTCGATCGATGGATTGGTCTAGGCGGAAACTATTGATCGACGTCGACTGTTCCATTTTACCATCGATCTATGCCATCAATCGATTATCGACCGATTGGTGTGGTAACACACCCTTAACCGACTTTAAAAATAAGGAGGATCTCAATTCATCAGATTCATCCCCAAGTAATTCGTAAAAACTATAATTGAATTAAATGTTCTTCTCGCGTTGTGCGTCGCGTCGCGCAATAAATATTGAGTAAACTCAATGCTGCCTTTTGTCCTTAAAACTCCACATAAGCAGCGCTTTTAAAAATGAACTATCTACGCATCAAGCATCGATAGTCGAGTTTATCGATACAGGAACTCCCTACTTGTCAAACAATTTTGCCCCACGGATTCCTATGTCTGTTAATGACTTGAGACTTATGTCAGCGACGGCTAATAACACCAGCATAGTGTAGTTTCTTAATGATTTTCAGTAGTAAACGTAATAAAATCTAATTAAAGTACTTAAATCCAATTCCGGAATTTTCGATATTCAGTGGTCTCAATTCCGGAATTGTAATATCGGAAAATTGGTCCGAAATTCCGGAATTTCGAAATTCATTTCAATTCAATTGCAAGCCCTAGTTAGATACTGTATATCAAGCGGTCAGCAGAGCGCGGAACTTCAGACCTCTTTGTGTGCGTGGGCTCTAAATGCAAAAAACGACAACCCAGTCATATTACACAAAACACTTTAGAGGTTTATCAGTTTTCTAAAAATCAAAATACGCCAAATTCCACGGAGCGTACGCTTATCGGTAACCCCGTTTTACTATGTATCCATTAGCGATGATTGACATTATCTGCGTGCAATATAATTTTTAGCGATAAAGCATTGGTAAAATACAATTTTTTTACCCGGCCATCCAAAGGAGGATAATGTAAGGTTTTGGGTGTTTGGGTTTAATTTAGATTATTTACTACTAGCTTCTGCCCGTGAGTCTGCGTGGAATGGTGATGATAATGATTGGCAAAAACTATCCTATGTCCTTCTCCGAGCCTCAAACTATCTTCATACTAAATTTCATATAAATCGGTTCAGGGGATTAAGCGTGAAGAGGTAAGAAACAGAAAGACAGAGTGACCTTCGCATTTACAAAATTATATAAATTGCTACGTATCAGAAATTATTATAACATATTTAAGTTTTTGGCATGTTTTGTGGCCAGACAGACTAACTTTTCTTCTTGCTCGTAGCAACAATCTTGACACTTGGATACGCTTGAAGTGGGTCTCTTTTGTTTCCCATAAAGTTTTAAGTCATAATGTATTGTTTGTCCGCATTTTCGTTAGTCATAATTTGGTTTTTCTCAGAAACGCTTTACTTTTCAGGATTGCCATAAAACAAACCTAAACTAATCTATAGGATAACCTGACGAAAATCCTGAAAAGTTAACGGTTTCAGGGTTATGACTAATAATAATATGACTATTACGTTATGACTTTCTATAATTATGTCAAACAAAGGGATGCAGCTTGAAGTAATATACTTCTTGAAATAAAAATAAAATCATAAGGAGGACATGTATGTATTAATACATTTTAAGACATTGTAACTATTGGTAACGATGATATGGGAACGAAGGAAAGCGACATTGCTCAGAACTGAATCATCGACAACTCTGTTACGTTTATGAGCCAAAGTAAAATTATGCAAATATTATTTTTACTTTAGCTGATATGAAAAAACCTATTTACTTAACAGACCGAAATAGAAGGCATAAATCAAGACGGAAACGTAAGAAAAAGCTAAAAGAAATCTATAATTTGAGACCGGAAAGCATTGTTTCTGAATGGTGAACATCGGGATATAATTTTAGCATTACCGGTTTACTTTCCAAATACCTTTGTAAGACATTTTGAAGTAAATTATTGTTTCCTTTAGACATAAATATGAGGAACGTACAAGTCGTAATGCAAGATTTAAGATCGCAAAAGAAAAATGAATTTCGGTTTTAACTTTTAAATTTAATTTACACTTTAGAGTGAGCAATAAAAAAGCTGCACAAGCTGCAAGTAACGGTATTATTGCACGTGACCTTGCACTTTTGTCGCAAGATGAGGCTTTGGCACGAAGGTTTCTTGGTTTATACAGGAATTCAGTTGATTAAGATACTTGACTTAGATAATGTTTGAATTTCGAACTTAGAAAACGAACTTCATGGTCATTAAAGCTGATCAAACGGTTGAAACGCTCAATTTCTGCTAACTACTATATATATTACTCGTAAATGGGTACAGTCAAGTACAAAATTATGTATCGAAAGAATCGTCTCATAAATATGGTACTACGCTCTTTTTACACTGGAATAATATGCTATGGGACATATTTTTGAGTAAGATGTCTACACCCATATTTTTACACTTGACTGTACCAGAGTTAGGCCTAATCCAGTATAATTTTCGTATAATTCGGTTAGAATTAAATAATTTGTTTTAGTAGTCTGTTTTACTCCTAAATAAACAACTAAGAAGTCACAGTCGTGTTACATTCGCTCTGTAAGTTTCGCACCAAAAGCTGCCTATTTGCTGGCTTTCGTTAGTTATCTCGGTAAATCGGAGTACTCGTGCTTAAAATGGTTGAAAATTAAGTTTGTGCCTTGAGATCGGACGGAGGGACGCTGGAGTTGCGGTATATTCAGGCGTGCAGGTAACCTTAGAGGTCTGGTGAGTGCACGAGCTGGTCTCCGGGGCCCTCGCCGCCTGAAAGAGGAGCTGACGACCCCTCTAAACCCAGGTTGGTGCCTAAAATCTGAATTTCAAGGCAATTAAAGCATTATATTGTATAATTGCATTCTTGTAAAATTTAATTTCGATTGAATCCCCCCAAAATTTACAGTCCACTGTTTCGAAATCGCACATTTATTATTTGGTAAAAAAGAAGGGGTAAATCAAGCATTTTGTTGTTGTATTTTATTCTCTATTCGTTTACTCAGGATACGAGTATCAGATATTAATCTTGATATATTGCTTATTAACTTCTCTTACAAAACAAGTACTGGAATCTCCAAAACAGGTACATAAATAATTCAACATTCATCAATTACATTCGTGGAAAAATGGCAGGTAGAAAAAATAACCCAAATAAAGAAAAGCGCGTGTCCAAACAAGGAAAAACCCAATGAAAGATAAATAGAGGATAGATGAAATGACAACATTAGGGACTGGGACAGCAAAAACACGTAAGTAGATAATTTAATTGATTGAATTTTTACGTCTTTTTACTAAAAAGAGAGGACTTATTGCAATAAACGACCGAGCCACCGAGTGTTTCAGGCATCTGTCGCGTAAACGGAGGACGCTGGTTTCATTCCAGCCCCGGGCACTAGGCCTTGGTAATTTTTTAATAAGTAATTTAATTTGTACTTTTGCAATAATTCAAAAACGGCTGAACCGATCATGTTCACTATAGCTTTCATTTGCAAGTACGTGTTAAGCTTTTGTTTTAAGATTTTTGTCATATTTTTTGGACACATGGTTCAAAAGTGAGACGGGGAGGGAGGCATTTTTTTTTTCGAAGCGATTATTTCCGAAAAGATTCACTTTATCGGAAAATGATTGTTGAAGACCCGTATTTGTTTTGAAAGACCTATCCTGCGATACCATTGGGTTAAAGCGAAAAAAGAGTTCAAATTAATTATAAAAATTCAGCGAAGTTGATTTGCTCACTTTTAGGCTTGAGTAGCCTAAACTAGAATAAGGTAATTATCAGTACACTCACGGTTTTTAATTGTTCAGCCATTAAGGGTTCAAGCTAATTTGGTTGGTCAATACCGTAATTACCGTAAGTATTGAACAACCAAATTAGCTTGAACCTTATACCTTATAATATGGTTAAACAATAGGCCGTGACTGTACCTACACTCCGCAATCTCGTGACGCCGTCAAATCGATCGAGAAATGATGGCATAAAATAAAGTCAAATCAAAAAACCTTAAAAAGGTGGCGCTACAATACCTAGAATACTTTAAAAAAATCAAATCATAGACAGCGCACTTCACTCCGTCAATAACGCCTAGGTCCTTCGCTACTCTAGCGCTACTCTGGAGAGATTTGGAACTATTATTTATAGCTGACAGCTGGACAGTGGACACTTCTACCATACAACGATTATACACTTACATTTCAGTGATTGTACACTTTTGTTTGTGTTTGTCATTCATTCACCGTTACTTCTGTTTTACTCATTTCCTCAAAGGTTAACTGGAAGAGATCCCATACAGGGATAAGTTCGCCTTTGTTGTATTTAATTTACTCTGTAACTGTGTTTTTCGTGTTTTTATTTCTATGTACAATAAAGTATATACATACATACATACATACAACGACAGTTCTACCATAAGAGATTTCACTCCTTTTAATTCCACACTCCATAGTCTACTATAGTATTTTTCAAATTCGATGGGTACGCTTACGCTGACAGGTATCATTTCAATACATTTTGCGAGATTTAGCGTCTTTATAAATTATACGGAGATGACACCTGTCAACCTACCTATAGAGTTTGAAAAATACTATAGGTACTACTTCCTTCACGCCCTGGCAGTCAGTAATTTGTGGTAATAGACTGGTATGAAAAATGGTAAAAACTTTTATTCCATGTCATAATTACCAAGGTATGTTTATTTGCGACGGCTTATTGGATCTAAAGATAAAAAAATAAAAATGATAATCATTATCCTGTGAAGGGTAACGTAGATTGTTTGTTTTATCTAATACGTTGTGTACTGAAATCCGCCCTGTAACTTTTTTATAATACCTATTACCTATTTATTTTAATGTATACATTGACGGCGCGTTAAGATGGAAGCATACCACATGATCGTCAATACAAAAAGATAAAACTTTTCCCAATTCTAAATACATATCTTTTTTAGTATGTTATTGACACAATGAAAAACTAGGTATAGGTAGGTAATATAGGTTTTCCTTTTTTTTCAAAATTTGCCAAACAATTTTTTTTTTCAAAGCGAAACCTAGAATATATTTAGGGATTGCAATCCGGTCCGGCGGATCCGGTAATCCGGCCGGATCCGGCACTTTTCAGGAGCTACCGGATCCGGTAAAAATCACCGGATCCGGACCGGATCCGGTAAAATAAAAAAACGCCTAAATACATCACGCGCTGTGCATTTCAGATGAGGAAAAGGCAACGGATACAAGGTATGTAAGTTGAACAGAACAAAAAACGAATGAAAAAGTTTAAATTTAGTAAGATAAAAATATATTTATTATGACGATGACTGGGAACAGAAAAGGATTTCTTCTTCTTTCATGTTGGTGGCACGATATGACGATTACATAAATACTTTAATAGAAGGAAAAATGAAAGGATGGAGATGCCATGGAAGGCATTTGTAATTTATGCTAAAGACAAGGTTAATGTCGTGTCATAATGTTGTGATAGGAGATTAAAAGTAAACAAATGAGCAGGATTAAGTCGGCGGTACTCAACCGACTACAGTTGGGCTCATCAATATGTGTGAATGAAAAATATATGATAATATTGATAATCTTTAGTTTTCTCCGATATATCTATATATATGATAAAATATAGATTCTTTTCTATTCAAGTTTCAGAGAGAATCTTTTGTCTTTACAATTTCATCCAATCTTATGCAATTTCCTTCATCTCCTGGTACATGCTACTCTACGTCTAGCCAATTCTTTATTTGATCTATGTAACTTTTCTTACGGAGTCCCTTTCCGCGATGGTTTTCAATCCTACATTCTATTATTTTTCGCATGAGATCGTCGTGTCGTGTGTTGTTCCCTATAATTTGACCAATATACTTTCTATAAATTTAAAAAAAGTCCATTTTTTAAAATCATACAGTCTACTACTTTTGGACAAAAAAGCAAGATAATACTAGAGCGCATTTAATATCATAATTGGTTAAAAGTAAAATTTCTTCGTTAAAAGTAATAAATAATAGTAAGCGTAGGAGTTGAAAATAGAATTCCGGTTACTCTTGTTTGCCGCGATATCTATTGTCGAGTAGCAGTAGTGAGAGTTCCGCTACTCGATGCTAGATGTCGACTACGAAAATAATAAGCGTTTTGGTACCAAAACTGATGTATGGAGTGAGCACTCTATGTTCTTCTTATTTCTCTATGCTAGAATGAATGTCAATGTTAGAGTTCGTGAGGAAAGAGAAGAGTCGTGGAATGTATGTGGCCCAATACATTCCACGACTCTTCTCTTTCCAAACAGACTCTACAAAGAATTCAATCAAAGAACAGTTACGAAAACTTGTCCTTTCAAGGAGCTCCAATTCCCACCCCACATCCCATCATCAGGCTTTGCAAAATAATCAAATTTATAATCGTAAACGAAAATTTGACCACTTTAAAACGGTTAAATATAATAAATTACCGATTTCAAATTTTATTTTTAAAGTT
The DNA here is from genome assembly GCF_033807575.1 of Cydia pomonella. NCBI lineage: Eukaryota > Metazoa > Arthropoda > Insecta > Lepidoptera > Tortricidae > Cydia > Cydia pomonella. The sequence goes on along the minus strand of NC_084714.1, from coordinate 7,141,380 downwards.
ATATTGAGATTGTGACACTTTTTAGTACCTAGTTCTATTTTATTGTTAAGAAGTTATTTATTAACTTCAAATTATAGATTTAGGAATACGTATTACGCAAAAAACTAGAAAAATATGTCATGTAATTAACTTTTATATCCCTATGCCAAACCGGATCCGGTCCGGCCGGATCCGGCCGGACTACGGCCAAAATCCGGCCGGATCCGGCCGGATTGTAAACCAATCCGGTTTGCAATCCCTAAATATATTATGCTGAAGGGATCGACATCAAAATCAAAGTGATTTGTTAAGATTTAGTTAGTGGTAAACGTTTTCTCCCGAAATGGATTTCATAGAAATTACCGTTAATTAGCTATTCTTCCCTCTTAAGCAGCATGTTAGGCAAGCCGGAATTAATTCGATATCTGTAGAATTAGGTGCTAAACTTCTTTAAATTACGAGTAGACAAGCCGGTGGGTATCGCGTTCTAGGTCCGTCTAAGTTAACTTTGCACAGAATTGTATACAACAAAGTGAGAGTGTGTCATTACAAACGTCATATTTTCATGGAAATTGATATTAACTCTTTGACCGTCAGTAGTATAGAAGCGCCGGTTCTGCCCCATGGTTTCACGCCCCCCCTTTAGCTCCGCCCCTCGCCCACCAGGTGTCCCACCCCTGATCCCAGTCTTCCCGACCTAAAAAAAAAAAAAAAAAAAAAAAAAAAAAAAAAAAAAAAAAAAAAAAAAAAAAAACAAATAGGGCCCCATTTGGATCGATTGCGATAGGTCCCGACAGTGCCCGGAGTCTCCTTCTATCACTTCTGCACTCCGCTACATAAACAATACACGCTCGTCGACTCTACCATAAAACCCTCGCCGGCCCTTTCTATTGTCTCTATTGTTACCACGACTCGGCGACATGCTATTGTTACTGCCTGTGGTCTCACTCCGATCTTATTTATTCTGTACGTGTTTGCAACAATTAATTAATTTAATAATTATTACATATTTACTTACTCCATATCTACTTAGGAATAAGTATTTTACCTGACCTATTTATATTACATAGGTTTTTTTTTATATGAACACCTATTACGTTACGATTTTGCATGTCGCCTCCTTCAAACTGTACAGCTCTTTGAGAAAACAATATTGGTTGCAACGCCTATTTATATATAATTACATATTTACTTCCTCCTTATGTACTTAACATTAGGTATTTTTTTTATATGGGCCCTTAACGTGCCACGATTTGCATGCTGTCTCTTTCAAACCTGTATTGTTTGCAACGCCCATTTATTTATATACAATTACATACTTACTTACTCTGTATGTACTTACGACTAGGTATCATACCTATACTATTTTTATTCAATAGGGTTTTTTATATAGCCACCTCTGTTACGTTAGGATTTGCACTCGCACGTTGCTGTCTCTTTCAAACCTTTTAAGAAATCAATAATGTGTATTTACGATAGGAATTATACCTAAACTATTGTATATATACATAATGGGTGATGATTTCATACCAAATATTTTACATATTTACCTATATGTTAGCAGTTTTTGTCTTAAATTTTATTGATTCCAGATTATTATTGATCGAGACATTTGTGTTGTCTTGATTTTTTATCCACTCGTAAATAAGTTTGGTATATGTGAGAAATTGACTGCTAATTATTGATAGACAGTTAACATGGTTTCAACTTGTAGGTATATGTAAACAAAGTTTCCGTTATTTAGTGCTATAATTTATTGCATTCCTGTTTATACCAGTTAGATAGATGGGGTAGTGACTTTCAAAATCCTGTTAAAACGTGTCTCTTCCTAGGTGGTCCTCTGTTCCCACTAGCGTGCCTGAGGTTTTTTTTAAACACAAATTCATATAAAAAGGCCGCTGCTGAGGGTGAATTATATAGTATCTTTAGACCACCAGTTCAGTTTCATTCTGTTCAAGCAGTTACTATGGATAACTTAAACAGTGATATATACGATTCGCAACTAAATAAAGTGTGTGAAGATGTCGAGGAAGATCAAGCTTTATACGATGCCGGTGAACTATTCAGCCAGTTGCAACGTAAAACGTGAGTATTATTTTTTATTTTATTTACAACTACTTGGTATCGTCCATCGTACTTGCAAGAACTTGTCATATTTTTTTATTTTGTTTCTGTCGCGTTTCGCTAAACTTGTTAAAACATGAATTTATTGTGTTGCTGAGTGGGAGTAGGAGCTTAATATATAAGCAGCCCGACCACCCATTCCCAGCCATTCTACACCATTATCCATTTAAGTGTCAACTGTCAAGGTTATATTGGTGTGTGATACAGTTCTTATAATGGCATTCCAATTTTATCCTCGGTCGGGATTTACTTCAGATGAGATAGCGTGTTTTAATAAAGTTGTTATACTTCAAAAATTCCACAGATTTATAAGATTATGGTATATTGAAGGGGTTTTACCTAATTCATTTATTGAAGACTGGGATATAATACCTTATTATACACCTTGTAATGGTCATATGGAATCTTATCAGGATGTCTCATTTACATCTAACCCTGATGAAATAGATGGGGTTCTACCAATGCAAGCATATTGTTTGCATTGTAAAAAAGAATCTAGTTAGTATATTTTATAATGGTAATTGTGTGAATACTAATTTAATGATGTGTTAAATGAGTTAGTATAATAATTAGTTTTCTTTTTTCCTTTCACAGAACTTCACAAGTCGGAACCGGTATAAAAAGAAGACTTACGGTGGATCCAGGTATCGATATCCCATACAAGAAAAACCGTCAATCAACTAGTCGTGATCCATCCTCCTATGCACCACCTGAAGCATCTGATACGGATTTAAATGCAATTAACAGCGATAAAACCGGTACGAAAAAAAAGAACTGCAGCGGATCCGGTTAAAGATAGATTCTTACAAGAAACAACTGCCCGTCAACCAGTCGTGACCTTTTCACCTCTGCATCACCTGAAGCACCTGATACCGATGTAAGTGCAATTAATAGTGATAAAATCGAATGTTCTGTGTGTCGTATATATGTTTCAAAAAAATTTTATGCAAACCATGTAAATAGCAACGGACACAAAAACAATGTCTTACATTCAGATTATGAACTAATTAATGTTCAGTTGATTGAAAGTGCTTTTAAAAATAGGGTTGCAACGTATAGGGTCGTCTCTAATAATAGTACTCTTGGTAATCTTGAAACCCCTGAAATATTTTTACAGGATAATAGAGAAAAAATACAGACATTGTGGAACCGTTCACTTACAAGTCATTGTAGCTTAAAAGTTAACTTCATTCTTTATGCAGATTTCTTTCAAGAAACAAAACAACTTACAAATACTTTTGATTTTCAATTAACTAACAATATCATTACCAGAAGCAGTGATAGCGATGAAATCTTTTTATCTCTCTTGAATGAAATGTTAATGAGATTATCAAATTTTGAAAAAAAGGATAGTGGCTGGAGTTTACAAAAAATTAATTATCTAGATGTGAATATAAACAAATATAATCCGTTGCATGGTTCATCATACATAAAATTACCGCGTGATATACACAATAAAAAGGCTATAATTAATGTTCAAAATAATGATTACGAATGTTTTCGATGGGCTGTACTGTCAGGTTTATATCCACCTCAAAGGAATAACCATGCAAATATTGTGGGCACATACATGAAACATAAGGATAAATTGAACTTTGGACAACTTTCTTTCCCAATGAAACTTACTGATATTCCTAAGTTTGAGACTCTGAATAGCTTGAGTATTAATGTTTTTGGATTGGAATACAAACCACAAAGCAAAAAACATGATGTTGTGGGTCCTTTGCACCTTTCAAAGTGTAAACAAACAAATCATTTGAACTTATTGTACATAACCGAAGGTAGCAGAGGACATTATTGTTGGATTCGTAACTTATCTCGATTAGTGTCTAATCAATTAAAAAGTAGAGATCATAGTGTTTTTATTTGCGATGGGTGTTTACTAAACTTTACATCAAACGAAAATTTAGAAAGCCACCAAAAAAATGGTTGTTTTCATGTGTGTACTAAATTGCCATCACAACAACACAAACAAAGAAATTGGTTTAATGAACTAGTTCCCTCTAACATGCTTACCTTCAAGAATTATGAACGTAAGTTACGAATCCCCTACGTTGTATATGCTGATTTCGAAGCATTTTTAAATCCGATTCCACATTCTAATAATTTCGATAAAACTACATCTTCAACCACTAATATTCAAAAACATGAAGTCTATAGTTATGGATATTATGTTAAGTGCTCCTACAACGATAAATTATCTGTGTATAGGACCTATAAGGGTGAAAACTGTGCTCGTACCTTCATGGATTCGTTAAAAAAGGATTTACAACGAATTTGTTGCAAAAACACGTTTGTAAAAACCCCTCAACCCTTGACTGAAGATAACAAAGTAAATATTGCACAAAGTAGTCATTGTTATATTTGTGAAAAAAAATTAAACGGGGAACAGGTAATTTATTACCACTGGCAAACGGGACTTTATGAAGGAGTCGTTCATTCACATTGTAACGAAAAATATAGGTCTCCTGACTTTGTACCCATATTTGTTCATAATTTGAGTAATTATGATAGCCATTTTATTATCCACGGGTTAGGTTTTGAGGAAGGTAAAATAGAAATTATCCCCCAAAACAAAGAAAAATACATATCATTTACAAAATCCATAAAAGTTAATAATCGTATAATGAAATTAAGGTTTGTTGATTCTTTGAAATTCATGGCTAGTAGTCTTGATAAGTTGACTAAAGATTTAAAACCCGAACAGTTTTACGATCTGAAATTGAATTTTCCTAGTGGGGCAGATTTTAAACGGCTGATACGTAAGGGTATATATCCATACGAATATATGAAATCGTTCGATTGTCTGAAATTAACATCTCTTCCTCAATTTAAAGAGTTTTATAATTCTTTGACCGGAAGTGACATCGAACAAAGTGATTACGAACATGCATTGGATGTATGGAACCATTTTAACTGCAAAAATATGGGTGAATATTCTGACTTATACTTGAAAACAGATGTTTTACTTTTAACTGATGTTTTCGAAAATTTTAGGAACGTTTGTATGAAAACATATGGGTTAGATCCGGCTCACTATTATACTGCTCCCGGTTTAAGTTGGGATGCAATGTTACGTGTAACAAAAATAGAATTAGAACTTTTGACAGAGGTTGATAAAATCACATTTATTTCAAAAAATATTCGCGGCGGTATTTCGCAATGCAGCAACAGATATGCAAAAGCGAATAACAAGTTTATGACGGAAACCGAATATGATCAAAATATACCGAGTTCCTTTCTAATGTTTTTCGATGCCAATAACCTTTATGGCTGGGCTATGTCACAACATCTTCCTACGGGTAAATTTGAATGGGTGGATGTGGATACCCATTTTGATATTCCAGATGATGCTGATCATGGTTTTATCCTGGAGGTTGACTTAGAATATCCATTTGAGTTTCATGACGCTCATTCTGATTTACCTTTCTGTCCAGAAAATGTGATATTAGGTGACTCAAAAGAAAAAAAGCTAATAGCTCATTTAAACAAAAAATGTAACTATGTAATTCATTATAGAAACTTAAAGCAATGTTTAAAAAATGGATTAAAGCTAGTAAAAATTCACAAAATATTGCGATTTGAACAATCTGCTTGGATGAAGTGCTATATAGACCTAAATACTCACATGCGAATGCATGCAACTTCTGTATTTGAGAAAGATTTTTATAAATTAATGAACAATGCGGTGTATGGAAAAACAATGGAGAACGTTTTGAAACGTGTTGATGTCAGATTAACAAATCACTGGGAAAATAATGGAAATTCTCTAGGAGTTCAGTCTTTAATAGCCAAACCTGAATTTCATAGTATATCAATATTTTCTGAAAATCTTGCAGCTGTTCAGTTAAAACAAACGGAAGTATTTTATAACAAACCAATATATCTTGGTTTTTGTGTTTTAGATTTATCTAAAACCCTGATGTATAGTTTTCATTATGAATATATGAAACAGAAATATCAGGGGGAAAAATTAAAACTACTTTACACCGATACCGATAGTTTAGTTTACCAAATATTTACTGAAAATGTTTACGAAGATATTAGATCAGATCTTGACACATATTTTGACACATCTGATTACCCCATTAACAATCAGTATGGCTTACCTTTAGTAAACAACATGAAATTGGGTTATTTCAAAGATGAACTAAAAGGGAAAATTTTCAAAGAATTTATAGGTCTTCGATCAAAAATGTATGCCATGGATATTCAGAATGAAAACAAACTTATAGTTACAGCCAAAGGAGTCAACAAATCCGTTACCAGTAAAATGAAACTTGAAGAGTATAAGAAATGTTTATATTCAAAATCCACTCAACTGCATACAATGTTGAGATTTAAAACTATAAAACACATAATATACACACAAAGAATTCATAAAATATCACTGTCTGCTAATGATACGAAAAGGTATTTAATTGAAAACTCAACAGACACCCTGGCATGGGGTCATCATCGCATTCCTAATCACTAAGCACAAGTAGTTTTCTAACGATACACAGAACAATAAATAATTTTATCATTATTGTTGTACATAGTTGCTTTTATTTTTATTTTATAATCGTTAATAAATGTATATTTTGTAATCGTAACTTAAAATACTGTATTTATAACTTTAATGTATTTTTTTTTTTCCTTTTTTTTTTAGGATATAATTGAAATTCCTAGCTCCTTTATAATAGTGCCCTACAACGACGAAGAGAAAGTTGTATCGTAATTTTTTATTTTGTGATTTTATTTTTATTATTTTACAGTCGTTATTGTCGTCTCACTTATGATATTTGTTTGTAAGAATATTTTGTTTGATATTCCTTGTAAGCAATAAAAAAAAAAAGTTTTTTTGTTTATAGTGAAAAAAAAAAAAAACGTGTATGTGTATTCTTCTTGGTTCTTTATTTTTCCGAAGTGATAGTAAAATTAGATTATAATGACAATATTATTATATAATCTCAAAAATAAAAACTTTTATAAGTAATAATTGATTTATATTATTTTCTTGTGATCCCTCATCGGCAAGTAACCTTCGTGGTTTAGTTTAAAATACCTGAATTAAATGAAATATGTCACTTCAATTTTATTTCTCGTGACATCAGCACATGCACACTTTAAACTGGTCAGAAATGATTCATTTTTACCATCCTTTTACCACTATTGTAGCTGGTCCTAGTGGATGTGGTAAAACTAAATTTGTCACAAGTTTTTTGGAAAATTCAAACGAAATATGTAATGTTGAGTTTGACGAAATTATTTGGTGCTATGATGAAATGCAACCTGTATACAATTTAGAAAATGTTAATTATAATCAAGGAATACCCGACATATCTATGTTTGATGGTCAAAAACCTAAACTGCTTATAATAGATGATTTAATGAGGGAATCAGATGGACGAATTGTCGATATTTTTACGAAAGGCAGTCACCACAGAAACTTGAGCGTGTTTTATATCACACAAAATATATTTCATCAAGGTAAAGGTCAACGTGATATGTCTTTGAATACAAGTTATTTAGTGTTCTTTAAAAACCCTAGAGATAAAACACAAATACGTTATTTGGCTCGTCAAGTTTACCCAGAAAATTCAAAGTTCGTGGACGAAGCTTACAAGGATGCTACTAAACACGCCCACGGCTATCTCATGATTGATCTAAAACAAAATACAGATGACATGTGCCGTTTTAAAACTAAAATATTCCCGTTTGATGGTCATTGCACGGTGTATATCCCAAAGAAAGGTTTTAAATACAACAAGGATCATCAAGTTTTAGTCAGTTCTAAATGATGCATTCAAGGGTAAGCACCTATAAACATTTACTAAAAGCACTTCAGTTACTTAAACCGAAATATCGCACAGCTTTACTTAAATCGTGTGATGAAGAGGAGATCAATATCATTTGTGAATGTATCTATAATGTTCTAAATGGGAAAATTCCTTTAGATAACAAAGTAAAATCCAAACTCAAAAAATATAAGGATATATTACGAAAATTAGTTTCAAAAGGCAAGAACAAGCTTAGAAAAACTATTATTATTCAGAAAGGGGGTGCATTTTTACCAATTATTTTAGGTGCAGTTTTAAGTGCTTTGGTAAATTCCTTATCTTAAACACAATGGAGAATACAAAGAAAATGTTGTTAGTAGAACCAGAATTAATTGAAAGACTTAAAAGAAGTGACAACCAGGTGGAAAATTCAACATCTCGTCTAGATGGCGAAATGCATAAAATTCTTAGAAGGAAAATAAATGATCGAGAAAAGTGGGCTTTATATTCTCAAGCACTACAACGATATTTACATTTTGCTGAAACAGACCGAAGACCATTTAAAATACCAATAGAGATGGATGAAGTTAACCACCTTAGCGATAAGATCTACAACTTTGCTTCGGAATCCAATAAAAAGGAGAATGACGTCCAAAAGGATGAAAATGTTCGTATTGAGAAATCATTTACTGAAAACTTGAGCGGAAATTTGAATTTACCTGAGCCTGAAACGAATGTTTTGCTACACCTCCTGGTGGATCAAAGTTTAATTTACCTAAACAATATTCTCCATCTTATATTATAGATGTTATACCTAAATCTTACAAGACAAAAACACAGACGCTACTACAAAATATTATTTTGAATAAACCTAAAATTTGGTGGAAGGAGAACGGTGAAGTAGTTATAAACAGTCAGACTATACGAAACAGTAATATTCTCGATTTGGTAGGTGATGTGGTTAGACCGCTTAAACGCCCAAAACCAGTCGGTTGGGAAGATTTCGCTAGTATGTTAAATGAGATAAAAGTGCCAACGTCATGTATTGGTAACCCAACAAATTTGGAATTTATTAATAAACTCCATTCAGCAGAACCTCGCACTTCGCAGGCTTCTATTAGCGCTCAAAACTTATCAATAACAGAAAAAAACGCATCTACTCCTCTATCTACTAAGCCAAAAACGAGATCTCATAAGAAATTAGAGTGGGAAAAATGGACTCCTTATTAGACATAAATAGAATATACTACGATGTATCAAATCCAGCTGGGTATAGTAGTTTAAATAATCTGATAAAGGAAATGAAAGGTTATATGAATAGAGAGGAAGTGAAAAAATGGTTGCAGTCCCAAGAAGCGTACACTCTACATAAACCTGTTCATAAACGTTTTTCGCGTAACAAATACATCCTGTCTAACTACAATGAACTATGGCAAGCTGACCTAAGTGATATGCGTACCTATAGTGAATACAACGATGGGTATAAATATATTCTTTGTGTTATTGATGTATTTAGTAAATATGCTTTTGCAAGAGTAATGAAAAAGAAGGATTCTGAAACGGTTAAAACATGTTTTGAAAGCATATTTACGGAAGCAAATGCAACTCCTAGACACATTCAATCTGATAAGGGTACAGAATTTGTTTCAAAGACAGTAAGAGCTTATTTTAAAAGCAAGAATATAAATTATTATACTACCAATAATCCAGATATTAAGGCTAGCATAGTTGAAAGATTTCAAAGAACTCTTAAAACAAAAATGTGGCGTTATTTCACTCATAATAACACTTACAATTACACTAATATATTACAAGATCTTCTTTATTCATATAACCATAGCTATCATTCCAGCATAAAAATGCGTCCAGTTGATGTTAACTTTGGTAATATAAGAACTGTTTGGTGTAACTTATACGAACGAAAAAATTATACACGACCTTTATTAGGAAAGGCAAGGCTAAATGTAGGTGATCATGTAAGGATAACAAAATATAAACATATATTTCAAAAGGGTTATGAAACTAATTGGAGTGATGAAATATTTGTGATTGCATCCGTTATTAATAGGTATCCGTGGGTTGTTTATACTTTAAAAGATTTAGAAGGGGAACCTATAATTGGTACATTTTATTCTAAAGAATTACAAAAAGTAACTCATCACCCCTCCATCAAGTATAAAATCGATAAAATAATACGCTCGCGGCGTATTGGCGGCAGAAAGGAGGTGTTCGTGAAGTGGCGAGGTTATCCCAATAAATTCAATTCCTGGATACCGTCATCTAGCTTAGAAACATTATGAGTGAAAACAGTTTTTACTTAACTTTGTTGAGTAATAGCTCATCTGATTATTACAATGATAATACCACTGCCCATTTTTTAACAAAATTACCTAAAACTATTAAATTAGAAGGAGAATGGGTCGTTGGCTTAGTAGAATTTCAATACCCTTGTTCCATGTATAATGTTCAAGATCTTGAAAATATAATTTATATTAAAAAAAAAGTAAAAGGACATGCGGGCAAGACAGATAAAATTGTTGATATGAAAACTCATATACCAGCGACTTCATATGACAATATTGATCATTTTCTTAATGCATTCAATGAAAATCCACTGTTAAAGAATAAAGCTAGATTCAAATATGATCAAATCTCGAAAATGGTGTCAGCGGTAGCAATGGATAAAGAAATTATGTCAATTACAACAACTCCCATATTAAGTCTGCAGTTAGGCTTTGCACCGAGATCAAATTTAAAAGACATCTCAATGGGAAAACATCCAGCCAATTTATACTTAGGTTTACCCTCACAAATGTTCGTTTATACTGATATCATTCATCCACAAGTGGTGGGAGATGTTATAACAGCATTACTAAGAATAATACCATTAGATCCAACTAAGTTTATCTATGGTGCTTACAAAACACATATTTTCTCACCTGCTCACTATGTACCCGTATTACGAAGAGAATTTGATACTATAGAAATAGATATAAGATCAACTACCGGAGCTAGAATACCATTCCAGTTTGGGTCTTCTTGCGTGAAACTACACTTCCAACGAATAAAATGAATTATAAAAGATCATCTATCTCCTGTCCATATGAACATTACTATTCACATCAAGCTGGCACTGGTATCGGAATTGTATATAAAGGGGTTCCATTTCAACGAGGACATGGAATTGGAAGTTTTTTGGGTGGTCTTTTTAGGTCTGTGCTACCATTATTATCTAGTGGTTTTAAAACAGTGGGAAAAGAAACTTTAGATGCAGGGATCGGCCTTTTATCCGATATGGTAAACTCACGACCAATGGATAGTTCGATTAGATCTAGGTTTAAAGAAGCAAGTGCCAACTTAAAAAGAAAAGCAGATGAAAAAATTGATTCATTGATGTCGGGGTCTGGGTATAAAATGTCTACAAAAAGACGTGAACCGTTCATTAACTTAAAAGCATCGCGACGAAGAGGAGCTAAAAAACAAAAGAAAAATAATATTGAAGATATATTTTCAAACTAAAAAATGTCATTCTTACATAGTCATTCATGTGAGTGCGCCAAATCTGAGTTAGACTTATTTGCTCTACCATCAACTCAAACCAGCATTGAAAGTGGTCAGTGGATTCATTATAAACCAATTTCATCACTAAGTGATGATGGCCCTATCGAGTTTCAAGTTCCCGGGTCGGGCGATGATTACATTGATCTATCACATACTTTGTTGCTTATAAAGGCCAAAATATTGAATCAGGATGGAACGAAAATAAAAGCTGACGCAGACGTTGCCCCAGTTAATAATTGGTTACATTCCCTTTTTAGCCAGCTAGACATCTATTTAAATCAGAAGCTCATATCACCTCCAAACAATACATATGCTTACCGAGCCTATATGGAAAATCTGCTTAATTATGGTTCAGGAGCCAAAAAATCTCATTTGACTTGTGGATTGTGGTATGAAGATACCCCCAACTACATGGACAGTGTTGACTCGAATAACAAAGGATTTCACGAAAGAATGGAGTTTGTCAAAGAAAGCAATGAAGTTGAAATGATCGGACACTTGCATGGTGACATATTTAACCAAGAGAAATTTCTTATTAATGGTATGGAAATGCGAATAAAATTAGTCCGTTCGAAAGAAGCATTTAATTTAATTTGTCATAAGGATGGTAAATTTAAAGTACAAATAACAGATGCCAGTCTCATTATCAGAAGAGCGAGAATAAATCCGAGTGTTTTGTTAGCCCATCAAAAAGTATTAGCAACAACAACTGCCAAATACCCGATAACAAGAGCGGAAGTTAAAGTTATAACATTACCCGCAGGTATACAGGGTAAAACGTTGGATAATATATTTCTCGGGCAAGTTCCTAAAAGATGTATTATTGGATTTGTTTCAAACTCTGGGTTTAACGGTAATTTAGCTATAAATCCATTCAATTTCCAACATTATCATATGAATTCATTTAGTTTGTATGTAGATGGTCACGAAATTCCTTCTAAAACATTACAACCCTCATTTAACTCTTCAGGTTTAATAGCCACTGCTTATCATACTTTGTTTTCTGGTACTGGTATTCATTTCCATAATGAAGGTAATGCTATAAGCAGATCCAACTATATGGGTGGTTATTCTTTATTATGTTTTGATTTGACTCCTGATTTATCTGCTAGTTCAACTTCACACTGGAATCTTGTTAGACATGGAAGTGTTAGAATCGAAGTTCGTTTTGATTCAGCTTTAAATAGCACTATAAACTGTGTTGTGTATGCTGAATTTGATAACATAATTGAAATAAATAAAATCGCGATGTCACTGTAGATTATAACAGTTAGTAATTAAATAAATACAATGTATTCACACAATTTTTATCATTACCCCTTCAACGTTGGTTGTAAAATCATCAGTAGTCAACATATACATTTTGTTTGATATGGATTCGAATGAAATACAACTGGGTATGAATAAAATAAACCAAAGGTTTAAGTCAAATGTTTTTCCTGCAAATCGCATTCCTGTTTGGATCAATTTACCTGCTTTTATTATTAGCAATTTGGACCCCGATTCTAAACCTGGGTCTCATTGGATCGCAATTTACATTGATGTGAACGGATATGGTGAATACTTTGACTCTTTTGGCCGAAAGCCTACTGGTTATCATAAGTTATTTCTAAAAAGAAATGCTAAAAGGTGGTTTCATAACCATAAATCACTTCAAAATTGTTTTACCTCAGTTTGTGGGGAATATTGTTTAGTTTATCTTTATTTTAAGTATCAAGGGAAAAAAATGTCTCAATTTCTAAATTTGTTTTCTGATAATACTTTGAGTAATGATCTAGTATTAAGAAATATGTTTAAACAAATCTTTGTGAAATAAAAGAATATGTACAATGAAATTATGTGTTTTATTTATAAAAAATATATATGTTACACAAAAAGTTCGATATACACAGTATTACAATTAAGACACTTAAAATAAGTTTGAAGCTAAACGTTAACTAAAACTATTTTAAACAATACAATATTTGAAAAACTTATTTTAGACCTAAGATTATGAAATTAAACAAAGCACTTTAACACTATTTATTTTCAGTTCCTAAACAATATTTAACACACTTAGGCTTTGCCGATAACTCTTTTGTGATGTTGTAAATGACATCACGAGCACTTTGTTCATGCGTGTCCCCTTCTCCGACGGTGTAGTATCTAACACGAAGATCGCAGTGTTTCCAATGCTCCAATGGCGAAACATTTTTAATTTTTTCCATGTCGTATACCTCTATTTTGATCAGATGTGAGGCATATGCCCCATCGTCTTGTCCAGATGTAAGGTATGCGACACCGTCTTCCGTCATTTTGGCGACCGTGGAAGATTTCTTGTAGACTTTCGGCTTCTTCTTGGACTTTTCGAAAAACACGTCGATGTTATTGGATGGTCGCTTCTTTGCTATGGCCTGCTTGACTTTGAAAGCAAGCGTCCCTTCCTCATCGCTCGCTTCGTCTTCGTGTTCATTGAAGTAGTAGTTCTTGAAGGTATTCTCGGTAAACTGAAATAATAATATCAATTAAAATTACACACAAACATACACACAAGAGTTAAACATGATAATTAAACAATTATAGAGTAACACAATTTAATTACTTACATCCATGATCACAAGTGATAATCAAAACTTCAATGTGTAGAAACCAAGAGCTCTTAACTGAACTGGTGGTCTAAAGATACTATATAATTCACCCTCAGCAGCGGCCTTTTTATATGAATTTGTGTTTAAAAAAAACCTCAGGCACGCTAGTGGGAACAGAGGACCACCTAGGAAGAGACACGTTTTAACAGGATTTTGAAAGTCACTACCCCATCTATCTAACTGGTATAAACAGGAATGCAATAAATTATAGCACTAAATAACGGAAACTTTGTTTACATATACCTACAAGTTGAAACCTGACCTAAAGACGGCCATGTTAACTGTCTATCAATAATTAGCAGTCAATTTCTCACATATACCAAACTTATTTACGAGTGGATAAAAAATCAAGACAACACAAATGTCTCGATCAATAATAATCTGGAATCAATAAAATTTAAGACAAAAACTGCTAACATATAGGTAAATATGTAAAATATTTGGTATGAAATCATCACCCATTATGTATATATACAATAGTTTAGGTATAATTCCTATCGTAAATACACATTATTGATTTCTTAAAAGGTTTGAAAGAGACAGCAACGTGCGAGTGCAAATCCTAACGTAACAGAGGTGGCTATATAAAAAACCCTATTGAATAAAAATAGTATAGGTATGATACCTAGTCGTAAGTACATACAGAGTAAGTAAGTATGTAATTGTATATAAATAAATGGGCGTTGCAAACAATACAGGTTTGAAAGAGACAGCATGAAAATCGTGGCACGTTAAGGGCCTATATAAAAGAAATACCTAATCTTAAGTACATAAGAAAAGGAAGTAAATATGTAATTATATATAAACAGGCGTTGCAACCAATATTGTTCTCGCAACGTAACAGAGGTGGCTATATAAAAAAACCCAATTGAATAAAAATAGTATAGGTATGATACCTAGTCGTAAGTACATACAGAGTAAGTAAGTATGTAATTGTATATAAATAAATGGGCGTTGCAAACAATACAGGTTTGAAAGAGACAGCATGCAAATCGTGGCACGTTAAGGGCCCATATAAAAAAATACCTAATGTTAAGTACATAAGGAGGAAGTAAATATGTAATTATATATAAATAGGCGTTGCAACCAATATTGTTTTCTCAAAGAGCTGTACAGTTTGAAGGAGGCGACATGCAAAATCGTAACGTAATAGGTGTTCATATAAAAAAAAAACCTATGTAATATAAATAGGTCAGGTAAAATACTTATTCCTAAGTAGATATGGAGTAAGTAAATATGTAATAATTATTAAATTAATTAATTGTTGCAAACACGTACAGAATAAATAAGATCGGAGTGAGACCACAGGCAGTAACAATAGCATGTCGCCGAGTCGTGGTAACAATAGAGACAATAGAAAGGGCCGGCGAGGGTTTTATGGTAGAGTCGACGAGCGTGTATTGTTTATGTAGCGGAGTGCAGAAGTGATAGAAGGAGACTCCGGGCACTGTCGGGACCTATCGCAATCGATCCAAATGGGGCCCTATTTGTTTTTTTTTTTTTTTTTTTTTTTTTTTTTTTTTTTTTTTTTTTTTTTTTTTTTTTTTTTTTAGGTCGGGAAGACTGGGATCAGGGGTGGGACACCTGGTGGGCGAGGGGCGGAGCTAAAGGGGGGGCGTGAAACCATGGGGCAGAACCGGCGCTTCTATACTACTACCGTCAACTAACGCGCGCGGCTACAACCTAATATCAACCTTCGTACATTCCGATAAAGTTTACGATGACGCTCCGCACAGCAAAATAAGCGTGGCGTTCAAAGGGTTTATAACGACTTAACTATACTTTGTCATTGCAATGCCATGTAAAAATAGCTTGACCCGACCCTAGACACCGGGTTATAAAAGTACCTACACGACACTGCGGTGGCAGCATGGTTTCATTTTTATCACCGGTCACTATGCCTGTCACTTTCGCACTTACATACTTGTTAGAACGTGACAGACATGGTGACAAATGATAAAAAGCCGACCATCTTAGGCCTACTGCAGTGGCACCATGGTTCCATTTTTATCGCTTATCACTATTCCCGTCACTTTCACACTTACATACTTGTTAGAACGTGACAGGCATGTTGACAAATGATACAGAGCCGACCATCTTAGCCCTACTGGTGTATACTATATACTAAGGTACTTTTATAACCCTATAACATTCTCAGACCATCCGATCTATTAATAAACAGGTTTCTACTGAACCGAGACGGACTCTGATATGATATGATTTGACCTTAACATTCGTACTGTCGTCATCAACAATACATATGTAATTTGAGGGCGGTAATGGTCAAATGGACACAACGTAGGGGACTGCTCTGAGAAAAATATGCAAAAAAAACAGCAGCCGAAGAAGCTGACAACGAATGAAGTGGTTTAAATGAACACCCGTCTAAAGACCACCCTATAACATTATCATTTAGTATTTTTTTCTTGTAAATTTTTTAAGGACTTAGTATAGTTTTCTATACCCTTTAAGGGATAAAGGGTATAGATTTTTTTATATAGGTATATAGAGGTTTTTGTTCGTCTTAAAGAGAAAAATCAATCACGAAAAATCAAATCGTACCTATTAGAGGAAATTGAGTGTTAACGAGGATTCCGCCTTATCGAGGTTCCACTGTCTATTTTTCGATGACTTTTTTTCAGGCAAAAGTGCCCTACCTAAAGTTTTATCGTTATAGTCGGATTAACTTATCGTCTATCGCTGAACGTAACTGCATAGTGCATGAAAGTGGATCGGTGTAACGAGGTCTAAAGGTCAAGACTATTGCGGGTCAAGGCCAATTGTAAAGGAAGTTTTGTTAGTAATAATGGCCCTAATGTTGCGTATAACTTGATTTTATTCGACATAGAAATTTGTATCCAAGCAGTTGGTGGTCCCTGATTAAAAAAATATCGAGTGGTAAGCGACCACTCACTGAAGGACTCTAGTAAGCAGCAAAAGATTGGCTCTGGTAATATGACTTTCGTTGTCGCTTGTCATTGTCAGAAATAGCAAGGACTGTTTAACGCGAATATCACTATGCAGCTCGGGAATTCTGCCTGCGTGATGGGTACCTTAACCCAAGAGGCCAAGATTTGGAGGGCTGGTTTTAGGTCTTTTATATTTTAAGTTAGGTTTAGAAATGTTATAAGTAGCCCTACTTTTGTTTTATATAACAACATATTATAACTAATAAATAATAAGTACTATAATTTACTTTATGCCTTAATTGTCTGTGCCAGCTAGCGCCATACCTACTGCCAACCATTAAAGTGACCTTTTGTCACGAACGGTATACATTTTAATCAGAAACAATATGTAGGTACTTATACCAAATAAGGTGCTTTTATGAAATAAAACCATAAGAACATATCAAATTAAGAATTTGTAATTACCCTAATTTTCGTTTTCGTTCAGCAATGCCAAATATTATTTATAACAATGAATATATCCAAAACCGTCTTATGCCCTACTAGCACAACGGAATAGAACAAACCTCGAAACAGTCCTGAAATTTGCTATGTATGTAAATTAAAGGCCCCATTTTCATGTCCACACCATTTGACCTCGCTCAAAAGTATTATGGGTATACCAAAAATATATTACACTCAGTGTAATGAATTTAGACTAAGTAAAATGATAATAACAACATCTACACTGACTATCTGACAACAATAATAAAAATTAGCCTTTATCTTATCAGCTGTATTAAAGTCATAACTCATAAAATTAGTAAATAACCTATCTCACTCAAATACATGTTACAACTTGAAACAAGTCTGACATCAATATTGTCTTGGAAAAATACTTCAAAGGGGGCGTAAAGCCAGGAAATTAAGAGGGGCAAAAGATATGGCGGGCCGCGCTATACTTGCGACGGAAGATAGGAACATTCCGCGGGTTTCAACGACCTTAGTCAATAACTCTGGAAAATATACTCCTGTTTAAAATTTTGCTTGTCCGTTACTTCCCTCGGCCATATCACTAGCTATTTTAGGTATACTAAAATTATACTGCTGTGGTAACATACTCGTACATGTTAACAATAGAAACTAAATAAATATCAGACAGGATTTCGTATTTTTTTTTCTATCAAGCCAACTTTAATATAGTACAGGCTTTAGTTGGAGTCTGCCCTTGTAAATATAATCTAGTTTCCGTGTGAATTTTTCTTGGCATTTGCCTCTGTATAAATGTGTAACAATTAAATATAGAAGCGACAATTTTGCATTAGCCCCCTCTTAATATACAAACCTCTAGCAACCCATGGCCCATGGGCCTATTAAAGTATGACGACCGGTCTGGCCTAGTAGGTAGTGACCCTGCCTATGAAGCCGGTGGTTCCGGGTTCAAATCCTAGTAAGGGCATTTATTCGTGTGATGATCATGGATATTTGTTCCTGGGTGTTTTGTATGTATTTCAGTATTTATAAATATTTATATATTATATATATCGTTGTCTAAGTACCCTCAACACAAGCCTTATTGAGCTTACTGCCGGACTTAGTCTATTTGTGTAATGATGTCCTATAATATTTATTTATTAAAAAGGTATGTGAGCCCTCTAAAGGCGCACCACCCGAGAGCGGATCAGCTACACTCTAATAACGCGAATTAAAAATTGCCAACTCCAGAGCACACAGTCGCTGTGGCCGAAATCGGTCAGGAGAGCATCATCATTAAAAGGTCCCATTCCATTGTATTTAGAATCTTTATTTGATAAAAAATTGCGTTTGTCTTGGCAAGTTTTGATACGCGGCCGATTAGATGTAAAAAAAACCCATAAACAAACTTAAAAAGGATGTAAACCGAAAACATAAATTGATTGCTGACTTCCAAATTGATGCATATGATTTACCGGTCCATCACATTCAAATCAAACAATTACCGAGTGACAGTCCTGGAAGATGTATGAGTTATATATAGAAGGGGTCAGATGTAGAGGAAGCGGTCAAGATTCATTTCCTTGGTTGTGTCCGTGACCTACAATAGTTGTTTTGTAGGAAATGTTAGTACAGGCAGTGGCAGAAATGGATAAGCAGCCAAGTGTTCAGCATCATCTGCACTTGATCTTATGTTAACAAGAAAGTTACGTACAGATCATTTTGAACACCTAACCCTCATCTTATAGCTACTTTTGCTGCTGATGCTGCTGCCTTGTGTTTTTTTTTTATGATATAGGAGAGCAGACTAATTGCCTGGTGGCCAGTAATTACCCATAGACACCTGCAACACTAGAGGCGTTGCTAGCGTGTTGCCAGCTTTTAAGATGGGAGTACACTCTTTTCTTGAAAAACTAAGAATTTATGAAAATACAATACAATGCAATACAAATAAACAGCATCAGAAGTAGACTTAAACAAAAGTGGGTCTTATCGCTAAAAAGATGTTTAGGTAAGGTAGATTTATCAATGATTAGGAAGAATCATCAATGTATGCACAATAATACTAAGGTTACTAAGGAACACCATACCAAAGGAAGTTTTTGATTCTCTAAGAAATACCTATCAATAAAATTCAAGATTTGGTACTTACATCATACTAAATCATTTTAAACCATAAGTTGATTTATCAAATATAGGGCACACTTTGTTTTTATAGGGCAAAAATGACCACCCTATGCTATAGCAGTATCTTTTTGTATATTTTTCTTATGTAGACTTTTTAGGACTTAAAGAGGCAATGATGTTTGAACCATGTATCTTTTTTAATCTGGTCCATTAAAGTAAATATACCTTGTTGAACTTAGAATAGATATTTGTTTTACAAGCAGGCAAAGTTGTTGTTTAACCGGTCATGCTAATATTGGTATCCGAGTAAGCAAAAATTCCAAAATTGAGCCCACAAGTGTAGAGTGGTTAGAAAAGTAGAATCTTGAGCATTGCGAGGGTTTCAAGGCACAACAAAATTTGCCACCAAGTGAAATACCTCTAACCACACCAAAGCAAGGAAAATACTAACTGTAAAATATCAAACAAAATCAAATGTTATGAAATATTTATCATTCAAAATCATCATTTAAACATCAATTCTACTAGCCAATATAGGGAAACAACTCAAAATTTTCATCAGATTACTTTTACCCACATGTGGATAAAATGCAATATTTCTCATCAGTTTTTGAATAAGGTCACCTTAATCAAGGGAGCTTTTACCAGCTGCTGTGGTGAAAAATATTTTGTTATTGTTACCCTTGTTTTTTTTAAATATATAGCACAACAGACAAGTAAGATTTCATTAAATAGCCATTATTAAACTTTTCCAGACAAAAATAACAATTACAGAGAATGCATTTTTTAAAGTATCTCTTGTATCTGGATTAAATCTCTATGTTATTATACATTGCATATCCATTGTTTTTTTGAAGCATTAGAAGGTCATAAAACTGTAAGGAATCATTCAATTCATTTCAAAATTCATCTATTCAATAGTCAACTTTATCAACCGGCGAACAAATATTTATTTCACAGGATGATGACTCAGTATTGGACAGAACAGATAAAGATTCTGTATCACACAGTCAACAGATTTATCTGCTGAAATTGATACGAAAATGGTACATACGATGATACTAGTAAAGTACGCACTACGAGATAAGCTTGCTTAGTAAAGCGCCCATCATAATTATATTCTAGAATGTTTATTGCAAATCATAAATAAATAAACCGTTACCTTTTTAAAATCACAGTCGAAGCAGGTCAACTCGAACAAAGTAGGCTGATGTTTTAAATGCTATGCAACAAACGCACGCTGATATAATAGAGTAACATTGGTAAAAACACTAAACACTACAAATCCCACAACAACAAGTTATCACAAGCCAAATAATATGATCTAATTCAAAAACTATCGACAATTCGTTTGCAAAAATATTCACAACACGCTCGATTCTTACAAATCTTACAATATGACAGTTGTTTTGGTGTTACTATAGCAATGGGCAGACAGGTTTATGTGTTGCTATAAAAGAAAACATTGAAATGAAACATTCAATTATAAAAGAACTATAGTTGGTCAAGCAAATCTTGTCAGTAGAAAAACGCGGCAAATTTGAAAAATCGCGGGCTAGCAACACTGTGTTCGAATAATTCCAAAATCGCGTGTAATCTGTGTTTTATCTGTAGAATGTGGATCGTCCATCTTGTTTGTTTACATTCCGAATCGGTGCTAATTCAAGAGAAATTTCTGCTCCCAGCATTAAAATAAATATAAATATATTAAATAATATTGTGCATGACCATAAGCAAAGTCAAGATGCCTACAATGTAAGTAAAATCATGCTCGTTGATCTTAACCATTAGAAAATTTTGAGGTTATGATAATTACTTCAAGATCCCGGAGAATTTTTAAGATAATGTGCAGTTTTTTCTGTTTCAGGGTTAAAAGGCTTAAATAAAGATAAAACGTATGCCTAAATATATCCAATAAGACCACGAATTGTGCCCTCGAAACCGCAACTGATTCGATTGTTCCCAATATCAACAGACGAAGTCCTCAAATATTTTCAAAGGTAACTTTTTTAAACAATCTTAAGACGTTTAAGAACCTTGATTATACCTACTTTCTTTCGCAACATCAACCTAATACTTCCATATGTTTGTTGCAGGATTAAAACTCGCCCAATATAAGGCGTTCGTAAAAGTTTCTCTTCATACAAAACTTACCTACGGCGGTTTACGTACATACGTGTACAACGCAAACAAGACGAAAAATAAACTTGTTAATTAAAAAAACTAAAAAAATTGGGACAATAGTTTAGATTATTATTGTAAAAGTTGTCCGTTTGTTAATCATCACGAAAATATATTATTTAGGCTGATTTGTTTCATGCACTCAGCTATTGCACATGTATACCTATGGAAAATCCTAGTTTATACTTTCTGAAGTCGGTATGTACCTATTTAAAAGAAGTTTTAAGTCGCTTTACCTGTTTGTTCAATAAATTAAAATAATTTATTCAGTGTGCATAATTTTAGAAAAATATTTTAACATTTAAATCATACCTTCTTTTATCCAGAAACAATATAACTCCATATTACTCACATGAGTGGAAGTTGTTAAGTTTCCATTGTCAAGGTATCTTTTATTAATATTTTGAGTACCTGAAATTGTGTCAGTTCCTGACAAGTCTTGAATAGACTAATGTGAAAGTTAATAAAATTTCTTAACAGCATTCTCCTGATATCTAAATGACTTTTTTAAATATCTACATATAAAATATGATCTAGCCAATACATGTAAATATCTAACATTTTTAGCCTGTATAAAAACAGTAGTGTGAGCAAAACCTTACCAAGCTAGCATGTAAGAGTGGTCTCAGAGATATTGGAATATCTCTGTACTATAAATTAGGCAAATTGCTTTAGACTAAGTTTTATGTGTAACTACTACTATAAGAATACATTTTGAAACTTGGAATGGAAACTTTAAACTTGAAATTACAAATTTTCAAACAGATCTGTTTTATGCTTAAGATGCAATAAGTGACTAGGTACAAAGTATTCTGATGCTTGGTTGGAGTGGACCAGTAACATTGGTAACTTAATGATATTTTTTCAATGAATGGCCTGAATTAAGTGTAAGTAAGCTAAAGTGACCCGTATCTTAATTGCCTTGAAATTAAATGAACACCAAAATATCTGCAGTTGTGTTTTATTTATTTTTAATCTGTATATTTATATAAATATATTGTAAAACCATTTCAAAATTACACTGGTATGTGAATGTGACATTGTTCAAGAGAAATACACTAATTTACAATTAACAAGTGGCATAATTATTTTCTTTGGGCTTCTTCAGTTTCTGAACTGATGTTAAAAACAGCTTTCTACCGTGGTGCTCATGTTCTCTTTGCTCCCTATTTGTCTTCTAAGTTTGCTAAAACAGAATAAAACCATGATGATGATGAAATGATGTAAATAGTCCAGATATTTGATATTTAATAAGCCCTGCAATTGTGACAAGAATAGTTACAGTGATACCCTACCAGGGCTACCGCTGCCAGTGATGGCTCAGGGGTTACTTACCTAGGTTTTAATATTTACCTATATAAAACAATGGATTGTTTTATTCTAGTTAAATTCAGTAGTATAGGTACCTACTAACAGCTCGTTTGGTAAAAAGTACTCGAGTGCAAATGCCTTAACCTTTACATTTATTTAGCTATGACATCTTCATGTTTAAGTTGAATATATATGTAGCAGATCTGCTCCTAAGCATACCAAAGGTTAAGAATGCGAGCGCTCGCCTTTTGCGTCCACCTTTTACTAAGCATACAAACCTTTATTTTAATTCAATCTATTGATATATTTTTCGATTGTACCTACCTAAATATGTCTAATTAGCTTTTGAAGGTTGCATAAAGGAGCATTTGTATTGCATTTTATCGTGATATATCTTTAATATTGAATTCCAACCGAGAAATCTGATAATATATTAAAATCCAGCTACCTGCGGAAGCAATGTCTTGATTCAAACATTATTTTCTCCAGCATAGTCCGTTTGCAAATAGGTATTTTTTGATCTCGTTTATCATATTGATTGACATCGTTTTTACTCCAGTTTAAATTGTCCCTCTCATAATAATAACAATTTCCAAATGCTGCAATAAACCGCGAGCTGCAATTTTAGTTGACGTACGAAGAGCGCGCTCAGCGGAAAAAAATATGTTTCGGTTCGATGTACATTGCTGCTTTTCTTAGCGCAATACTGCTCTGTGAGTGTTGCCATACTTCAGTTTGCTTTACATTGCTACTGACAGACTTTGCTTGACAGACTATATATTTTATTACACTTAAAAGTGCTGATTAATAAACCAAGTTTACTTTTTATGAATTTAGCATTAATTTTAATTATACTTGGTTGTCGCCGTTCATATCAAATCATGCTGTCAGCGCCATCTATTGGATTTTTAAATGTTTACTTGGCTATCATATAAACACCATAGATTGCGCTTTACGTCAGTGACACGAATACCTTACATAGAGTGATAGATGGCGCGCAAACCAACATAAGTGTGCTACTATCATAGCTTCTAGATGGCGTGCTAATCATTCACAGTTTTTAGGAACTTATTTCTTTAGAACTTTATTTGTTCATTTTTATTATAACTTTTATAAGTAAAAAAGGCAGGAAGGAAAAATATAAGACCCAGAAAACATCTCCCATATACATTTTGAACTCCACGTCTTTTTCTACTGAAAAATTTGGCTTACCAGAGTGTATTTCTCCCACGGACCTGGATGATTAATTTTATGTAAACCCTCATGATTTCTCGTGTAGAATTAGAAAAAGTAAATTGACGTTTGCGAGAGTATACCTACCGATATATTTCGATACATATAAGATTACTGAGTTAATATGGTAGGTAGGTACTTATATATGTCTGTATCTTATGTCACTATCAATATAGTTCGTTTCAACCACGATGACGCGCAGATTTGTCAAATCTAACCTTTAATAACATGACAATACGAGTCAAGGCACTACTATTATACTATATCATTATACTTACTTTCTTTTGATTAGCAAAAACGGAATAAAACGACTAAATAATAAAACTGAAACTTTTATTCAACTTATAACTCTTTCATATAAATAACGCTCTCCTTAAAAATAATTGGAAGCCTCTACATACAAAGATAGATTAAAATGTCACTTAATAGGATAGATTACAGAAATAATTACAAAACATCGACATTATGGTAGGTATGTATATGTATTTATAGAGACAAATAAATAATAAATACTGTCAATTCTATCTTTCTTTTCGTACGAGTACCAAGGTGGATGGCGCCACTCAACCAGTTCAAAGTCCCATATATATTGTATACAACGCTTTGATCTCCACATTTAATAACAAACTACATCTACTTAGCTCACTGGGACTGTTATATAGATTATTTAAATGAATGGCATCAATCTAAAAGTATAATACAATATTGAATTATATTTAATTCTCATAAGTTCGTTTAAAGTTTAAATCATTTTCAATCTGAATCGGTTTCTTTTATTTTGTTTCGTTCATTTTTCATCGAAACCAAAGTCAACTCTATTACGTTAAAATTTTACTGACAAATTTTTGATTTGTATCTTGTTATGGGACTTATCTTAGGATGTTATGGGACTTACGCAAAGTTATTGTGATAGTATTTTTATGGACCATAGGAGTATTTATTATATATTTACCTCCAGTCGCAGTCATAACTGATAAACAGAAGTGCAAGTCGGACTGGTAGCGAGATCTCCGTACCTATATTTATCACGAGAAATTTATGCAGTAACATGTAACTAGAATCATTTAATTAATAATATAACGTGGGGAAATCGTTTATAAAATGGTAGGTAGGTATCAATACTAACATATTAAGTAACACCTACGTAGGAATTTGTAGGTTACAGGTACATTTTCCATTTGAAAGGGACAATCCTCAAATAATTTTACACGTTAGTTCAAAAACAAAGGGTAGGTGTATTAATTCAATAAAAAATAAAATGATTCATTTAAAAAAGAGGATACTTTAGCATCTCCAGACTCTGTCAAGTTATATCAAATACTATATAATACATTTTTCTTGATTTCAATTTAAAAGCAGCGATATCTCCTAAATACTCATACATCTGTACAACATAAGCTTCAATACAATACAAAACGTTAAGGTAACAAACAATTAAAATAAGACTTTACATTTTGGTACGGAATCTCGTATTTCTTACAAACTATATGTGCCAAAGGTATCTATAATATCTTATACGTAAGCAGTTGGCAGAGTTCTCGCAGGCATCAGTTTTCACCTAGAAATAGACCATAAAGTTATAGAAAACTCGCTTGTAACGTCGCAACACCTACATTCCAGTTCGGATAATATTGTAGACAAGTAGGTAGGTATAAAGTAACTGGTATATTGTTAATCTCCTTAAAAGCCACCTCACACTCGCGTCCGTTTCCCGAGCGTCAGCGTCTAGTCAACTCTATGGCTGCTTGCTCGACGCAGCGTTGGCGAAACTGCAACACCATTTTCCATAGCGCTGACTAGACGCAGACGCTCGAAAGACGCTAGTGTGGGGTGGCACTTAGATGCGAGCCTCGTCTTTGATATAGATGGCTCCAAAGCTCTGAGGGCCTACCACGAAAAGCTGAATCTATTCCTTGCATATTCCAGCTATAGAGAGACAGGTAAAGAAATTTACATAGAGACAAAGAGACATACTTACTCCTTTAAATGGAGATCACCAGCCAGTCTTTATAGTTACTTGTCTCTTTCTTATCTTACCCAACATTTTGAAATGGGAACTACCTACTTACTACATTGTGATTGTGGACGAAATACGTGCTTTAACCTTTCGTATGCTTATTAGGAGCAGATCTGCTCCATATATACCTATTCAACCAAATTCAACTTAAACATGAATATGTCATGGTTGCTAAATAAATGGCAAATTTTTGACAGGCGCATACGAAAGGTTAATTTACAGTCAGCTCAAAAATATCTGCACAAGTCTTCTTACATGTAAATCAGTGTATAAGTATACGTCGTTGAACAGGTTACATCGTAAGAATTTTCCTAAAAGAAAGTGGCCAAGAGTCACATTTTGAATTTATTAATCTTATTCTTAGTGAAGTGTGTGGTAGTGTCCTGATCATAGGGAAGTTAACCCTTTGAACGGCACGCCTATCATGCGCGGTGTGCCATTGTGAACCTTATCGCTATGCAGGATGGTTGATATTGGGATGTAGCCGCGCGACTTTTGACGTTTTAGACGGTCAAAGGGTTGAACTTGGATTGCTTTTATTATTAAATTTATGATCTTTTAACCACTCTCGATCAATAAAAAATAATTACATAAATTACGTCACCAAAACTCCATGCAAAATACATGCTCTAAAACACTAAAAGCCAAATTCGATATTAAAACTAACCTAGTTTTTATTAAAAATTTACCTATTAGGCAGTTAAGTAAAACTAAAATTAACACATAAATTCACTGATACATTCGTTAATAATAAGTAAAAGACATCACAGCTAAAATACTAAGTAGCTACAGCTAGAAAAAAAATAACACAGGTGAACTGTGAACTGAACGAATTAATATATTATATGTTGGATGAATAAATAAAAATAAAATCACGCAATTTGATTCTTGATTCCATTTAATTTTGTAATTAAAATGATAGTTTTTTTTTGTCACATGAATAAATGTTTGGTTAATTTGCCGTTAAAAAACTACAAAACAAAGGTTTTGCTCAGCATTATACTATATTTTAAAGCATTGGTTGGTTAAATGCGTCTAATGATTTTCCATAATATTTGCGTGATGCTAGTATTTATAATTATTGTGTTGGTTTTTGATTACAGCTCTATATCTTATACTAAAGCATCTCGTATCTGTTAGGTATATATGTTACGGGGATATTGTAAAATTATTTTAAAACTGGTTAGCGTTGTTGTATTATTTCACAAATACACTTTGAATTAAAAATTACTTCTAGCTTTTAAATAGCAATTCATCGCTAGAAAAATAATTTATATCAGTATCGCGAATTTTCTTACAATTTTTTTTATGTAGGACCAAAATGCATCGCTTTGACACGTCTATCGTTTTGTCAAACCATTCGCACCTCAAAAATCTTTCTTATTTGACATAATAACAGTGCATCTCATTTTCTCTTACAGCGGGTAAACTTAGATTTTCGAAGTTCAAATCTTCAAATGTAGCTCCTGATAAAAATTTCTATGTCATTGTTTTTCGGCACTGTTGGGTAAGTCGACATTTAATGCTTTTTCCTACTCCTCTACTGTTATCTGTCATTTATGCATTCATTAACACGAATATAAGAACATACATAAAAGATTTCAAGAAAAGTCTATATTGTCTATTCCTCATAAAAGCTCTTGTGCTTTTATACGCTATAACGTTACTGCGATTAATGGCTACCAACCTAACAAAACCAAAACGAATACAGTTTTAAACTAAGTGCATTGATGCCAACTTACAAAATATTCATTTGGTTGCATAGTAAAAATAATTACTTCATAAGTCAGAAACACGCATGTGACACCCGTAATATAGCAATACCCATAGACTACGAAGACCGCTTAGCGTTGCTTGTTATTCTCCGTAGGCTACGGTGGCCAAAATTGAGAAAAAACTGTCCAAAAAATTAATTTAGCAAGTAGCAAGTACCAGGGCCTCATGAGTTACGAGGAGGTGTCGCCGACCGGCCGGCCGCGGCCCGCGGCGGGCCGGGCGCGTACCAAGGTATGCTCGCGCGTCTTGGCTATATACTTTTGCTGTAATTTGTTTACCTAAATTAAGATTTATTTTTGTTGACTCGTAGGAAAAATATTGTATGCAACGTTGTATAAGTAGGTCAAAAAATTCTCGTGGCGTATTCCTTTACAATGTTCGCCTACGCCTTCGGCTCCGGCTCACATTGTAACTCACGCCACTCGCCTTTTTTGACCCTTCTTATACAACTGTTGCATAAAATACTATTAAATTAAAGGAAAAATTGAAAAAAAATCCGGGTCGGGCAAGACATTCTCATGGTACATGTCGCTATGTGCCTCCCGTAAGCATTTGGTAAGCTTCATGAGCTCAGTTGGTTAAAAGCGATTGAGCCGGTGTTCCAAAAGGACGCAATATCGTGTCGCCTGAAGCGGTAAATTTATAAATTTTTCCTTAATTGAAAAATGTGTAGCATACAGACGTATCTGCGTGAAAAAAGTTTGTTCGACATTTAAAGTGCCCGTCATAAACAAAATAAGGTTTACAGTATCCCCCAACATTAAATAATTAGCATAGCGATGATAGTGACGACGGCGAGCAGCAAGCCCAGCAGCGTCAGCCAGTCCAGCTCGGCCAGGTGCTGCGATATCATCAGCGTGTAGGTACAAGCTAACATCAACGTGCCATCGTGCCAATCACGCTTCTGCGCGTCGCCTGCCAAAACAAAGGGGCTTAGAAAAATCAAACAAATTAGTGCGGGGATATTAGGACCTATATATGTACAGCGCGTTTTTTAACGCGTCAACGCGTGTTTCACCGTCACCTGCGTGTTTTCATACGGTGTATCGAAACAAATGCGTGTCGACGACGCGTTAAAAAACGCGGTGTTCATCTGTGCATAGACGCATAGGCCCATACTTTTGCAAGAACCAATACTTTTGACTTTGAATTTAGCAAACACAATATGTCAGGTGTTTGGATAGTTTTGTGGTGCAAATAAATGTAGGTCACACTCGACGAACCGTAAAGTAACTTGACTATAGTTTAGAGCTCGGAACTATGGTCCAAAATTAATTTGAATAACTTAGCTTAGATGATGGGACTGTTTATGGGACTTGTAATTATATTATATTATTTAATACACTAGCAACTGAAAGCTGATGCGTGTATATCACTGCACTTGTTCTTTTAACGATTCATTTTGTTTAAGTGTTTGTCAAATCTGTTTTTGTTTACTGATGGAGCAAATGTCAGTCTTCTGGTAATTTATTCCACTCACGATGCGGTTTGATAGAAAGTATGTAGTTCTACTTAATATTTGTTTAAATGGAATGAAAAGCACGACGTATAATCTAATAGAACAATTGTAAATAACTATACTTCATTACGTCTTGTTTTTCTAGCAAATTCATGAGTTTGCAGAATTTTGCCAGCACTGGGCTGCAGAATTTTGCCAGCTCTGCCAACTGGTTATATAGAATTCTAATATAAGAGCAACTAAAATAAGTTGGAAAAATTACTGCTATTTTGAACGAAAAAACGAACGCACGTATTCAACGATTGACATTTCGGGTTTTCGTAGTAGTGGTAAGTCGTTTAGAGTGACTTTCGTTTAATTGCCTTTATTTAGCGGTTTTGTCATTCCGCTGCTATGATTGGTGCTTGCGAAAATTACGTCTAATGTGAGACACAAAAAGCGATGGTTAAAATGAAAACCACACACCATGCATGATAATGGGCCACATACCTCGTGATTCGCTTTGTGAATTGTTTTGCCTCTTAGCTCGCCACGGTACTACGTTAGTTGGCAGGTCTTGGCTCGCCGGCTCTTCTATCCGATCTACGGACAATCGCCCTAGTTGCTGATTCATAGTCTGAACTAGTTTTGGTGAGCTTAGCTCATCTCTCACTTTCTCAGGTTCTTTTTGATCTACACTGTGCAGTTTTAGATTTCCATCTAAATTGAATATTGTCGCCAATTCTTCGGATGAATTGTATTCAGCAGAATCAGCGGCATCTTTCTTTACCTCTAAATCATCTTCGTAAATGGATAAATTAACAGATGCTCTATTAGGTACTGGTTTTGGCACTTCTTGAGTCACTTGGCTCAATTGCTTACTAGCCTCAGTTATACCCGTTACTTTAGGTTTATTGCTATCGTCATCTTTTGGTAATTTAGGAACAAATAACTTGTCATTAACTTGCGATATTCCAGCAATCAAATCAGAAATGCCATCTTTCAATTCCTTGAAGGCATTTATTTCATTTATTTCTTGTAATTTTTCATCTGAATTCAAAAAGGGATTGGTCGATTTAATTTTTTGTGGAGATATTTTTTTCTCATTATTATAGTCAAAATCGTTTTGATTCTTTAATTCAACTTTAATAGAGTCATCCTGAACTGTTAATGGACAAACATCTGGTACCAGCTTTTTCTCTGGAGTCATAACTGTGGTTTCTTGGGCCTTTAATGGCTTTTCGGTTTTATCGATATAACTTGAAAGCTTTAAGCTTTCGTCATCGAAATTCAACTCTTTCTCATGGCTATGCTTAAGTTGATCTTCTACTCTGTGTAACTGATCTGATATTGCAAGAAGGCTGTCTTCTGTTTTTTGGCCTTTAGTTTGTTCGGTATCAGACTTCACATGCCTGTTAGCGGGTTCACTCACAATCTCAGAGTGTACATTGACTAATTTTATTTCTGGTTGAGAATTATCATAAGAATCACTGGTTAGGCCATTCAAGAAATGTGACCTACTGTCTGATATCCTGGTATTTATATTTGGTCTTTTCTCCGTGTTATTATTTCTATTTTTATCTAGTTCAGCTAAAGCTACGCCTAACTTATTACTAGTGTCCATTGCTTCCTGTGCGAGCATAGTGAGGACCTGCTGAAATTCGTCTTTAGACGATCGCTTAGAAGCTTGTGGTGATCGATTTGATGGGGATGAACTTTTGGACTTATCACAAGATGCAGGTTTTGGGAGGTATTTATCGTCATTATGAATGCATGAATCGTCTTTTGCGAAATGATGATTTGGCGAGTGCGAGTTATTGACGAAGAGACCAACAGTATTATGCCTTTGCTTTACCTTATTTCGAGGATAGTGCTCTGGCTCGTTGTCATTGTTTTCGAAAGTGTCCCGCAAGCGCCTCATGACGTCACTGTTGCTATGAGTTTTTTGCAACGTTGCCACTTTGCTCATATTAAGCGCGTCGTCGATTTCTTTTTGAATCATAGTAAAAATATTAGCTGAAAGAGACCTAACCGCTCGTTTCTTTTTAAGATTAGCTGCGGATTCTTTAGTGTACGGATACTCGTTATAATTGTGATTGTTATTTATGTGACCATAATCCTCTCCGTTAAACAACGATGAATGTCTAGCATCTTTCCTTAAACTTCTGTATGCTAAATCATCTGACACAAGGTCCGGTGATCTCCTGGGAATAAATCGCGAGCGTCCCTTACTCTCAGGCGTCGCATGTAGATAGTCACTTTGAGGAGCAGGAGATACTGGTCCTAGAGGAATTCCAAAAGGTGGTTGTGGTTCAAGAGTTTTCAAACGGTTGTTCGTTTGTTTTATATTTCTGTAAACAACGTCGTCATGGACAATATCTGGTTCGTCCCGCCCCGAATATCTTTCGTCGTCTGAAGCATAAGGTACGTACACCGGCGAAGCAAGCATGTAACTGATCTGTGCTTGTGCTTCCTTCAAATTTGGTTTTTCTTTTGAGAACGAATTCATTCTACGGAATGCCATATCGTCTTGCAATTTATCGGGCAGTGTTGATCTCCTTGATATCCGCCGAAGCGGCGTTGATGGTTGACTTCTCAACTGGACCTCGTCATCGTTCCCATTCCAGTCATTGAAGTGATCATTATATTTTGGAGTCATTGACTCTCGTCTTTCAGCCCTGTCTAGCAGGTCTTCGTCTCCTAATCCTAAGCTATTGTAAATTGCCTCAAGTTCGTTGAGAGCGTCATCAAGGTTAGTTGATTTACGACGTTCTGAGCTCTTGTCGTCATCTGAAGGTATTTGATAGCTGTTAGTTACAAAGGTGTCAGATTTATGACGGACGTGTGTTTTAGAGGTCGGGGAAGTCACCACTTTAGGCGGTTCAACAGTGACCGACCTCTTATACTCGGTCGTTGCTTTCCACATTTTGGCACCATCTATAACATCTCGTGACTGATCAACGCTTGTTGCCCTATTCTTATTTTGGTTGTCAATATTCTCTATATGACTCGGTATACTATTACTTCCCTCTGAATAATGGTGCATTCGGGGTGTATTCCTGACATGCTCACTGTTGCTTCTAGAGTTGGCATAGATGTTCTGTTGTTTTTTCTGTCTTTCGGCATCGTCTAATTTCTTCCAAAATTCAGAAGCGTTTCTCGGTCTACGATAAACACTTTCAGCGACATTAACTGATGTTTGAGAATCGCTAAGGTATTGATTTTCGCAGCCGTTTTGACTAGTTTTTATGCTTATAGGTCTACGAGATCTGGGACTGTGGTCAGCATAGTAGAGGAAATCGTTCCTGGATTGGACTGGTTCAGGTTTCACTACGTTGGGTTGTTCGATTTTATTTCTCCATGGTGGTGTAAAAGCATAAATTCCATAGTGATTAGGTTCAGCGGAAACTGATGCTGGCCTTCTGGGCTGCTCGGTTTTCTGATACAAATGTTGCAAGTATTCGTTGTTTTGCATAGCAAGGTGATCTTCAGAGTTAGATATCGGTCGTCGTAGTCCGTTAGGCCCATGATTAATCGATCTCTCTTGACTCCGTCTCATTACTCGTTCGAAGTCGTTGTTAGGTACGCCGTGCGTAATGTTTTGGTTGCTGCCCATCCTATCGGATACTACAGAATGGTTTTCATAGTACATCGATATAGGGGTTGCAACTTTTCTATGCATATCTCGAGGCGGTGGCACTGGTGGGGCTCGTTCCTCTCTTTTAATATTCGTAACATTTCCTAGAGGAAACTTAACGTACATGACTTTATCTGCGTTTTCATCAGGGCATGGTACAGATTTTTCCCTGTTATTGTTAGCGTAAAACGGTTCTTTGACAAAGTTACCTTTAAAAGGTATGGAATAGTTAATATGTTCGTTGTTAATTTTGGCATTAAAATTAATAGATGAAGGGTAACTTTGAGTTGATGGAAATGAAGATATTGACTCGGATTTAATTGGTCGGCGGGTTAAATCGTTGCCTAGTTCAGGTTTTTGATTGTTTTGTTCTCGTTTGCAGGTGCCGTAACCACTGCTTTGGCTTGTGGGGGTTCGTGTAAGCATTTCCACTTCAGCTTTCGTGTATCCCTGCTGCAGCAGTTCGGCTTCTTTGTTGAGCTGGTTCTCCTCGTCTCTCGAGAGTCTTTTGATGTAGCGTTCGTTTCGAGCGCTTCGTGACCTCTTATTCAGCGAGCTGTCACGTGAGCGCATCAATGAGTCGTCGCTCCTGAATCGGACCATTGAAGATGAATTTGAAGACTTCAAAGATTCTTCATCGCTGCTCGATTCCCCTCTCATGCTGTTCCGCAATGCTTCAACTCGGGCTTTTAGTCGGCCTTTCCTCGTCTTTCTCATCGTAGGTTCTGGACAAACTCTTCCTGACATCGTGGAAACGTCATCCCTTAAGCTCAGAGACTCCTTAGACGGTTGAACTTCCCTGGTTTTAGGCCTGTAGTTTATGAAACCAGCGGATGGGTCGGAAAGCACTCCATCGTCAGTGAAGTCACGACCATTGGGTTTAGCTAAGCTCTGGGCCCGCCTAGTTTCTCTTATAACTATATGGTCGAAGTTGTTGACTGCAGGTGTCCTTTTCTTCTTTTTATTAGATTTCCTCTTGGACGTGGAGCGCAAACTGCCACCCTCTTCGCTTTCTGATGAAGATCCACTTTCGTCATCCTTCTTTTTTCGCCTGAAGAGCTTTCCGATAGACCACTTCTTGTCTTTCTTGCGTTCTGGGTCAGCCGGCTGCGGAGCTCTGATGACTTGGTGCTGTGGGGCGCCATGGTCGCCATTGTAGGGGCGGTAGGCCGCCGTGGAAGCCCCCGAGATGTCTCGGTGCGGCACCGGAGGTGAGTTGACTGCCTGAAAAACAAAAAGCAAACGATAAATAAAATGAAATAAAATTAAATAAAGGGTTTGGTTTAATAAATATACACTGAAAAGTTCAACAAATTCGTAGTGATAAAATTGTATTATGGAAATAACACATAATTTACATAACTAACGACAGTTGTTACGAACTGCGAACGAAAAACTCGCCTTGCTGTCTAGAAGATAAATTAGTCAAGGGCGATCTGTTGGCTGCTATTCAATTTTAAGAATTTTATGAATAGTTTCTTTGTTTCTGACGCGGAGTAATATGGAATTTAATAATTGTGATTTATGTATACTTCCTAAAATGCGATATCATTAGTTTATCGGTGGATATCTCAGGTTAAAAGTTCAAAGTCACATTCAGATTTGTTTACGTCTTTTTGCCAGCTAACTGTTAAAACGTGTACGGTGACTACCAGTTAGCATTAATAATGATTTTTTTCGGTAGTTTGTCATGTAGTTGGACTTATGATATGGAATAATGTTTGCAAAGAACTCACAGGCAGGAATGATCTGAAAAAGTTATTATTCGGTCGTTCCGCTACCTCAATCATGGCCACCGTAATTCTCACATAACACTGTATCCAAAATTAATGTATACCCAACCCCTACACTAAAATAAGATTAAATAACAAAAATTTCACATTTGACCATTATCTTTAATTAAATTGGCGACACATTTTCAAACAACAACCACCGTTAAACTCAATATATACAATCACATCACATTTAAAACACTGATTAACCTCAGCAGGTTCGATAACTAGTCCCTATTCCAAAATACTACTCTCTATTTGTTAGAAAAACAAACGCGTAAGTATTTTTAGACATTTTCCGCGCGGTGCGCGTGCGTTTCGCTCCGCTCGTCCCGTCGACTCGTGAAATCTCAAGATTATTTCAGCCTCGCATTCTGTATACTACTTATATCAGATTGAAATAACCTTTATATCTATGGAATAGGGGTTATAATTGGTAAATCAGTGGATTAAGGTGCGTGAAATCCATGTTATCCTATATTTCGTAGCTATAATAACACAGACGGCTCCATTGGGCATCGGCTCCACAATCTTAATTATTTATAAACTCACGAGCGGTTTATTTATTTTTATTTTGTATGCAATTCTCAGTTGGGAACGCATGGAATTCACAGCTAAACTAATTTATAGAGGTTGGTAATGTTTAGTGAAATAAGAGAGTGATTTATTCAGGGTGTTTACTGTTTAGTTTAAAATAAATATGTATTATCGTAAACGACGTTAACTGTGCATTGACAGATGAATCAAGAGTAGTTGTTTATTAGTGACAAGACTTGGCAGCATGACTTGAGTAAGTAATTAAAGAACATTGACATTTTGTTATTAATATCATCGCGTTTATTTTCGTTTCGGGCAATAACACATTCAACACCAACGATAACTAAGTACCTATTAAGGCATTCCAAATTATTAGGTATTCCAGGTTAACCTGTGCATTTAATTAATGATCTATAAAATCTGCGACATCGTTTTCGATGGATTATGTTAACAATGGCGGATCTTATCGACGAACGGTTCAACACAACACAGCACGTTCCATCTGCAAATTGTTATACCCATCCCATTCATGTTGCATACATTTTCAGACTTATTTATTTAATCTTTATTGGACAATACATGAAGTTACAAATGGCGGACTTAATGCCTTAAGACTTAACAACTGTTCATATTTTTTCCTTCATCGACGGCGGTGGTGACCAGGCATACAGCTGCATCTGATAGCGGTTTGTCTAGCCTACAGACGCTGGGAACTCCAGCCGGCCTAGCCAAGGCGACAATCGCTATCGCTTCGACAATGAAACGCTTTGTGTCTCTTTATCACTCTTCCATATTAGTGCGACAGTGACAGTTGCGTTTTGTTCGCTACGGAGCGTAAGCGATTTGCATGTTGGTTACGCAGCCAGGGGTTGCAAATAAGCATTTTCACCCTTTTAAACTTCTACGCTCGATTCAAACCCACGGCGTTAAATCAGTGCAGTGTTATAAAATAAATGTTCTTTCCCACTCTAATCTCCCAATGAATCGTTAGTATCTCCCTCTAACTATAACAGCTAATGTGGCACTTCGGCTAATGGCGACGCACGTTAATGCGCGAAAGCTTTTACTGCATTTGCCGACTGTCGAACAGGTCACTCCCGCTAGACGAGAAATGGAGTCAGAACAAGCTAAGTTGTCAAGGATTTAAATAGTGCAGCCTGTGCAAGGGTAAGTAAACGTCATAATTTCATTTTTGACATTTAAGACATTTAAGACATTTAAGTTAATAAATATATAAATATTGGTTGTCAAAACCGCTGCCAACTTATCTTGGTCTGAATTTAGGTAAAATGAATCCTCCTAGCCCTTTAACAATTCAAATTATAAGAAATCCTCAGTTCAAACCTCATTGCCACTGAAAAATACAAATTGATGACGTTATAGAGAGGTAATTTTTTCCCTATACGAGTAAAATCTTATTGTGCCCTAAAATAAATAAGTAAGTTAATTTAGCATTCTCATTTCTCCATTGTCTAAACACTAAACTAAAGATTGTCTGGAAGAGATCGCTCTTTAGCGATATGGCCGCCTGTTTTTTACCTATGGTTTTGAATATTATGTATGCTCCAGAATATTTATTTTAAGGTGCACCTTAAATTTATATAAAAATATATTAAATAAAGAGGATTTGTTATGTATTAATAAATATAATGGGATTTTCTTACACAAATGGACTCAAGATAATATTGAGTGCAAAGTGCGGAATATATTATAAACCACAACAACGCACCGCACGGGTTGAACTTTCATCAGATGCCTATCAACTGTCAGATGACTAATAACATATATTAGTACTATTTTTAATTAAAGGAATACATTTTAATTAAAGGAAAAATGTAATAATTGTGCCTCCCTAAGGCGTGTGAACAAAAAGAATGAATGGAAAAGTTGGTATATATATGCTTCTGGTATTATGCTTCGGTAGCTCAGTTGGTCAAGACCGGCTGGACCGGTGTTCCCAAAGGTCACAAATTTTGCCCAAAATGGTGAACTTTTTCTTTAATTTAAAAACTAACATGTCCCACAAAAATATGGTCATCCAGTCATCCGCAGCAAGAACATGACTTGCAGTCACCACACATTGGCTACCATATCTACAAAATTAGCAATACAGCGCAATCGCTCATTTTAGTTTGCGTCCACGCACATCCACTGAATACTATCGAACAGAAAAACGAAACGAAACGCTATCTGTCTCTATCACACTAATATGGAAGAGTTTCGTTTCGTTGTCTGCAAACGATTGTCATCTTGCCATACATTAGGTAGGTATTATGTAACGTCTGTAGGTGGTAGTCTGTGATCGAAGGTCAATCTTCGCTTGACGTATTAAGGAAATGCTCTCGAGATTTTCTAAGCCAATCTAAGACTTCTCGTATAGAGTGCATTTCGCATTTCGTTTCCATCTTAGAAAACTCAGATCGAAAACACGATTCCTGGTTTCAAGTCCGCATTGCATGACGTTCAATGTGTATTTGTGGAATTTGATTGTGAATTAGACAAAGAAATTACAGACCACCTATGTTAACGGCACCAATCATGGAACATTTAAGAGAAAAATTGGAGTGTTTTTGATATTTCACCGACACCTGTAAAATTTCTACCGCTTTACGCTTTAAAAGTTGAAAGTCCAATTCGTCCTTTATGTTTTATATATATTTAATGAAAGCTAATACTGCAATTGTTTTCAATATTATTAACCAATGAAAACTGTTGGTTTTTGCTCGTCATGGAATGTATGGCGCCATTCATTTTCAAAATAACAAATATCAATGAAAAATTAAACTTAACTTATTTGTTGACAATAATCTTTCTTTCACCGGTCTCCCTCATTGAAGTCGGTTTTTTTTCTTAAAAATTATTGATTATTATAACGTATACAATAAATTGTTTAATAATATTTTCCATAATGTCAATATCTATAGAGAGGAAATGGTGATTACATTTATATGTAGAAGCGGTCTACTGTCCTCCGTACATAGAAAAATCAATCACCCCACAAACATTTACATATCACGGCTACACTCACTTGACTTATTTCGTCGCCATTGGCGACATGTTTCGAACCCATCGGGGGTCCTTCCTCAGACTTGAGTGCTCGCCTCGGCTGCACTCCGTGCACTCAATATTTTAGTATTTAGATGTCTCACGAAAGTTTAATGTTAATCAACAGAAATCGATAATCATAGCAGTCGAATGAAACCATTATGTTCTCCAACACAAGCCCTTAAGCTAGTTAGATTAGATATCCGTCCATACAGTAACTCGAGAAAACGTACGAGTATCAAAGGCTACTCTGAATCCGAAATAACTCGAGATGAGTCAAGTGCACGTGTCGCTTTTGAACTATTTTAGGGTTCCTTTGTATAGGCGAACCTATTTGTAAGTCTACTGAAATAAATACCGATAAATTAGACCGAGAGATGTCTAGTTATTATTAGGTGCGTGTAGGTGAAGTAACAATGTAGTTTTGCCATTAATAATAGAATTTATATGATTAGTTATGACAGCTATACTTTTGAAAGCTGAAGAAAATATCATAAGCTGTTATACAGTTGTATGAATACAGACAGCATCAATAGTAGCGTATGAAATAACACGCCAAAAGTATGTGTTACTCTTGAGTACTATTCTAAATAGATCATTTAATTCAAAAGTAGCGGCAACAGTTTAATTATTCTACCATTCGTGTCATCCACGATGACGTGCAGATTTATCAAATATAACTTCTAAGAACATGACGTTAGGAGTTAAAGCTCGCATCTTCGTGAATGACACGATCTATATATGTAAGAGATTATAAATTAGACATTTCTGTTTTTGTCAAGTTATCAGAAAATGGTGGATACTTTAAATGCATCGTCTGATACGCACTGATCACTGACTGATGTACTGCAAACAAATTATTTAAACTGTTATAGTTTTCCAAACCTTCCGTTAAGTTGTACCAAAAGCGCCCAATAAAGTATCATTTTTAACCTAAACAGCCCTAAGTTATTTCAGTCAGCTAAATTAAAACTTAAATAACAAAATAACAGTCTCCAATATTTTTAGCGTAGTAAATAAATAAATCGGGTATTCCGTGCCTGATACTAGTCAGTTAGATTTGCTTTAACAGCGAGGACCCTTGGCGTGGGGCCAATCCTGCTATTAGTAATGTGTCGACGCAATACAGTCATTACTGGGTTTTAGTGTAAGTAATCCTACCTTGTTAAAGTGGAAATACTGATGGATACGAGTAGTTCGTAATGTTACGCATTATTGTAGGTTAAATGTGTAGCTGAGCAGTTTAGAAGTGCGATTTTTCAACCAGAGGGAAAAGTATCTTATCAAATTTTGAAGCTCGTCACAGACGGAGCGATAATATATATTTTACAGTACATATGGGGCTACTTTATAGCACTAGTGCGAAAAGTAGCATATTACGTTACTGTGTCGAACATTTAAAGGGCCATATGTACTGTAAAACGTTGTACGATACATGTGCGAATAGGTAATTCGCATCTCGTGTCGATTTAAAACACTCCCTTCGGTCGTGTTTTAATTTATCGCCACTCGTTTCGAATTTCCTATTTTTCGCACTTGTATCGTAATGTACTATTGTTATATTACGAAATCCTATAGAAAGGCATATAAAGATACCTTGCTTTTAAGCTCGGTATATTACGATATATTTTGGTTTATTCCGTCGTCCATATAAAAAAAGCGTTTTGTCCATTTTTAAATCCCAAAAATTTAAGTTATATTGTATGGATAGTTAATCAGCAATATTATTTTTAAGTGTTCTATCATGTATCTATCTGTTCGTAGGCGCTTTTCAAGCTTTCCTATGTTATCGGTAAAAAAATAAAGCGTCAAAATGAAACCATTGTACCGATTCTTATTTTCATTTTGTGGTCATTGGTTACAGTCCAGAGTAGTCACTTTGTCCGTTTTAAATAGAATAGGCGGCGATTGGCCCGTCCACTTTCCTCATTGCCTCATATAACATTTTGTCGCTAACTGTAAAATGACACTACATATTTCTCGCAACGGTTATACGGAACCTCGTCCACTTTTTAACCGTCTGTGCCACTTAAAAGTTAGTACTAACGACAGGAGATTCGGCCGAGTGGCAGGGTTCACGACTAATATACTCGGCTCGTTTTTCATCTATTTTCATCCGTGATTGAACGCCCGTAACAGAGCAAACGTAGAGTAGTTAATCTTCAAACAAAGCCACGTGCGCAGGCGTAAAAAGCAAGTGACGATCTATCCGGCGATAGGCAAGAAGCAATACACGAATAGACAAGAGAATTTACTTGGTGGGCAAAATTGCCAAACGCGCTTACTGACAGAGAAGAAAACCCTGTCAGTAAGCTACTAGGTGGTCGGTGATAGTGAATGTGAGAGATAGTATACTGTTATTTCCCCTACACTCTGTCAGTATTCTTTAATGAGATATGGATGCTGTGGTGTGATTTATATTTATGTACCGTGATAGCGCTGTTTATTGGGTGAAGGGAGTTCAGGTTAAGTGCTTATGAATATGATTTAAGGACTTGCGAACAATGATTGAAAGTTATTAACAAGTGCAATCTGTTATTACTTATAGGAACTATCAGAAATTAAGATGGTAGTTGAAGGCGAAGGAAGAATAGAGAGCTGGAGGAGCTGGTTACGGGGCCCTATATAATTGACGAGATAAAAGCCACACTACTCCACTGGCTCGGTCACCTGGCGAGGATGGGAGAGGATCGAACTGTGAGAAAAGCATATGTGGGGTACCCGAGTGGAAAAACACCCGTCCGGGCGGCCCAGATACCGCTGGACAGACCTGGCCGCCCCCGGAATACCCAATTGGCGTGAAGTGGCCCAGAATGGCGTTCTCTTGTGTCAGAAGCCAAGCTCCTTTTTGGGTTACCGAGCCAGTGAGCAGTGATTATAGTTAAGTATTGGTTAAGTAAGGGGAACCACAATGTCATCAAGTCAAGGTGCATCAAAGCAGTGGTTATAGTGCTGTTAGTGTTAGATCCTCGTGTTAACTACATGCTTTCGGTTCTCAGCAACATCCTCGTTCTGATTTTTCTTACCTGAAACAACAATATAAGTAATTTAACGATTAGGTACTATAGTCTTTTCAAATCACTAATTATCACGCAAGTCCGTAAATTTGTATGGGTAGAAGCAAAATGTGACATCAGCTTAAGCTTTTTGATGCCAATGATGGATATATCCGCACTGTATGTTTAGTAGCTAAAGTAAACGTCAAGTGTCAACTCATGGTACGGCTACTGAAGTAAGATTACAAAAGTGCCAGCCGAAATTAAATTTCATTCCGTCGACTTTATTACCCAACTCCTGATACTTCGCGACATCCGCGAAACGAACTTTATTATAATGGCCGATAAAATACTTAAACCTGAGCAACCGACGTGTTGGAAGCCAGTGTTGCTCGATGTGGGTGTATCACTTAAACGGTTATTTCATTCACGAGCTAACTTTTGAGAAATTACTGTTATGAGTAAATTATATTTTCATTTAATTGCGTGCGAGCTCGAGAGTAATTAAACGTGATTAGATGCGAAAGATATGGCGAATTGGCGATACAATAGTTATTTGTTCTACAAGGGGGCAAAGTTTTTGTTTAACCGCTCGTGCTAATATTGATACCCGAGCAAGCGAAAGTTTCCAAAATTGAACCACAAGCGCAGCGAGTGGTTCGAGAAGTGGAATCTTGAGCGTTGTGAGGTTTAACCAAACTTTGCCTCCGGGTGAAACACAAAGTGTTTTACCACACCAACGCGTGGAAAATACTAACTATGATAGTATGAAATAACAAAAAAATCAAGCGAAATCAAATCCAAATAGACGTAATAAACCTATTAAATAACGACCTGTTTTGACCTAAATATAATCTCACAATTGTGAAAACGATAAGTAACGACAGTAGATATAGGTTACCAACACGATGTAACTAACATACATACATTAACAGTGAATACTTTACACCACCGGATGCATTTTACCACTCGTTAATGTCGATTTAAATAACAATTAATCTTGTAAACAACGGAATTCCACGTAAAGCCGATTAACCAACTCTTATAAAAGATTCACGTATATTCTTTTGACAGATAACAAATGAGGTTGCGTCAGGGAACACTTAAACTATTTAATTAAAGCTGAAAAATGATGGGGTTCCGTCATGATATAAATATTATTAATATTAACAGTAAAATGACTTCAATCATTGTGTTCGAGCTCGAGCTTATGTGCATTTTCTACGAGACGAGAGTAAGAAACGAAAGCCAGATAGATACCTGTGTGGCTATCACCAGTTCGGCACTGACATAAACGCTATCGAAAAGGTAACTTACTTTCTATGCATCTTGCTCGTACTCGCATAAAAGTGCGAGCGAGATGTGTAGAAAGTAATTTACGTTCTCGATAGCGTATATGTCCGTTTTGACAGTCAGTGACTCATGGTACGGGTAGTGTGATATTTACTTGAAAAATAAACAATAACGAAGTAGACTAATGCGAAACAAAGTAGACTAAATATATACTCGTACCTAATTAAACAAAAAAAATAGTCTTTATAAAATATTTTTTATTTTCTCAGTGTATTGTTAAATGATCATATTCAAGTATTCTTTTAAACTATGAATTTACGTTATTTTCAGTGCATTTTCTACCGACCTAGTTACCGTGCATTAGAAAGACTTATATAGATAGAATTAGGTAAATTTAAACAAGATTAGTTTCATAGTTTATTATTAAATAATTTGTTTTATGTAAACAACATATCATCTGCCACAAATTCATAGTTTACAGTTCAAATATTTTTCCTACTATCGAGTTAAAATACTGCCGATTATTTAATGATCGTGGTTTCATTGAACGTTTGGGGTAAAAATAGCACATCCGTTTTACTTCGGCGGGGTAATTCGGGCGGGGTGACCATTCGTCAAGGATTAATTGGGATATCCGGTAGACGCACCCATTTTTGTAAATATAGGTTAAACAGGGTGCGTTTAATAAGCAGACGTTAGTCATGACATAAAATAAATATAACTGCTTATACAACGCAGTCTTCTTTATAGTATTTTTAAAACTCGATGGGTACGGTGACAGGTGTCACCTCCATATATAATGTATAACTTACAAACACCAAATCTTGCAAAATTTTATCGAATTTACATCTGTCAGCCTACCCATCGAGTTTGAAAAATACTTAAGGTTAAGGCATAATGCATAATAATACCTCCATAAACACTTACGAGAGATTTTTATGATCAAATTCTTGTCGAGTGATAAACTCATGGAGTGGAGTGGTAGGGATAATATACCTACTTACTACTCTTATATACTAGGTAGAATATAAGAAGGTACTTGATGAAGCCTTGCCAGTCCCTTGGTAAGTTAAAGAACTTTAGCCACCATTACTGTTCCTCAACCTACCAACGGATCGACAGCTGACAGTCACTAGGCTTTATATTATAAATGTTATTACATAATCCATTATAACAAACTTACAAGTTATTGCCCGGAAAGAAATTAGTAACGAAATATGCACCTGGCTAATAAATCCAGAAGAGCTAGCTTTTTATGTAAAATAAAGGACGACGAAAATATATGTATGACGACAGAGTTTCGAAACATAATTGTGCCAAAAGCAAGTAAGTAGGTGTAATAAGTATTACATTTTATCTAACTAAACTGCCAACGCATCTGGCTCGCAGTGATGCCAGTGACGTTCTGTGGCTGGATGCAGTGACGGCAGAAATAGACCGCCAGAGCGTGCACTAGACTAAATGGTCGAATAAACGCGGCTGGGTTACTGATCTAATTACGAGTACTGTGCTGTTTAGTAGTTTCATTAGGTATATTATTTTGACGCTATTGTTTACATTTTCCTACTACATATGTTTAATTATGGAAGAAAATGGAAGAATACTAGACTAAACAAAGGTTATTTGTGATGAGATGTCAAATTTCTCATGTCAAATCTGTAACAGGTTTCGTGAATCAATCTAAACCTTAGGAAACCTATAAAACTTGCTGCTGCAAAGCGGAATTGATATGAAAGTATGGGTAT
The DNA here is from genome assembly GCF_033807575.1 of Cydia pomonella. Taxonomy (NCBI): domain Eukaryota; kingdom Metazoa; phylum Arthropoda; class Insecta; order Lepidoptera; family Tortricidae; genus Cydia; species Cydia pomonella. Next base: position 7,096,857 of record NC_084714.1, on the reverse strand, counting down.
GCTCGTGCTTGTGGATTAACACCATAGATATCTATAGATCCGCTTTCATCGTCAGTTAGTATCGGGACCGATGTCGCCGCAGTTAAAAATGTGTGCATTTCAACTTCAATTACAATATTGTACGCATAAGGCCTACACACACATAGACAGTGCACATACACGTGCGATCTTGCGCTCTGGTTGGTACACACACGCGCTAAATTGATTGTAATTACATAGTAAACATGACAACCGAATTTTCTGAGAGTGTGTTTGTACCTTATTAAGTTAAAAAGTCTTCATACGATATGTATCTTCATACGATATTCATAAAGCATGTGGCATTTTGCTTTCGAAGGTATTTTAACAGCCATTCAAACTACTCATTCATCCATTTATCACTTAATAGAGTACTGCGATATTTGCATGTAATTACGGCGCAAACCGGCATTTTGCTTTGATATTTACACCGCAACGGCTGTCCATCAAATGACAATGTGATCGTGCTTTCTGATCATTTTGATCAGAAAATAGAGACACGCGCCTAGTTGTCAAACCATTTCTCCTTATATTCATATTTCTGTGATTAACACCGAGACATTGTCAGAGACAGACTGTCATTAGGTTTCATGCTATTACGTAAACAAGTGCGACAGGTCGAGGTAGGTATTAGGTACATCGTTTATCATCTTCATTAAAATAGTCTACTGTTGTAAAATTGCAAAAAATCTTCTTCTAGTATTTTGAGAGCGACCGGCTCATGCGACGGTTTCGTACGATTCTTTGGTGCATCTGGGAACGTAGATAAGATGCCAATCGTTCACGCTCCGTAGCGTAGCGTAGTTATCTCTCTCTATCACTCTTCCATATTAGTACGACAGAGACAGATGCGTTTTGTTTGCTACGGATCGTTACCGATTGGCATCTTGTCTATGCACCCAGATCACCAATTTGGGGGCCTTTCTAAGCGTCTTTCGCGCGCATTATTTAATTTTATAGGATGATGAAGTACAGTATCTAACTTTCGAGTTGAGTCGATGCTATATAATAAACTATAAACTTATTATATATCATCGACCAAACTCGAAAGTTAGATACTGTACTTAAATAATCCAATTTTCATATATGTTTCGTTAAACGACTAGTAATATCATTAGGTAGGATGGGCAATCGTCAAACGGAAAGGGTAAGCAAACTTAAAGAAAGAGCTATAAAATAAATATTTAAGTGATAATAATCTGAGAAATATACTAATAACAATAAAAATAAAATACGACACAGTTAACTATCACATTTAAACTAAAATAGGCTCTATTAAAGCTTTGAACAAGTCATTATTTCATATTTCACTTATAATAGTTATGTACGTATTTAGCAGCTAAAAAGGTACCTATTCCAGAAAAGTGTCAGGTGATAACGCTTGATAACTTACCTTCTAATTCAACGGTATAAAATATAGATTTCTGCGTCACGTCCCTGACAAAGTAGACATTAGACTTATATTGATATGGACCGTTTGTATTGTTTTCGAGTTCCCGATATTTTGACGCAGTTACATCATATCATATCATCGGGAGCTCGAAAACAATACAAAAGTTAATCACGATATAAGTCTAGTGAAACTAACTGTGAATCATTCAAAACTCTTAAGAGGAAAGGCGACGCTTCTCCATACAAAGGTAGTCGCTATTTTCCTCTCTGGACATTATGGAAAACATTTTTGCATAACTTGATATATAATTATATATTAACAGCTATGCCCTACATTTGCCTTTTTACGATTTTTTGATTAATGTAAACTTTAGGCGAGAAAAACAGATTTCATACAAATTTTTGAATGCTCCTAACTCTTATAATGGTTAGAAAATCGAAATAAAATCAAACATAGGGCATAGCTGCGGTTATTATACAACATATAGTGTCAAAATATGTTCAATAATGTCAATGTCTAGAGAGGAAAATTAGGACTACGTGTGTAGGAAAAGGCGATTTCGCGCGTATCCTCCACCCCTAAAAGTGACTTAGGGCCAGCTGAAATCAACTTCGCTTGCTTTTTTTTCAAGTCCTTTAATGAGCTGCTCAATAGACACAAAACAGGCAAGTATCAAGACCGGCGGGAATCAAGAACTATTAGCGCACACCGTTACATTTTAAGTGTAAAAACGCATAACATTGAAACGCTTTTAAAGCCTTTTTTTCAATCCTACAATTTAGACGTATTTAAAGACACCTTACATGCCCAACACGCCTTTTGCAAGCCATAAGGCGCACCTATACTTAACATATAACAAAACAATACACTTTCGATGATATTAAACATTTACTTGCAAAACATTATTCCGCTTTTTTTTCAGTCGAATAATAACTGTGTTCCAGGAAATTAAATATTCCTCTTACTACGTAAGTTCGTTTGATTATTAATTATAATTACTTACCGCAAAATGCTTACGAAAACTGCGTGTTTTTGAGCTTCTTATTGTTTTCTTGCCAACAAAGAGTGCCCACTTGCGATATTATCACAAGAAATTATATTACTTGGCAAAGTCATGATTATGTGAGCAATATTGTTAGGTAAAAAAGATTACTAACATTATTGGGAGCGTGCACGACTGTCACGCAACCTAGTGTCCGCAAGTCTATGTAGGGGAAAACGTCAATTCACTACATCTTATAAAACTACTCCAAAGCTAAATAAAAACTACTGAGCGGATTTTCATACGACTTTCATCTATCAATAGAGTGATTCTTGAGGAAGGCTTAAGTATATAACTTGTTAAGGTTTTGTGTAAATTGTTTGAAATATAACGATGTTTTCGGAAAAAATCACGCTGGCTAGGAGCTTTAATCGAAAACGCTGCCTAATCCGTTTGAGCAATAACAAAACAATGTATGGTGGGGTTATTTCTCTTCATAGGTCTACAAAAAAGTCCGCGATGTTAAATGTCTATCTTTTAAGGATAACTTACTATATATTCTTAACTTCTAGAACAAGATCACGTAATATGTGGCATTTGCAAAGCTATTTACATGGATACATTATTAACTATTATCAAAATAAATACGTTAGTTATATTAAGCATTTCATACAGATTACAATGGTCCCTTACACCATACAATTTAAATGAATATTTCAGGAGTAATCGTAAATCAAAGTTTCATTTCGAGCCATATAATTGTACGAAATGTTAAAGACGCTATCCGCAGGTAGTTCAAATTTTTACCACCTTATGCGCTGGGATCGCTTTACTTACCCCCACCATGCACTTCGCACGGTCCCAATACGAGACTGTATTATGTATTATTATAGATTAGCTTCCCAATATTTTAATTTTTGATGGCGTTTTCATAGTTTCTTTTTTCTCTATACGACCGTTAAAGTTATTTACCCTCTTTTCTTCAACTCTGTATTATCTTATCTTCATACATATCGTATTAAAAAATGTAAACAAATAAAACCATGCGACTCGGTAATTTTGTACCTATGGAATTACCTCATTGGTCGAGCGGCCAAGTCACGTGGTTTTTTATTTACATTCTTTTATTATCCGAATCCTTTTTTTAAGACGATGATCCCAATAATCTATTATATGCAACCAAATGTATTACAAGTATTACAACTAAAGACTAACACCATAGATAACGTCTGTTAGTTCAATCCTAGCAAAGTTCCCACGGCGCCCTTTGCAGTCCTAGTACGACAATGTGTCGTAATGCACCGGACGGCGTACATTAACGCGACAATGTTGACAACATGCTTAGTCGGGAGACAATGACGCTATATCTAGCTATCATAGAGACGTAAGTTATTCTAACGTTCGTGGTAGATACAATCTTTTGGTTTTCAAATCAGGTTTTTTCCTAGCATAGTACAGCAAAGCAAGCTGCAAAAGTGCATACAGCAAAAGTGCGTGCAACAGAGAAATAAGTACAAAAATCAGCTACTAACTCACTTTGCCTAATACGAGAGCAGGAAAGTGCACCGAAATTTACATAAAATCAAGATCATTATTTCAAAGTATACACTGATATCCATAGTTAAAAAAAATCTAAGCAGTAGGTACATATGTAAAATATTTTTTGATACTTGTGAAATGTGATTGAAAGGCATGAAGACACGCATATAACGTGTAGTCTTTTAAGCGAGAGAGAAATGTATTCGGTAACTACTTATAGAGCTGTCACCACAGATGCACGATCTGATCCGTCACGTTGACGGATGCGGTGTCAGCCCCATCAGTGCAAGCTGCGATTTTTACAGCCCTCCGTCACAACCGATACCGATACCACTGTTCGTTGAAATATGTATAGCTTTTGGGAAATTACGTCTTTCCAGATTAGTTAATAACATCAATATATTTGTGTCAATTAGTCTTGTCATGTCAAGTGAACGAGAAATGTATTCGGTGCCTAACTTTAAAGCTGTCACCATAGATGCACGGTCCGATCCGTCACATTAACGGATGCGGTGTCAGCCCCATCATTGCACGCTGCAACTTTGACGGCCCTCCATCACTATAGTTCGTTTGTTTTTGCATTAGAAAAACGGTAAACAATATTGACATGTATTTTTGTTGAAAAATGCTTTTTAAAAATCAGTGACTATTTCTTATGAAAGCAAAAGAATGTATATTGTGTATGATTTATAATTGTTACAGTACATATATGCCGTAACTTATTTTTCAAGTGTTTTACAATAAAAATTGAAATATGTATAGCTTATGGGTTAATATCCCATAAGCTATACATGTACGTCTTTCCAAATCAGTTAATAACATCAATATATTTTTATCAATTACTCTTGTTATGTCAAGTGAGTAAGAAATGTACTTGGTAACTATAAAGCTGTCACCATAGATGCACGGTCTGATCCGTCACATTGACGGATGCGGTGTCAGCCCCATCAGTGCACGTTCCGACTTTGACGACCCTTCGTCACTACCAGTTTTCGTTGAAAAATGTATGATAGATTTCGTGAAATTTATGACGGGTTTGCTAGTCAGTGACATTAAAATATTTGATGTTTAAATATGTTTGTACAAAATAAAGTTATAATTTTTGATTCTAGATATATATATTTTTAGTTATGAAAACGAATCTACAATAGGTACTATTGTTATTCACAAAATAATGGTTAGAAAATCGGAAAATTAAAATTGTCACTTTAATAACAAATTTATTTCATACAGAACTTTTTCTAAAATGCTCATTTCGTTGATGTAAAATAAACTTAGAAACTTAACATTAGGGTAAAAAACAACATTTAGGTAAAAAACTGTTTAAATGGTAAAACAACAAAGGAAAAATAAAGTCAATAAAACGCATACTTAATCGCAAAGAGACCTCATATGTACCAACAATAACAAAAATAGACATGTATAAAAACACGATGCAATAAGTCAATGTTTATTCCCACATTTCCATTTCCATTACCGACACCACTCGAAGCAAAATTCAGTTTCGCTCTTTTGAAGTTCTGCAATTCGTTATGCGGGCCGATGCTCGCTTGTTTCGTATTCCGCACTAAAATCAATTTGCCATGTATTGTTTGAATTTGTCTATTTGCTTTCGTTTTTCTCGGTGTGTTTAATTTGCGTTTCGATTACGTTGCAATTCTCGGTGTATGTTGTATGTGTGTACCTTTACCCGAGTACGGGATTGTCTTGTAGTATATATATTTGTGAATGTATTTTAGCCTAATATATATTATTTTTTATATAGCTTGGGTACGGTGACGGTGTCATACCGACACATACTTTCAATATTTTGCGTTTTAAGGTTATTAATTGTATGGTCATAGTTCAAGTGTCACTGTCAATCGATTCATACGAGTATTTATGACGAAGGTGACATGGGCTATATTTTTAATCGACTGAAAGAAGAGGTGCACAGTCAAGGTATTAAATAAAGACTCGGACAAAGTACCAAAAATATGTACACACAACCTTAATGCATAGGTAATAAGGTCATGTATACATATTTTTGGTACTTTGTTCGTGTCGATATTTAGTACCTTGACTGTACCTATAATAAATAAAACCGAATCGCGTTAAAGATTTTTAATCATTTTGCTTGCGTTTGCCTTTTTGTGGTTTTAAAGTGGTGTTAATTTTGTTTTACCTGGCAATTATAACTGCAACTTCAAAAATGTTGAAGTAGAAGCTAATGAAATATTCCCAATTACCTATTTAAAATTTATTCAACCATATTTTTAATAGCCTGAAGTAGTCCCATCATAGGACACAAGATATTCCCGCCATTTATCCTCAACGATACACAATATTCATCCCTAATTGCAGGAAGTTGTGCACATGTTTAAACAATAATGTATGCATGTTTTAGTCTAATGTCTAATGCAAGGATATTGTACATGTGCGCCGGAAACATCATATTTTGAACGTGAATGTTGCTCGTGGGATATTGTTTCAAGATTGAATTAAATTGTAACACATTAATATTGTGGCTATCTGGCTATACAGTTGTTGCTGATGTTAATAAAATAATAATTTTGTTATATCTGATCATTTTTTGGGATGAATATACAGGCCGTATTGATTAGCTTTTACTAAGAGGCCAGTCCCAATAACGCAAAAAGAAATCAGCTGATTAGTACGTATACATTTCGGCGAATCATACGTCGCTTTTTTATGAAACAGCTGAATTTTATTTCACTACTTTGGGGCTGACGTCGTAGTAAAATTTGTAGGTGTAATACAGTTAATTTTGTTGTAATAAGTGCAACAAGTTTTCCCCTTTAATTAGTACGAATGGCAAAAAACCAGTGTGTAAATTCAATACGGGCAAAACGGTGGTTAGCATAGAACGTAACAAGTATATTGAGATAAATTTTGCTTAGAAATACAATGAAAACATTAACCATACAAAATAATTCGGCCCGCATTGTAAAGGTACAACTTTTTATAGTAACTGTCAACACATGTTAGGCCTCGTAAATTAATTTATTGCTCGTATTGGACACACTGTATTCTGCGGCTTCGTTGTATATTCTTTGCAATCTGGATCTAAACTTTATGGAATACGGATCCTGCCGATCTCGCATATATTTCGCATCTCGATTGCAAATCCTAGCCATGACTAAACCATAACCATCACGTCAGCATAGCCGACAGCTGTTAATCCTGCGCATGGGAAGTGAAACATTTCGCATCTACTACAACTACAATGACGTAGATACCTTTAAATTATAAGGCTGCTAAGTCCTTTTGGTTTTGAATTAGTGATGGCGTAGGCATGACTGGAGTAGTAAAATAGAGTTTAACATAGGTAGAGTATGCCTGATACACTGGGAATATTTAGAATTTGATGTGATGAGGTGGGAATGTGATGTACTTGTTCTGTTTCCGAAGATAATTTTAAGCTGGAAATTGATTATAATACATGCAATGTAGCGAATTCATGTGATATGCAGGGCTCGTGTCGGCCAACGTGCATTGCGTTTTGGAGGCTCCAGGGTTGTGTTGCAAAGATGGCAAGAGGACTGACGGTCTGACATTGGTTCAATGGCAGAAGTGTCGATGCCTCCTGTGGGATGCAACGTGCTTCAGTGAGACAGTGAGGTCCGCTGGGTCAGCCGCGGAGTATGTGGCTAAAATGAAGCATGCTTAGTACTCTGCTCTGGAGCCAATTTACGACTTTGTGTCAGTTGCAGTCGAGACTGCGGGACCTTGGGCTTTGGAGGCCAAGGAATTCGTAGGGGATTTGGGCCGGCGGCTGAGGAACAGGGGGTGTCAACCTCGGTCCGGATCGTACCTGGTTTAACAGACCTCATTGGCCATTCAACGTGATAACGCTGCCAGTGTGATGGGGACTTTTGAGCCATCAGGAACAATTCGTGACAATTATTTTGTTTAACTTCTCTAATTATTATTTTTAAATGACGAAGCCCGCTGCGACTATCATCATTAATTTGTTTTGGACGAAGCAAATGTAGCTGATTTGCATTTGTGGCCATCTGACGAAGCCTGCGTTGTGGATATTTTATATACAAACTGGATAATTTTTAAGATTTTATTTGATCAGCTAATTTAATCAAAGTTCACATCAATACCGAATTACCGATATTTATAAGAAGCTGAGGGCAACATTTAACACATCCCAACGTAAACATAACATGACATGACAAACTCTTACTTAAAACCACGACCAAAAAATGTTGGTTGTTTTAATTTTCTAGTTTCTTCATACCTATCCAGAATACAAACAACATTATTTTTTAATTTTGACCTTGGTGCATCTTATTAAATTAGCCAGTCAAATGCGAGCATTGTCTCGTTTATTAATAATATTTGCAAGGAACATTTTAACTTTATACAAATACAAATACGTTTATTTCATTACTTTTAACAGCAGTAAGTTACTTTATTCGCGTAAAGATAATTAGAATTTCGACATCGTGTCAAGAGTTTCGGTAGCATTTCTGGATTACATAACAGCAGATACGCCACTAAAAACGCACTAAGAGCCACACGAATGCGCCGCAAAAAGGACGCTCTCACACATTTTAAATAAGTACAGTATATTCACTTATATCTTTACCAATCACATATGTTACCAATACTTTATTTTCATAATTGAGCATTTGTAGAAGGTTAAGACATAGGCAATTTCACCGCTTGATACAATTTTGGGCTATTTATCTAGAATTACTTAAGGTTCCTCCTCCCGCAAGATACCGTAAAACTAAGGTACTCTGAACTATTCTGTATACTAAATATGTCACGTGAGCAGAAAACACAAGGCACGAGCAATGATATGGTTTTTCTGGAAATCTATTTTAATTTAAATACAAAGTGAAGAAAAAAAAACTTGATGTCACCCCTATTTCTTTCAGTTGTATCCTTATTACTACTGCAATGTGAAACTTTACAATCTTTCTCACAAAACACTATAAAATAATTTGGTTTTCTTGCTTTTTGCCATATTACAATCATAAAACTATGACTCAATTCTTTAAAAAATAAAGCCTAAATCCCGCCTAAGTTCCTATTCCTACCATTACCCTGCTCACGTGACTCGTCCGTATAGTCAGTGAGGGGCAAGTCATGTTGCTAGACGGACCTGGCCGCGTAGCCAACGTGCAAATCGCTTACGCTCCGTAGCGAACGAAACGCAACTGTCTCCGTCGCACTAGTATGGACGAGTGATAGAGAGAGATGACTACGCTACGCCACGGAGCATTAACAATTTGCACGTTGGCTAGGCACCCTGTGCTGCGTTGCGCGCGCTAGCAAGCGAAATTCTATTTCATTTCATATTACAATTTTATACTATTTAAGTATGGTTTGTGTTTGACCCACAGGTCAAACCTAATTATACATGTGAGAGATAAAAATATTACCTACTTTTAACAAAAAGCAAGGACAGACGGTAACATTGTATTTTATTTCCTACTAAAACGAGTTTTCATAGTTACAAAGAATGATAGTTTGTAAAGCTTATCACGACGTAATATTTCTAATAAATTTACTTAGTACAGTAGCTCATTCATAAATATTAACAACTAAAATACTTTGTAAATGATTAGCCAGTACAACGGTCTATAACTTTCAAACTCATACCTTATATTCGCCGATGATGGTCAATAAAGAATGTTATTCCTAGTACAGTAAATTAAAAAGAAACTTGTACATCCACAGGAAATCAAAGAACCATTTTCTATCAACGACATTCGCTTATGAATTATCCTTTTTATTTTATTACATTTCTCACGACATGGGAAATGGGAACCACGGAAGCCAGGACCATTAACAGTGACGTCACAATCATGGCGGCTCCATTCGTCACCTCTGTTGTGATATTCCTTTTTCTTTTAGACGTATTCATTGCTTTTTATTACGTCTTCAAACGTTTTTAGGCCCGAAGGAGCAGATGGGTAATGAAACCATCCCTATAAGTATTCCAATAATGCGATTATGGTCACAAGTCTAGGGTCGGCAACGCGCATGTAACTCCTCTGGAGTTGCAGGCGTACATATGCTACGGGGATTGCTTACCATCAGGCGGGCCGTATGCTTGTTTGCCACCGACGTAGTATTAAAAAAAAGTTCAAAACGTAATTAAATATGAACACCTATGTTTTTCCCTCTGTTCAGCACTGGGACAGGCTTAAATAGGTTTTTACTCAAGAATTTACTTTTAGGTTTATCGCTGACTGTACTTTTCCTTCAACAGGCAACTAATACTCATCGAGAAAACTCTTACAAACCCAAACACAATTAGGTTGCGTTGTTGTATCACAAGTTCCTATTATCATGTCCTGTGTCCATTATCAGATCAACTCTATAGTACCATAATACTGCATTGTCTCTCTACTTACATATTATGGAAGGTGGAGGTAAGGAAAAAAATCTCCATGTACCAAAAAGTGTCATCAAAAAACCTTAAATAGGTGGCGCTACAATACCTAGAATACTTGAACAAAAATCAAATCACAGACAGCGCACTTCACTCCGTCAATAACGCCTAGGTTCTTAGCTACTCTAGCGCTACTCTGGAGAAATTTGGAACTATTATTTATAGCTGACACTGGACACTTTAGCAACAGTTCTACCATAAGAGATTTCACTCCTCTTAAATCCACACTCCATATTACATATGTATATGAAGTTTCAGCTCAAGGTCTAATTTAGCTTGCCAGATTTGACGTGACGACCTGAACAACAAAGATACAAACATGGCATGTTACATAAAAGTTTGAAAAATGTATGTTTTTAATAGTACATTGGAACGAGGGGGGTAAGTAAGTGAAATTTTGGACACGAGGGTGGTAATTCCCGACAGCCGCAGGCTGGAGGGAATTAAAGACCCGAGTTTGTAATATTCTTACCCCCGGAGTTTACACACAATGTTTTTCATCACACTTGCGAAGAAAAACTAAATTGTAAGCGAAATAATTCTTAAATACGGTAACATATCAAACATTCGTCCGCCATTTTGTAATTTCTTGACAGGTTAGGAATCGACGGCACAGACCTATTCGGCATTCAGCCACGATTGAAACATATGTAAAATTATAATAAACGGCTGTTAAATTAATAAAATTAAATAGTTATAAACATAAACAAAAATATTAATTTATAAACGTCAGTATTTTAAAAGTAAAACTCATTTATGCTACTTGGTTTGTATGAATAAGTGAAATTATTAAAAAAAGAAAGCTGTAACTCCCTGGGAGTTATAGCTTTCTTTTTTTCAATTCATAACTCCCCCGGGAACAATATTAGCCTTTGTCCTTCAGTACACCTGTATGAAAAAAGATCTTTTTCGGGCAAGTTTGATGAAAGATATATAACACACTGGGTACCAGATCATTGTCCGTATTTTACGATTTTATGGCTTGTTAAACTAAAAATGTAAAAACCTCAGACAAACTACAAAACCCTATTTCGTTAAAATGTAAACAAAAGCATGAAAAAGTAGGACACGTAGAACAAAGGACAGAAACGAGTTTTGTTTCGTGTGCACCTAGGTGAGAATTAGTTTCCGTTCATTACATGAGTTCAAACCAAGTACTTAATGGAAATTGACATTTAGGTACTGCACTAGGGAACTAAGAGATGCCTTTTTAGAGACGCGTAACCACTGGTTCCTTGACTAAACACAGGACTGGAAGAGAGCCTTTAATATGATTTGTGTACAATAAAGTTTATACGTGTATATACATACTGTCTTCTGCCTGCAATTTCGTTTGCGTGGAATGATGATGATAATAATTGATAAAAACGATCATATGTCCGTTTTCGGGCTCCAAGCTATTTTCTTACCAAATTTCATCTTAATCGGTTTAGCGGTTTGATCGTAAATACGTATAGAGTTACACACCGACAGACTACTACTTTCGCATTTATAATATTAGGTGGGATTTCAAAACAGGAGGCAATTTTTACGAAACAAAAAAAAAACTCATATGAGATTGGTAATATTGTGTATATTGAACAAGCAAGGACGAATTCCATATACTTTTACCTGATTCCCTTTTCATTAAATATTCATTCCTTTCAAGCAAAGATTACGGCACCAAAAAAACAATGTTATTTGGCAAAGCTAAACGCTATCGTACTGTAACAGGAAATCTAAAAATACATTAAATTGAAATTGTTTAAAATGGAACTGTCATCGTACTCCGTCTACATTTTAAAAACAAAGAAAGTGACGTATTAAGAGCATCACTTTTAATTAACCATCCATGGGCCTTATGTCTTTGCAAATAAGGTTCACAAATTATCAGTTAATAGTGTAAACGAAAAAAAGAAAATAACAAATGGGAGGGCCGGGAATCGAACCTGGATTCCTGGAAGACAGCGACATTGACGCGCTTGGCACTTGGCACTCGGTCTGTTGCTGCGAGGGAATAAAGTCTTTGTTTTGCTTTTAATTCAAGTTTATTGCACTCTGATGCACTCTAAGTGCTGTTCAGTCTTTTTACGCGATGAATTACTTTACTGAGATTTATTTTGTTTTGTATTCCTGTGTTGTATTTGGTATTTAAAAGCAATCATCAAAAAAGTGGATAATAAAGGCATATAGATTTTTTAAATATTATGGAGTTGTACAGCCGTGTACCATTCCCTCAAACATAATATATAAATTATACGGAGTTTTAAGATTAATTCACATGAATGCAAATATAGCAAAATATCAATAGGCTTAACATTTCCAATTCATAATGCCCTACTACCTGAATATGATTAAAGATTGTATACCAAACGATTTATTGTACCAAAGTTAATATTAAATCTCAGTCGACCGCTTTGGTTAGTGAAAAGTTTGCACGAACTAAGCACTTCATAGGTTCTTACTTCACTTATCGTCCAATGGACCGAGGATCTAGTATCGAACAATTTAATTTCTAGAAATGGATAAACGCCAGCGAGAAAGGTCGCCACGATCCGTTGGGTCCACATAGAGCCCAGTTAATTCCAGAGAGTGGACCCAACTTAAGCATACAATATAATTGAGTAGGCAAGCTTTAAAACAAAATGTTTCAGGACCCGCTCTGTTTTTCCAACCAGGACAATCGGACGTAATTTGAGAAAAAAAAAACAATCCACAAAAATCTTTAAATTTTAATTTTCTGTAAAAAAAGGTAGGTAGTGGTGGTGGAGGACTTTCAATCCGGAGGTCACGGGTTCCGATCTTGGCTCGTACTAATGAGTTTTTCGGAACTTATGTACAGAATTATATCGTATGATATTTACAACTTTTTCGGTGAAAGAAAACATCGTGAGTAGAAGAAATTGAAACGTATACACCTCAAGTAGGTACTAGGTACTCTAGGACCTAGAGTCTAGGTAGTCAAGGTGTGAAGTCCCCAATCCGCAATGGGCCCGCGTGGGGATTATAGCCCAAGCATACCATCACCATCATACCATCAACAGTGGGGCGTATATAGGTTGAATTATTATTATTTTCTGTTAAAAATTCATTTTATTAATTTTTATGACAAGTTTTTGAGGACGGATCCTTTTCACTAAACTACGACGACATACGTTTTCGTACGACTCGTGAAATAAAGTACAATCAGGCCTGTCGTCCTAACATTCCCACAAAATAAAGAATACACGCTAGTAGAAATGTGGTAGAGAACGTAGTTTAAACCTCTATTTAGGCTTTTCTAGGTTAAGTATCTCGGTAATAGTGTGGAGAATTCTTGGGCCAAATTGATCCCAGGTCACATTTTGAGCATAGCGGGAATAGCCGGGATTTTTGTTTACGCATTCCCGGCGTGCGGCTGAAAAGGTGGGATGATATTTTCAACTCGATGGCTTGCGACTATTTAGTGTATTTAGTGATGACACCAGTATCGATAATTTACGAGTTATGTACATTTAAAGTGTATGTTGTGAGTTGTGTAGATTTGTAAAACTACGGTATGGCCATTTAAAATGTCAAATACAGTATACTACGTCAGAACTGTTTTTTTTAATACCTATAGGTACTTAAATTTCACTTATTACAGCAGCAGTATCTGAAACCAAACGGTATGCGTGGGAATAGATATAATTGTTAAGATAAATGATTACGTTTAGACGCATATAGATTAGAGTTTACGCTCAAGTGTAATTTCGTAATATCCATTGTGGGCCTGTGGTCACTAATAAAGTAATAACACAAAGCCAGTCACGTTCCTTATGAAAGTTCCTGCTTCCACCTACATTTTAAATCTATTTCGGTCTCGTATCTTGGACGTGGGTATGCGTCGTGACCCACTGCACTACGAAGCGCATACTTGAGCTCGGCTAACGAAAGGAAAACTCCATTTATTATTTATCCAGTCATTCCTAGAAGTAGGTTAACCTAATTTGCTAGCAAAAGGTAGGTCTAGGGAATTGGATGCGTGAGCGGAACCTAATTGGTAGTTTTATTGTTGACCGTCGGCAAGTTGTTAGTAAAAGGTTAGCTTTCTCTGTTTAATTATAAGACTACTAATGAACGGCACATGTGTTGTATAATGATGAGGTTAAACAAACATAATGGCTGCTCTACACGTTGGGCCATCATACTGGCTGTGTGTCGGATGGCTTATGGAGCGGCGGGATGGCGATGGGATGGCCACGGTGTCAGTTTTTCGTCCGCACATCAAAGGTAGTGGGCCAGCGATGGTGTGTACGCATCTCCACGTGGCCCATTCCATAGTAGGTACGTGCTCTCAACCATCGCATGGCTATCTTACTGGTCCAGCGCTATGCCATCGCGTAGAGGAACCATAACAATCGCACAGCCATCTCGCTGGTCCATCGTGTAGAGGAGCTTTAATACTGTACAAGTACGTAGTTAGATAAAATGAAATATATTTGTATTTTTTAACAATTTTGAATATTCGAATTTAAACTGTCGTGAGACATACTAACATTAAACTAATTCTACGGATTCCACTCACGTGTGTTTAGTCACTCGCGCGACATGTTTCGGAGAGCCTAGGTCTCCTTTCTCAAGCACTAACAGTGCGAGCAGCGTTCAGCGTTTTTAATTCTGAATATACTTAATTTGACGTCTCTTTATTGTACACCTCAATAAATTACAGTTACATAAAAAAACACAGAACAATTTACTCAGGTAATCAAACATCATCCTTGTCTTTACTTATTTGTAAAAAAATACGAGAATTATTTGAGCTATACTCTGTATCTTTAGGTTTTTAAATAAAAGTAAGCAAAATCTGCCCTCAAATGGCTCCTTAAGCCGGTTGAGGGTAGATGAAAACATATATTACAAGATCAAATAATGTAGGTTAAAATGATGTCGTTCAGTGACAGATCCAGGCGATTTTGTATTTGGTTGGTTAACCAATAAGATAGATAG
This sequence comes from Cydia pomonella, assembly GCF_033807575.1. NCBI lineage: Eukaryota > Metazoa > Arthropoda > Insecta > Lepidoptera > Tortricidae > Cydia > Cydia pomonella. The sequence continues at coordinate 7,081,560 of NC_084714.1, read as the reverse complement.
ATAAAATCTTTATTCAACCACAACTTACATGCTTTGTGACACAAACAAATAACAAGAGACAAAAGGAAAATTGACAAGAGACAAAGAAAAAGTAACATACAATTTGACACTACTATCAATAACAATGTACGACTACATTACTTATTTTTAGATTAGTAAAGGTATTAGTAGAGGGTCATATGTTGTGGTAAAGAAGGGTATAACTACCCGAAAATGTACAAATTGTTTGTTTACTTTTATTTAAATGCCTAAAGATACAGAGTATAATATGTAGTGGCACTAGTGGCACTCATGTAGATTTTATCGATAATTCCTTCAATGTTTTCCCATCTCTACCATGATGGATGGAACTCCGTCACTAATGAGTATTACTCGCGTGTCACCTGCCCGGGGTTCCATAACATATAGAAAAATATCAAAGAAAATGATTCAAAGGAAAACGAAAGAGAATTTCGATGCTCATTCTTGTCCCTAATGAGACGATAAAGGTTTTTTGAATGCGCGTTATGAAATATGAAAAAAAAAATAACAAGATTTAATCGGATTTTTAGTAACAAAAAAAGCTTCTGTAGTAATTGAATTTGCCAAATTATATTGGCATAGCTCCAAGTCTTTTAAAGTATTGTAGATTTATAATGAGTATTAATGCCAAATTTGCTTCACCTTTTTCTTGGTTAAGAAAAAAAACACAATTATAGTCAATATCTCAATGTCTCCAGTAGAATTTAGGGAACATTTACTAGGATTATTCGTACTGTAACGAAATTGTATATTCAAGCAGGTGAAGAATTCGGATTCCCAAAATACGAAGGTTTTTATGAATAGAGGGATTATTCCCAAAAACGTCCAAATAACCCACGCATGGACTGTACAATAAAAACAGTAAAACATTATAGAGTAAAAGAATACAAGAACGCCTTTGGTTCTTGTGACTTTTTGAAATAGGAACGTTAGAATAAAACGGCCGTTGTCCCACAAACCGTGCGTTTAACGTTCTACGTTTAAATTTTGATCGCCCACGCCCGACCTAGAACGTCGATATTCGACGTGTGACGGGAATAAACAAAGAGGGCAATGCCTTGGTATTAATATCGTTTTTATGGGTGCTTTCTCCCATTCAGTTGTAGGTAAAAATGAAATTCTGAAGAAAATATGCGATAGGTTTAGGTAGATTAGTATTAGTACTAGATAGCGGGGAGACGTCGCCAAACTAAGGGTCCCAAGAATAAACATAGCCTAATATTATATAAGTACATATTCTTCATTGCACCAATAATACATTTTAAATGTACTTAAACAACAAAGAAATTTTAAAGGAAAATAGAACTAGGTAACAACAGGCGGCTTATCGCTAAAAAGCGATCTCATCCAGACATCCTTTGGATATAATAATAAATAAATAAATATTATACGACATTATTACACAAATTGACTAAGTCCCACAGTAAGCTCAATAAGGCTTGTGTTGAGGGTACTTAGACAACGATATATATAATATATAAATATTTATAAATACTTAAATACATAGAAAACACCCATGACTCAGGAACAAATATCCATGCTCATCACACGAATAAATGCCCTTACCAGGATTTGAACCCGGGACCATCAGCTTCGTAGGCAGGGTCACTACCCACTAGGCCAAACCGGTCGTCAAAATAATAATAAATTAAAACAATAATATATTTAATAATTTCTTGCTTTACTTCTTTGCAATAGCCCAGTCTTAATTTCCACCAAAATTTAAACCATTGACCAATACTTACTCTGTCCGACCAAGTGTCAGTCTTAAATCGACCGGGATATGAACATTATGAACCGTGATTACCTTTTATATTGTTTATTGAACAAGATGCATGTAAGTGAGTCGAGATATCGGGAGCTCATAAACCATATAAAAGTGAATCACGGTTCATATCCCGGTCGATTTAAGTCTAGTGAAACTAACCGTGAATCATTCAAAACTGCAAATGTCCATATTCCCTACAATAGCTTCCAATGTCTGCTGAAACTGGTTCACGGGTATACTATTGATGTACCCGTGAATGCATGGGTTCCAGCAGGCGTTCTACATAAATAAAACATAATAATAAAAACCAGAGAGTTTTAAAACGAAGATACACATAATTAATGTTTCCAGCATTTTAAAAATTTCCTTGAGATTGAAAATATTAAGTATATTACTACTTATTATATATTGTAAGAATTTGATTTATGTACCTTTATGTTACTGTTATGTGCGAGAGTTTTTATGAGAACGGATCATTATTATGGTACACGTACGTAACGATTGCCAGCGTAGGTGTGGGCGGGACATTATGATACTATCAGCTGTACTCCACTTACTTTATGGTAGACTATCTAAGGGCTATCTATCGCACACGTATGGAGAATGGGGAAGATTGTCTAAATTGCATAGCCAACAATGGTCTTTAAAACGTTAAAGTGGAATTAAGTTAGGTAAGTTGTGGAATAAGTGGAATAAGGTTTTTAATTAAAACTGTATGAATACGTTATAAACTGAAATAGATGTCATACACTAAAGAAAATGTGACCAAGTTCACCGCGGCCGACGCCGGAATCTGGAATCGGACCGGCGTCATCAGCTTACGCGGCAAACGTCCTGACCACTAGACCACGCGGTCACGGCGGTACTCTTTCCAAAATTCTGTAGTGTATTATAAAAAAAATCTAAAGGGACATTCTTACACAAATTGACTAAGTCCCACGGTAAGCTCAAGAAGACTTGTGTTGTGGATACTCAGACAACGATATATATAATACGAGTATACGAATACTTAAATACATAGAAAATATCCATGACTCAGGAACAGATGTCTGTGTTCATCACATAATTAAATGCCCTTACCGGGATTCGAACCCGGGACCATCGGCTTCATAGGCCAGAACAGTCTACATAAACGCTATCCTATCGTCGTATTATGTTATCTTTAAAAGGCTAGGCGCCTTCGAGGCATACTGGTCGCACTTGGAGTTGGTCCAAGGAGCCTAGCTTTATAATAGTGAAAAATAAATAAAATAAAAATAAAAGTGTGACTAGAAATTAAGTAAAAAATAATTTGATTTATTCCGTAGTTGTTAGAATAGATTTCAGTACATAGTTAATCTTATATAAGTCTCACCCTACCACCACCAGCAACAGCAAACAATTTCTCCGGCCTCCCTTCCCGGGGTTGGATTGTCTATGACTCTGTTATCTACGGTTATATAAATAAATCTTAACATCTATACCTGGCATCTGGTAAGCCAAATGGCGTGAAATTCAAAATTTATATTGGGAGATTGATCCTCAGCGCCTACGTTTTTAAAATTGGCGGCCTTTTCTATTGCTAAAGTATAATTAAGTGTACCTCTACAAATGAAGAAAATCTGTCCGTGACCATAGACACAAAATGCCTATGTATCAGAGCCAATAGCCAAACAAAATATGTATCAATTCTGAATTAAAGCAAGAGTTTCGCAAGCTTCGGGTTTCGAGATAAAACAATACTGGTCCAAAACTATCCACAGCGTATCTACCTCAACCCATAACGGTAAGGCACATACGTTGTTTTATTATTATGTAGTAACTAAGTTAGTACATAAGCTTCGTATCTCTCTCATTTAACCACGTACAAAAACGGACCATTAGCTAATCCCTATAGATAGCGAATCCATGACACGGACCTAACTACCGAACGGATTTAGACGAGTAAATACTTCCCAACTAAAACGACATATATAAACTAAAAACTAAACTACTTTCGACGTTTCAGAATTAGGCGATTGAAGTCCGGACTTTCACTGATCAGCTTTGATTAAAACTTCAAAGAAATATAGGATAAGTTTCAATGTGTGTACGTTACTAAATATCTAGTTAAAGGCCGGAATTGAGATGATGGATTATGATGAATTGATCGTGTAACTAATTTAGAGACGTGTAAGTGAACTAGTGAAATGTGATATTATTATGATGGATCGTTTAACTGGCAGGTTTTAATTGCTGATAGTATTTGTAAATGGTAATAGATACTGGTAATGATGGTGGTAATGGTAAGGAGTGTACAGATTTTTAAAGGGTCGGCAACGTGCATGTAACACCTCTCGAGTTTCAGGCGTCTATAGGCTACAGTGACTGCTTACCATCAGGCGGGCAGTATTCTGATTTGCCACCGTCGTGGTATAAAAAAAGTGCATTCATAATTTCAGGCAGTAAATTAGCGCCAAATTACCTTTTCGCACGCGTATTGTACAACGTTTTACAGTACATATGGCCCTTTAAATTTTCGACATACGAACGTATAATGCTAGTTACCGCACTAGAGCGATAAATTAGCGCCATATGTACCGTAGAATTGATATAAATAGAAAATATTCCCTCTCAGGAAAATATTGTGTTCATTTTCTCTGCTGTTAGCTCGTTACGTGTTTTCTTGATGTCTTTATTCCCCTAATCATTGCGGAACATCAAAGCTCTCCGTATATTACGCGTAATTGACTAACAGTGCATAAACGTGATGCTTTTTACAAGAAACGTCACTTTAAGGGGACGTATGGCAATGTTAAAGTAATTATGGACTCATTTAATTAGTCAGTTATGCATACCTTGTAAGTACTCGTAATGTAATATTTTTGGATAAAATAAGTTTAGCACGTGACTTGTACCGTAAAATCACGCAACGCAACTGTTCAAAAACTCCTCATTCAATATTAAGTAGGTAGTAGTAGTAGTAGCAGTAGTAAAGTCTTTATTAGACAAAAACAATTAGGAAAAGTTAAGTACAAAGGCGAACTTATCCCTTTAAGGGTTCTCTTCCAGTTAACCGTTGAGTAGTTATTAATTTTTTTTTGTTTCTCATCATTTTGATATATTAAGTCATTACCTATGAAATTGGAGTTTTGTATGGAGAACTTTAACGAAATTCGATTTTTCATACAATGAATTTTGCGGATTATTTTGTGATGGCATTTTCAAACCAAACAAATTTTTGTCAGTAATCTGAGACATTTTTAAGGCACATTTTCTATCTCATATTAAAAAAAAAATCTATCACGTCAGAAAAATATAAGTCATTTAAATACTCGAGCCACATGAAAAGAGCTGTTTTCACGGCGGTATTCTGAATACATAAAACAATAAAAAGTAGCAAATAATTGTATGTAAAATCGTTATTATATAGCGCACTAATGAAATTAACAAATACTTCGAAGTTACTATTAAAATAAATAAACTATGACATTACTAATACTTAATCACAAAAACGCCAATTTCATAGGTAATGACCCAATATTTTAATAAAAAAGATCATAAGTAGCAGTGGCTTAATTAATGTTTATTAATTGAATGTTGCAGTTCTGAGGCAATATATTTATATAGGTAAAAGGGAGAAAAAACTTACGTGACACTAAAAATAAAATCGGTATATATACTTAATTACGTGGTAAACTTGTGGATCATAGTTGTAGATTGTAGAACTGGAGGCCTACAGCAAAAACCGAAATTCGCAAATTTCGGGGATCTTTCTCTTTTACTCTTACTAAGAGTTAATTAGAGTGACAGAGAAAAATGCCCGCAATTAACGAACTTCGTTATTCGCGGTTATAGCCCTGGGACTAGGGTTGCCAACCGTACTATATTATATAGTATTGTACTATATTTTGGCTCTCTGTACTATATACTGTTGAAAAAATATATAGTACGCTAAAATACTATATTTCCGACATCCTTCTAATTTGTTCAAGATCGATTATCAATTTAATTCTAATCAAATAAAATTATTTCAAGTAATAAGACAAAATGGCGTGAGGAATGCAACAGGGCTGACATAAATTTAATAAAAGTGAGCTATTAAATTGTCATAATATTCAGGATGAATGTATTGAATCGTTGTCTCATTTTATTAAAAATTAGACATTACTAAAAAGTGCACAAAGCTCAATAAAAAATATGAATTTAAACTTTAAATAAATATTGTTATTAAAAAGATTTTTTTTACTCTTTATTATTACTGGGCGTATGAGATGACGAGTGAGCAGTTTTACTTATATGACTAACTCATTTAATTAGTAATGATTGTTTTTCTGATGAACATTTAGGTAAACGCGCGTAAAGCACTGATTTTATCTTCTTTGTAAATTTCGTAAAGTTTGGACTGCTAAAAATGTTAAGTTTGTATTACACATATCCTGTACTTCAACTTTAATAAACTACATTTTTGTTATTATAAATTTGAATTTAGTTATTTGAATGAAAGTTAGACGTAATCAATTTTCTCCAGAACTAACTTGAAAACAAGTGACAATACCCTACCTGGGACTAGGGTTGCCAACTATTTTTTGGTGGAATATAGTATTTTCCAGAATAAGGCATTAAAAATATAGTACATTTCAAAAAAATATAGTACTTTTAGATAAAATGCTTAACATAAGTGTAATATACGTTTAATCATACTTACTAGCACTCTGTTGAGATTAGTTATGGTAACGATTTTAGAGCAAAAATGTAAAATTGAGAGATTTACTCGTTGTACTCCTTTTGTTACGTAATATCTAAATAACAAGTATTGGTTTCTATTAGCACGTCTTCTCATCTTGCCTTTTAATAATGAGGTCGCAAGCGTGCGTCCCCAGTAATATGTGAAGAGAAGGGACAATTTTTAAAAATTCATCAAAAAACTATGGTAGTAAATTATACAAAATGACGTATAAGAACAGTTTTAGCAAATGTTGTAGATTGTTTAAGTATCAAAATTTCGTTGAAATTAAGTCGATTTTCAGAGAAATTGTCACTTGTTTTCAAGTTAGTTCTGGAGAAAATTGATTACGTCTAACTTTCATTCAAATAACTAAATTCAAATTTATAATAACAAAAATGTAGTTTATTAAAGTTGAAGTACAGGATATGTGTAATACAAACTTAACATTTTTAGCAGTCCAAACTTTACGAAATTTACAAAGAAGATAAAATCAGTGCTTTACGCGCGTTTACCTAAATGTTCATCAGAAAAACAATCATTACTAATTAAATGAGTTAGTCATATAAGTAAAACTGCTCACTCGTCATCTCATACGGCCAGTAATAATAAAGAGTAAAAAAATCTTTTTAATAACAATATTTATTTAAAGTTTAAATTCATATTTTTTATTGAGCTTTGTGCACTTTTTAGTAATGTCTAATTTTTAATAAAATGAGACAACGATTCAATACATTCATCCTGAATATTATGACAATTTAATAGCTCACTTTTATTAAATTTATGTCAGCCCTGTTGCATTCCTCACGCCATTTTGTCTTATTACTTGAAATAATTTTATTTGATTAGAATTAAATTGATAATCGATCTTGAACAAATTAGAAGGATGTCGGAAATATAGTATTTTAGCGTACTATATATTTTTTCAACAGTATATAGTACAGAGAGCCAAAATATAGTACAATACTATATAATATAGTACGGTTGGCAACCCTACCTGGGACTCATCTGGATTGGAATATCGCTCATTCATAAATTAAGTATTGGTAAACTTATATATATCAATATTCAACATAAGGTAAGTCTGTAGAACAAATTCAATCGAAGTCAGTGGTCAATTCCAAACCGCACGAGAAAAATGACTATAATTGAAGCGACTTTCATTTTCCACAAACACTCGAATGGAAATCGTCGCGTGTCCGCTCTCATCCAGAGATAACATTCACCATATTCAAAATGGCGTATCTACCATTTAGAAATGCAGAAAACACACATAATTTTAAATCTTATACACTGCGCATACGTTCTAAAATTCTCAAATTGTGTTTAAGTTTGAATGATGTTTTGGATTGGACTATAGCATTATGCGGCGACAGCTGCTAATATAATGTGGCTAAAACACGAAACACTCTTGACATAAATTACTATGATTGCGGTAGAGACATAATAAAAATAATGAGAACAAAGTGAACTCATCATTTCGGTAGAAGTCCTCAGTTACGTATATTTTATGTCAGTTTAACTTCTGCTTATTAAATAAATAAATATGAAATATAAATAATTATTATAGGACATTATTATACAAATTAACTAAGTCCCACAGTAAGCTCAATAAGGCTTGTGTTGAGGGTACTTAGACAACGATATATATAATATATAAATATTTATAAATACTTAAATATATAGAAAACACCCATGACTCAGGAACAAATACCCATGCTCATCACACGACTAAATGCCCTTACCAGGATTTGAACCCGGGACCATCGGCTTCATAGGCAGGGTCAATACCCACGAGGCCAGACCGGTCGTCTTATTATCCTCATGAACCGTAGGCAATGCCATATATTTTGACACTAGATGTGGGGCACCCGGGGGAAAACAACCGTCTGGGCGTCCCAGTCTTGTGTCAGAGGCCAAGATCCTGTTTGGGTCACCGAGTCAGTGAAGTAAGATGGCGTAAGATATTACATGAAGGTCAAAGCGCGTTATGTTATATTCAGATTGACAGTAATTATTTTAAATTTGTCACGGATTGCGGCTTGAGTGGAGCAACACGAATACTTTGTTGGTATAATCATACACACATATCATATTCCTTTTTTTATTGCCGGTTACTGCTGGGCAAAAGCCTTTCCCCTTGATCTCCACAGCTCTCGTTGTTATTTTTTCCGGTTAGTTAAGTACCCACTCATGATATACCTAAGATAAGAGAAAAAATTTACCTTAAACCGCCAAGTTATACGTGAGCGAGCGAGGTCGCGTATTCAACTTGGCTGTTTTATTACGGCTTAACGGCTTTCGAAGTCCAAAATAGAGACGAACTTATGCAGATTCGAACAGTTTTTTTATAAAAAGGTTAAGAGGACGTTTCTCTTCTCTTAAGATCGCCCTAAATCCAATAGAGACGAGGGCCATTCTATTTTTCGGGGTGTAAAACACGGACGAAAATTTAATTAAAAAAAAATTGGAATTGGGTTTTTTTTTCCTTTAGTCGCGTCATATATTGGTAAGGAACTGTATTCCTATATAATTTTACATATTGCATAGATTTTTAGTTTCACAAAACACGATCAAAGTAAAATATGGAGGCAACCTATAAAAAACAGTCAATCTAATCTTAGTCAATCATCTAGGCTTAGTCTTTTAATAGTGTCGGACCAAGCTGACACTGCATGTATTTTGCAATGACAAAGTGTGGCATCATTATTTCATAAAAATATGAAGTTTATAATAACAATCCCTCACTATGTTCTAGTTCGTTAAAGTGAACGTGAACAATGACGTTAACGGCCTGTTCTGTGCAACCAGCTCTAAGGGTCGTCGGTTGCACCAAACCTTCTAATAATAATAACTCAGCCTATATACGTCCCACTGCTGGGCACAGGCCTCCTCTCATGCGCGAGAGGGCTCGGGCTATAGTCCCCACGCTAGCCCAATGCGGATTGGGGACTTCACATACACCTTTGAATTTCTTCGCAGATGTATGCAGGTTTCCTCACGATGTTTTCCTTCACCGAAAAGCTAGTGGTAAATATCAAATGATATTTCGTACATAAGTTCCGAAAAACTCATTGGTACGAGCCAGGATTTGAACCCACGACCTCCGGATTGAAAGTCGGACGTCATATCCACTCGGCCACCAAACCTTCTGTCATCGTTAAAACGTTTGCAAAATGTTATTGTATGGGAAGTTTCATAGTTCACTGCTGAGTGTCGTTCGTTGATCAGTCCGCTATATGTGGTTCGTGCAACCGGCCCTTAGTCTCGCACAATTTCGTCTAAAAGCGAAGACATAAGTAGACTTAATTGACCCATCTACGGTTCAAGCTAATTATGTGTAAACCCTAAATGGCTCAACATTTAAAGTCCGTGACTGTACAAAAGAATCACCCACGAACCTTAACCCATCTCACGAGCTACCTTTATCAGGTTGAAATTTTAATTTGGCGAAGAAAACAAATTCAAATCAGCGCAGTGAGCAGACAATGGGCCCATTCCCGGCGCCATCTCATTACTAACTCATTGCCGGCCTGCGATGATGCGAGTACGAGTATTTTACTTTACGGACAAAATATTTGCTAAGTTGCCGTAAAAAATAACATTTAATACGTTTTAATGTAATTCTTGTTACTAAAAATATATGTTGAACTCCTTGACTTGATTGAAATAAAATGATTTAGGGATCGTGATCGTAGGGGAAGTATGAGATAATGAGCTTGATATTTTAAAAAGCGGCAATGATTAGCCTACTATATTTTTTTACTAAGTTTTCTAGACTATGAAATTGCTTCAATATTTGGTTTTTTATGGTTCCGTAGTCAACTAGAAACCCTTATAGTTTCGCCATGTCCGTCTGTCCATCCGCAGTTTTGCTAAGATGGTCGTTAGTGCTAGAAAGCTGCACTTTGTCATGGACATATAAATCATACAAGGCAACAGAACGGTAAAATAAAAACTACAAACAATTTTTTTAGGGTACTTCTAATGGTGTGGGGTATTGTTGGAAAGGTCTTTCTAAACAAATAAGGGTGTCCAAAAAGTATCGTTTGATAAAGTAAATACATTTGGAAATAATCGCAAAAAAGAAAAACAAATGTGTTCCTAATTTTTGAACCGTAGGTCAAAAATATATAAAAAGGTCGCTTAATAAATACTTTCATGGAAACTAGCGAATATGATCAGTGCCACTGTTTTTGAGTTATTGTAAAAAGCCTTCTCTCAATAGTAAAACTCCCTTTTCTTTTATTAACCCATTAGCGCCTATTGTACCCACTTGGGTATACCTGGGTTACGGTGTTAGAATTGATTTTCTACTGTAACTCTACCTAATATAATAATATTATTATTATTGTATCTCCTTGGATTTCACGGGCCTATAAATCCCGGTCTTTTGATAGGCTTGCGTGGGGATATAGATCCAACACGTAGAGGCCCCTTGGAGAGCTTTAATGTCATGTAGAACGCCTGCTGAAACCCGTTCACAGGCGCAACAATAGACACCCATGAACCGGTCGCAGCAGGCATTGGGACTATTGTAGTAAAAATGAACAGTATAACGGTCTATGGATTGAAGTTTGGGAGGACAATGAGACTGGGTTATTGCAAAGACGTCCGGACACCTGCCATAACAATGTTTCCACTAGTTATCGAGGCAGGCGGTGACTCGCCGCCCACTAGATGGGCCCCTGAAAATGCCGTCGTGAAGACGACCAGGAGCAACACCGGTGTGAGCGGCTCAGGGGTGTCGAGAGGTGTACGCCGCTTTCTACCCAGTGGCTGATAACAGCCACTGTGCCAACTCGCGTCTTATGCAAGTTTTCACTTCCACCCCTGGAGCATTTAGCTCTAACGACTCCTCTCTGGACGGCCAATGAAGGCAAGCCAGAGCTGAGAGTCCTGCGGGTCCCCTTGGGGTCCACTCCGACCGACGAAGACACGCCGGAGACGTAGACCCTGACCGACTCTCGGGAGTACTCGGGTCCGTGGGGTCGTTACTCCCCAACAGCTCGCCACAAGCTGCCCTGCGGATTAAGATTTATTATTATTATTATTATATATTATTATTATATTAGGTAGAGTTACAGTAGATTTTTTTTTCTCTACCTAACAGTATTAAAAAATGGTGGGTTCCAATTAACACCTAATCGTAATCTGTATTACATAGTGTAAACGCAATTAATGTGCATAATAAAGCATTAGCGAACGCTAATTAATCTATGCTTTCTAATTAACACTAAATCCGTCACCTCGATCTAACACGCATGACTAGTTCGAGCAGCGAAAGTCTGACAATCTGCTCGCTTGTAAATTATCGATATAAAACAAATTATCATTTCGTTTTGTGCAGAGAACTAAAACAAGATAGATACTACAATTTAGAGAGAACGTTATTAAAGAATGGTCAAAATATAACGTGCAATATAAAATCTTAAAGGAAATAAATACATTTTGTCGAGATTACCTACTGTCAACAGTGCCAACAACGGAAAAAGCAACCATACTAAGGATGTTTATTTTTAATAATACGAATGTAAAAATACACTTAATACATTGGACTTAAACGTTAGAAAATTGCACGATACATTAATAAGCAGAATAGTAAACAGGTTTTATTACTTATCCAGTGAATTTAAGTCTGTAGGCATTTCCCAAATTTTAATTGAATATTGTGGAAGAAGTTCAATAGAAAATGATAAAAATATATATTTATATTATTCTGACCAACTACTTAAACACTTAAGCTCTATGTGACATGTAGTAAAGATTGATGATAACTGTTGTACAAATAATTATATTCGCCCCACCTAGTATTTAATACCTGTTCCTGCCAAAATTACACGATTCGGCGTTATCTCCTAAAATTAAATTACCCTCAAGATTTACAGCAGGCGTTGGATATAATTAGGTAACAAATTTAAGGGAATGGAGTGGTAACATTACTATGCTATCTTTTTAACTTTTCTTTTGTAAAGTAGGTACCAACATCAACGTGTTGACGTGTATGTTAACTTTTATTTAACATACTAACTTTTAAACACTAAACATACTTAACACATTTTTAATATACTAAATTTCAAAACAGAGACTCTTCGCTACGGTCAATAAAAATAAATCAAATATATAGAACGTTCAATTAATAAAAATATTCCTAAAATTTTTTGGGCCTACCTGTAAGAACACGAGGTTTAGTATATCTTTATCATCAGGATTATCAGTTAAATATTCAGTTAGGTAAGATCTCTAAATAATTGATGATTAGACCCAATCAATCCATATCGTTTTCTAGAATTAAAAAGTCGTTTATTAATTACTACGCAAGAGAAATGATAGCTTGTTTGTCAGTTCTCGGCCTGAATTGAAGCACTGCAACGAATTTAGTTGCCACAAGCCACAATCAAACCAATGCAAATTGGGAACAATCTGCGCGGGCGCCTCATGTGATTAGACAGGTCATTGCCTTTGAAGAACTAAAATGAACAGTATTCGAACTTAAAACATCTTTGATTGATATGTTGTTATTCGCAGCGCATGAGCGCGTTATTAACGTTATTTCAGGATGGCGAATGCATACAGCAGCGTTCAGTACTCTTGCAATATCACTGCTGCAGTTTTGACGCGGGCGACGTCACTGTCAATTTCCTTGTAAAATTGCGTCGATGTCATTGCCGCATGACATTCAATCCGTCACTAATTTTATGAGATTGACATAAACATAGCCCGCCTCACTCGCCTCAGCGCTGCAGTCGTAACGTTTCGTTACAATAGTAAAGGTGACATTTGAATGTCAACATTATCAACCCCGCAGCTGCATTACTGTTTCGACATTAGTGCTGCGGCGTTGGTATCTGTCAATTTTCTTGATAAAATGTGCGGCGACGTTAGTGTCGCCGCAGTAATGCAGTTGCAGTAGACAGTCGGATGTCATCTTCAACTGCTGCATTCGCTATCCGACTGTACCTTTGATACGAGCTTTTTACGTCACTTACCCGAGCATCTCACAGGGAAGTAAAGTTAAAATTAAATGATTTGGACAACATTCTTTAGGTTCACGTAAACCTCTAGCTAGTAGTAGGTACTTAGGTAGTTTAATAGTTATATGATGGTTATTGGTATCATGTAGCGATAAGGTAACGACTATGAAAGCACACAGTAAACGTAAAGCGGTGAGATACAAGTTGCCAAAGATACTTATGTACCATGTGCTTAGCAGATACTCAGATAGTTATCTTTATCTGAGATAAGTTCCTTTGGCTCGTGGCCATATGAAGGAAAACTAGGAAAACTTTAGAACAAATTAAATTATTTTATTACTTAAATATCTATCTCCGTTTATGTTCCATACTCGTATATTGAAAAAAAAAAACATAAAACCTACTAGACCTCTAAGCCTTATATTTATATTTATTTGTCTTTATACGTCAAAAACGATGACTTACATTACATCAAAGTTTAAACCTCGAAACTGGAAACAAAACACAAAAACCTAACAATTTTGATGAAAAAAAGGCTCTTAAAGACAATCATCGCTTCGACATGATATTTTCAAGAATAATATTTGCTGGCTTTCTTTGTACCAAGTACCAACAAACTGCAATTCAGTTTGGCAGATAAGTAATTACAAATATTTATAATTAAAAGATAGTCTCAGTTTCGTAACTTAGATGTAAGTAACTAATCAATTAATTATTTACACCACTATACAGTAGTTCCATCATTACTAGTGATTCAATCTCAATTAGACAAGGTTGTAATTACAGGCGCAGTAGGCTGTGGTGGGATCAAAGCGCAATTAAAATGTGGTACAGAGAATGAGGCCGGCGGCGGCGGGAATTGTGAATGTCATCTTTAATCTTAATTTAACTGGTTGGGTTGGTTACTCTAACTAAAGCAGCTATAGTTCAGATAACACAATTTTTAAGTTCGAATATGAGAAATATCCGCCAAGAGGTTGAGGAGTTAGAAAGATCAAAATGTAAGTATGTGTCGTTCAAGGCAAACCACTAGTCTAATATGTTAAAAGAACCTTATGTACAAGATCATTGACATATATATCTAAGGATGGGCCTTACGGGCACTAAGAATGGCGCTAGTTCAGTGGTGTCACTCTCGAATTCGAGCCAATTCTACAGTCTAACGGAAATAGTTGCACCCAATCGCGCGCGTGGTGCGAACTCGTTAACCAATCGCGTTGCGGCGTTAGACTGCACCATTGGCTCGAATTCGTGTGCGTGACACCGCTGTACTGGCCGCATTTTTATTGTCCGTAAGGCCCGTCCTTAGTAATGTATGTCAATGTACAAGATATCGTAAATGATTTTATACGTATATACATGAAGCCGGTGACAGGTTGAGTGTGAGCGTGAAGCGTACAATATGTGTTAGATAAGGCGACGCGACGGAAGGCTTCGTCCGGCGGCTGACGGCCACTGCTTTGAATTAATACTCGTAGCTTTCAATAGCGGCTTCTTTATAGAAAACATGGGTATTATATGTTTACTACTTAAAATATGTATGCTAGCATATTTACAAGAGTTTGATTCAGATTAGTTTCCAACGGTACTCAAAGCTTTGCTTGGTATTTCCCTGCAGAGATTAGAAATAAAAAACAAGCGGATCTTTTAAAATTCCTAATAACAAAACTCTGAGTGACCTGTGTCTCGTAAGCAAATAATTATACTATTAATTTTAAATTGATATGTACTGGAATGTTAATATTATCACGGATTACCGCAGCCGCGGCCCGCTGCGTTTTGCCGCAATTCCGATTCCTCTATGTGATCCGTCAAATGTTAAGAAAAAATCCTTAGGTATGTATTGCTTTCACGGTTTCATAAATCTGTTTTCAGATATCGAGCACATTGCGGAATAATTGTAGCTTTAAGCTGATTATGACGTCACCGTGTACCGAGTAAGAATATCATTCCCTTGTAAGTATTTAACCAACTAATTATCTAATACAATAGTTATGTTACGTAACAACATTAGTTACAATACTTGCCTAATCCAACGCGAGCGTGAGAAAAACAAGTCATCAGTGTCATTCCCAAGTCTTATACTTATGTACTTCATTTGAGTCGAACGTGCATCAGGAGAACCAATATGAGTAGACAGAGTCGGCGACGCGCATGTAATACCTCTGGAGTTGCAGGCGTCCATAGGCTGCGGTGACTGCTTACCAGGCGGGCCGTATGCTTAGTTGCCACCATCATGGTATAAAAAAGACAGATAGATAAACACTTTATTCATTTCCACAACATACATGGTGGTAGGTAGGCGCGTTTCCTAATTATGTATGCATCATTATATCAGCCTCTATCAATCTAAGCTGAGAGCCTGTCGCGAATATCAAACATGAAAATTAGGTACGTTCCTCCATCCTTCGAATGAGCATAACGAAACATCGAATTTAGAAGTTCGCGGTAGGCCCTAGGACATAGGCCTCCAAATTCCTGTTAAATGCGTTACTACCTATAATTGTTACCTGACGGCTATCCTGACGGTAAGTTTCGTTGCCAAGGGGTCTTTCGAAATGTCAGAAGACGATCGGGATTTAAGCATTAGCACTGGTTGTAATCCACATTTCTTCTTCGCCCCGCTGGATTACATATCTTACCATCAATGCTATTAGTTGATTGCCGTGTCACCTCTCATCTCCGCCTCGTTTATATAGCGTGGAACGTCAACTGTCGTTGGTTCTGCAACTGTGTTCTGCTCTTTACCACTTCATTTTACTAATTCTGTGTAACTTTAGTAATTGCGAATACTTGTGAAATATCCAAAGAAATTGGTAGCCGAAAAATCGACTCGCCCGCTTGTGAAACTAATGGGTACACGACCAAAGCGGCTGTTTACAAAGTTTTACCACTACGTTACAAGCACCAACTCCATATACGCACACTTGTTAAGAATATAGAGATCAAAACAAACTAGTCACGGCTTTGCAACTTTGTTTTGTGAATAGGCAGGTAAGTCCCGCTCAAGTTTGTATCACAAAGTTGCAAGACCCGACTGTTGTTACAAAACAAGACGCAACGTTATACGGAAACATACATATTTGAAGCTGCACGTGAACACACGAGGAGATAAGGAGAAATACAGGAGACGGTGGTGTGTAATTTCCGTGGAGTATGACGTCTTGTGGTGTCTTGGCTTATGTTTTCTTTTATCTACCTGCAATGTTGCTCCAGCTGCTGCAATATGTTATATAAACTCTGGAAACAGACTATTTTATTACACTAAGTTTCTAGCAGGGATATTTTTACACAAATTGAAGAAGCTTGTTGTGCGTACTCAAGACAACGGTATATATGATATACAAATACTTAAATACATAGGACACATCCATGACTCAGGAACCAATATCTTTGCTCATCACACAAATACATACCCTTACCGGGATTCGAACCCAGGACCAACGGCTTCATAGACAGGGTCACTAGGCCAGACCGGTCGACAATTTTAAGGTAAAATGCACATATGGATAAATTTAGATGTCATACTGGTTCAGCGAGCTCCAAAAGTGCATACCCATTTTATAAATGGAATGCATAAGATACTGGATACCTCCATAATTACATATAAATGTCATGCAGGTAGGATTACATATGTAGATGACACACTACACGACGACTGCACACATGCACAGTTTTCATACAAATTGCAACCGGAATGAAGTCCGTACCGGGCCTAAACGGTGTCTCGATAGTGATTGTCATTAAATCCATTAATATCACATAAGAACTAAGCTGATTATCAAATAAATGCCCCTAATATATGGTTGCGAAACATGTAATCGTCAATTACATTAATTATTATAAAATTATGTATGTAAAAAATGTTCGTGACTTCATAACGCACGATCTTACCTTATTCGGTTCAATCGAACATGTCCATACAATCAATACGCATGTGTATTGTGTTAATGAATGCGCGACGATGTATAATTCAGCGCACGCCTGATAGAGAATAGTATTGGAACTTTCACAATCTCAACTTAATTAGATATTAATATGACATACTCGCTCGTACTTAATATTATTTACAGTACATATGGTGCTACTTTTACGCACTAGTGCGTAAATTAGCACATTATGTAACTATGCCGAAAATTTAAAGGGTCATATGTACTGTAAAATGTTGTACGTTACATGTGGGAATAGGTAATTCGCAACTCGTGTCGATTTAAAACACTCCCTTCGGTCATGTTTTAATTTATCGCCACTTCGTTACGAATTTCCTACTTTACCGCACTAGTGCGTAAATAAGCATATTACGTTACTATGTCGAACATTTAAAGGGCCATATCTACAAAATACTAATACTAATAGTAAAACGTTGTACAATACACGTGCGAAAAGG
The DNA here is from genome assembly GCF_033807575.1 of Cydia pomonella. NCBI lineage: Eukaryota > Metazoa > Arthropoda > Insecta > Lepidoptera > Tortricidae > Cydia > Cydia pomonella. The sequence continues at coordinate 7,063,726 of NC_084714.1, read as the reverse complement.
TAAGTCGCAAAGTCATGTTTAAATGTATCGCTACCCGTTGGATATTTCCTACTTTTCACACTTGTATCGTAATGTACTATAGTACGCGCGAGACGCTGTGAGCAATGTGAAATATTTAATCAAGTTGAGATTTTTAAATTTCGAACGCGGCTTTAGACGCGTGCGCATACGAGTACGCATTGCGTTTATATGGCCACGTTATGAGCGTGAGCCATTTATTGTAAGGTAAAAGGAATCAAAACAGTAAATATGTATAAACTCTTCTAGTTGAGCGTTTCAAGAGTCTTTCTTGCTTGAGGCTGAGGATTTAAGTGACTAAAATACATATATACTACCTCTGATGACCACTACCAGTGTGATAGTAAATGATTGCCGAATCAAAAGCGGAGGGAGTCGCTCACTTCTTCCGCTTTTGATTCGGCGATCATTAGGCGATTAGCCTAAAGTTATGTCATATGAGGACTATAAAATAAATTTATTGCAGAACAGGCCATAAGGGGCCTCTGATTAACAGCTGCCGGACGGTATCGGCATGTCAGTGAGAACAAAAAGTTGACAGTTCCGAACAACTTAAGAGATCACAAACTATTTCCATAATTAAAATAAGACGAATAAAACAAAACATGGCAAATAATAATAGGGCCTGTCGTGCAGCGGGCTGGCATCCCACTCTCTTTTAAAAGTGATAATATATTTTAATTAATGTTAAATTCTCAAAAGCCCTGCTTCTTTCCATTTAACCTTTAAATATACTCCACAATCATAGAATTAACATATTCGTTCAATACAACAATCAATCATTAAACAAAAAATCCACGTTCTAAAAATCGTCACAACTGGAAACACTAGGGATTCGAGCTCCACGTCAGGCTCCAATCGCAATCGGCTCCACTGTCCAACATAAAGAATGGCTCGAAAACGAACTGGAAATTTAATTTGTACTGGCTTTCAAATAAAATTACAAACGAACCAAGTCTAGAAATATAGGACATAACCTTTGAAGATACGAGTAATACAGAAGTTAATTTAGCTCTCCGTTTTATATTACGAATTATAAAATAAAATAGTCTCTAATTATGATTTTTCTATGAAATATTATCTCTTAAGTGCTTAGTAATTCTTATTCAGAACACCAAACATGAACAATAATTTAATTCTATAACTTTTGTATATTTTTAATTAAGTAGGATTTAGGAAAAAATGTTAAGGTAAAAACAATGACAGTAATTAAATCCAAAAACTAGAGGAACATTCTAGGATCACGACAACGTGTCGTGATTAGCGCTGAACATACGTTGAAGCGGAATTGCGTCGTAAAAAATAAACTAAGAAAGAGATTTTATACACCTAGTTAATTATTCTGCAGCTCTGCCCCGAAACAATATCACTTAATCCCGGGGCAGTTTTACGAGTACATAATGGCATCTAAAACGTAAGCGGCCGTAACTTTCTGGTCACTACTTAATAAACTCCGAGAACTCTTCGTTAATCTTGGTGCGGAAAAAGGACGACAAGCGTGAAGCCATACATTTGTGTCCAGTGCAAACATTTACGCAGTATTTTAACGTCTAGCGGCACACCATGCAAGAAAAGTTGCCTGTCATATTTGAATAAATGGTACTTATTAGAAAATAGAATTGAATTTGTTTTGTTTTAAAATTATTAATACTAGTATCAGGGTCGTGGGATGCTGGAGGTTAAGTTATAAAATATACTCTGGCAAAGCCACTTTGTCCGTAGAAAAAGGCGCGAAATTAAAATTTTCTATGGGATAGGAGAATCCCTTGCGCTAATTTTTTTTAAATATGTAGCTTTTTTCTACTGACGGAAATGGCTTGTATAAAAAAATATATATATATATTATTTTTATTTAATTTCAATATACATACCTACCTCGCTGAAGCCACGTTTCTAACTTAGGTACCTACCTATCGAGTCAAGCTACTGTCTTAACCTAACTGCGACCAAAACACACTAACTCAAAACTCCGCTCACATATTCCTTTCTAGAAGACTTTATGTAGCCTTCAGTTGTAAAACACATATGCCTTTATATATTAAGTCGTATGTGTATACAGGGCCCATAGTGACATAAGACCTTTTGGTTCAGAGTGGCAGTATAATACGGCCCGGAAAAACGCCACCGGCTATATCACAATTTCCCGCTAATCCTATTACGACATCGGCCCACATGCGAGTCAATAGCACGTGGTGTAACATACTATAGTTGGTTCATTTTCCCATAGAGAAATAGGCATACTTAAGTAGATTAAAACCCAATACCAGTGTTTATTCGGCAAGCAAACAGGATAGACGCGTTATCATCTTTTAGGAAATAATAGTTTCGCTTCGTGCATAGTGAGTGCGGTCTGACCGAGGCGGCTTTGTTCCTGAGGAGATAACTGATAAGCGCACCGACCGACACAATTATATCAAGTGCTGAGGTGCGCGAAAGTGCACCTTATGCACGATGGCCGACGATACAGATGAAGAGCATAGTCCAGTGGGTGAAGTTTCTGAGGAGCAAGGAAACAAAAAATGCGAGGTAAACGAGACAGAAAAAGATGGTAGTCGAGAAAAAATACAGTCAGATATTCACGAGTCGTATAACATAGAACAAGAAGAAGATAATAGTCCGTTTATACTGGTTCAGAAAGGCAAACGAAAAAAGATAGAAACAATAGATATTTGTATAACAAGCTCAGACATATTACCCAAACAGTTCGCATTGGCGAAATTATTCCATCAAAATAGTATTCCTGGGATTATACGCGTAAAGTATATAAATGCTTACAAAGTGGTAGTTACGTTCGATAACGTGCATAACTCAGAAATCTTAATAACCTGTGAAGCATTCCAGGGACGTAATTGGAGGATACAAAAATCATGGGAAGTGAATATTTCTTACGGAATAATTGAAAACATGGAAACTGACCTAACAATTGAAGATATGAAACAAAATATGAAGTCTTCGTCTATGGATGCCCAGATTCTTGATATAAAGCGATTAAAGAGAACATCTTCAGAAGTAGGCTCACCATTGGTAGATAGTGAGAAGGTGCGAATCGGATTTAAGGGTAATATTCTTCCCGAGTACATTTATCTATTCGAAATGAGGGTGAAAGTCGAACCGTATATGTTTCCTGTCACGCGTTGCGCGCGATGCTGGCGATTTGGCCATACCGCCAAGATGTGTATGTCAAATAAAATAATTTGCCCTAAGTGTACAAAGTCTCATGCAAATTGTGAAACTACTACATATAAATGTGTGAACTGTAACGGAAATCATATGGCGTTATCCAAGTCCTGCCCTGTATACATTAAGGAACGGAATATCAGGAAAATTATGTCTGAGCATAATTGTACCTATCGTAAGGCTACTTCGATGCATGTGCAGCCATTCGCCCCTGCTCAAATAACACACGAGCGTAACACACAGCCGGACGGAACACGTAATGGTACCTCACAAATGAATTTAGGTAGTTCGATCCCAGCCCCTGTTGCCGATACATCGCATACGCATACATATGCTGCAGCTGCATCTATACCTAAGCCACAGCAAAAACAGAAAAAAAGAAAAAACGTAAGCGGTAAAAATCAGGTACAAAAACGTAAACAACGATTTTCTTCGGATCAATCTATATGTGACTGGGATGTGTCGTCGCAGTCATCTGAGAGTAGTATGTGTATTGATGTAACGGAACCGGACTCCGAGCCCACCGCTAACGAACACGCCGCCGCCGCACGCAAGGATAACAACGCGGGCTCGCAACATCGTCGTAGGAGGCAGACTAGCAAGGATCAAATTGAACCTAACATACCGGATAGTATTACGTTTGAAGATTTATTGCTGAAGTTAAAAGAGATATATTTCTGTAAGTCTAATTGGAATGTCAAAATTCGTAAGTGTATTCAGTTTTTACTAGACTGGCTTATATCGGCGGTTTTAAATAACTTGTCAGATGTATCAATATTATCTAAGTGGTTTACTATGTTATTTAATGCACAGGATGGCTAATAACGGTGCTAACAAAAATAAACCTATAAAATTTAGTTTATTGCAGTGGAACGCGCAAAGTTTGAGACCAAAACTATTAGAATTTCAACAATTATTAGTCCAAGAGAAAATCCATATCGCTGTTGTTACTGAAACCTGGTTGGAACCGAATAGTAGAATAAATGTAAGTAATTATAGAGTTTTTAGGAACGACAGAGTGGATAACTATGGCGGAGTAGCTATTTTCACACATAAATCTATTAAAGCGCAATTAGGATCATGCCGAAACAATAACACCGGGATCGAGATTATTCATGTCAAAGTCTTTAACTGTGATGATATTGATAACGTTATCGGTGTTTATTGCCCACAGTCTGTCCATACTAACCGCGGGGACTGGGACTTCTTTTTTTCGCAATTTGCCGGTAAAACTTTATTTTTAGGGGATTTTAATGCACATCACTCTAATTGGTCGTATAAAACTGAGTCCAGAGGGCAGCAAATATACGAATCTCACGAGGAATTTCATTACGTTACGTTAAATGATGGTAGTTTTACACGCGTCAAATTAGTCCTCGGCAATTGTCAACGCAGTTCCCCTGATATTTCACTTGGGACGGCTGATATTTCGTATAAATTTGAATGGAAAGTAATAAATGAGTCATTAGGAAGCGATCACCTGGCTATTAAGATCTCAATACCTCCCAAGATATACCCGGGCAACCAGGTAAAAAAACGAAATTTTAAAAAGGCAAATTGGGATGATTATCAAAAATACTTAGAAAATGAGTTTTCTTCTTTTACAGTCCCAGATAACCCACAAATTGCTTACAACCTTTTTACAGATACTATAAATAAAGCCGCAGAAAAACACATTCCACTTATAAAATAGTGCTCAAATCCGTCAAGTAAGTTTATACCAAAACCGTACTGGAACGCGACTTTATCTAAATCGGTTGCTACACGTAGACTGGCCCTTGCTAATTTTAGGAAAAACCCTACACCTGCAAACCTTTCCATTCTTAAACAAAGAATAAGCGAATCACAAAGACTCATAAGAAAAGCATCGGCTGACAACTGGCACTCATTTTGTAACACCCTTGATGAAGTATCTTCTTGTGGTGAAATGTGGAGGAAGATGAGATGGCTTAAGGGTTACAGATCTGGACATTCTTGCGTTGATCCTAAGTCGGCTGAACAACTTTTGTGTGATCTGTGTCCTCCATTTGTGTCTCCACCACAACCGGAGTTTCACTCCCAAGACGACTCAATTTTAGGATCCCCCATAACATTAAATGAACTGGACATTTGCACGAAATCCAAGGACTCGGCACCAGGGTCGGATGATTTTTCATATTCAATGATTAAACGTCTACCACGGAACGGTAAGCTAGTACTGCTGAGATTATTCAATTGCTTCATCTCTAGTGCGTTTGTACCTGAACAGTGGCGAGACATACGTGTTATCCCTATCCCTAAACCAGGTCGTGAGCCGTCGCCGTCGTCTATAAGTTCTATGAGACCTATTTCATTAATGTCATGCATTTGTAAAATATATCACAACATCCTCAATAAAAGGCTAGAATGGTTCTTGGAGAAAAATAATGTTTTTTCTGTGGACACGGTAGGATTTCGTAAATCTAAATCATGCCTTGATAGCCTCAGCAAACTAGTGTCAAAAATTCAATTAGGTTTTATGAAAAATCTATTTACAGTAGCTGTATTTTTAGATATAAATAATGCGTACAATGATATTCACGTAGACCGTCTATTAATAAAACTAGACCAACTGGGTGCAGGGTCTAAGATATGTAAATATTTGTGGTCATTTTTAAGTCAAAGGACAATACAAATTATTACGGATGATGGCAGTATAGTCAGAAATATCGGGCTCGGTTTGGCTCAAGGCGACCCACTGTCTCCGCTCTTATTTAATGTAGCTACGCATAATATATGCAATGATATACAAAACGAATGTAATGTTTATATCTCACAATACGCAGACGATTTTGTTGTGTACACTCCCGACAGTGATATGGATAGAGCCGTGTTACGATTACAAATAGCTCTTAATGCTTTAGTCCAGATATTATCAGATATGGGTCTGCAAGTTTCCGCTGCAAAAAGTAAAGTTTGTGTTTTTAAGAAAGGCGCCAATAATTTTCAGTGTAACATAAAAGTAGACGATTTGAATTTGGAAGAGGTTCTTTGTTACAAATATTTAGGCCTATGGATGGACAGATCTTTACGTTGGAACAAACATATACAAGAAATTTCGCAAAAAATATTAAAATTCCTGGATATTTTCAAAGTCCTAGTTGGACCGGGGTGGGGTATTCACCCTAAACACTTAAGACGTTTATACATTTCAATTATCAGAAGCCGCTTAGATTACGCTAGTTTTTTATTTGATAATAGTTCCAAGTTAAACTTATTTAAACTTGAAAAAATTCAAAACCAAGCAATGCGGACCATTGGAGGATTCATTAAAAGTACACCCATCCATGTTATGGAGAGCGAACTCTGTTTACAGCCATTACATATCCGACGTAGATTTCTTGCCGGAAAATTCTTGCTAAAATCAAAGTCGCAGTTAGGTAACGTGATTCTGAACCTTCTCCAACAATTGAAATCGTCTATTTCTCGAAGATCATGGAAAAGACCAACTCCTTTATTGTTGTCTATGTATGATTTAGTTAAAGATATCAATGTATATTCAAGCAAACAGCCAGGAATGTTTAAATTAGACTCATGGATAAGCAGCTTCGATTTATCTAACATCGTTATTTGCAACATAGAGGGTATCACCAATGCAAAACGTAATTATGATATGCATAATCTGAAAAGTATCTGCTCTCAAATATTAAATGATAAGTATGACGGGTATTACAAGATTTATACCGATGGCTCAAAACAAGACAGCAATAGAGGAGCTGCCCTTTATGACCCACAAAAATTGAGCAACATGAAATTTAGTTTTGATGGGGAATTATCAATAATGAACATCGAACTTATTGCTATTTTAGAGGCCATTGGCTATATAGAATCAGTAGAATATGAAAGATTTGTGATTTTCACTGACTCTCGAAGCTCTCTCCAGCATTTACTAAAATGTGCAGTTGATGTTAGAGGAAGTCCAACAGCATATGCTATTATTGACGCTATATTTAAACTACGTGATAAATCAAAACTTGTGGTCCTTCAATGGATACCATCACACATAGGCATCTCAGGAAATGAGATAGTGGACAATCTAGCTAAAGAAGCATCATCTGATGGAGTGCCTGTAACAGTTCAACCATACTTCACAGAGTACATACATTTATTGAAGACAAACTGTCATATATTATGGAAAGAGCATTTTGATCAAAGGTCGGTGGAAAGGGGAATATGGTATAAAACCATTCAACCCGAGCCATGGAAAACCCCGTGGTTTGATAGTAGTGACCTATGTAGATCTCAACTTGTAACTGCTTTCAGACTTCGCTCCGGGCACATACCACTCAATAAATTTGCATTTTTAATGAGAAAAGTCCAGTCACCCGAATGTTCAGAGTGTGGTAAATTAGAAGATGTCTATCATATCATGATGGAGTGTGTTCGGAACGAGGACAGAAGGAATGATCTTTTGCTCCAAGGCATTAATATTAAGGAGTTGGACGGCTGTAACAGGATTTTAGCTTTCCCTCAATCAAGGGAGGCTAGAGCTCTGTTCAGTATGGTGATGGTGGGCATCCAAAGACGAAAATAATGATCTGTTTAGGTTTTAAATGTTTTAGTGTAAGAACACTTCTCGATGTGTACTACTGAGCGGCATCGTCTTTAAGACTAAGCTCGTTAAATAAAGATTAAAAAAAAAAAAAAAAAAAAAAAAAAAAAAAAAAAAAAAAAAAAAAAAAAACCCAATACTTACTTATTTATTTTAACTGAAGTCGTTATAGATTTTGGCCCATTAAAATAGTGTGGTTTCAACGGTTTGCTGACATTGGGGTATGTCAGGATCGTAGCAAGTGGAAATCCGTGGACTATGCCTACCCCTACGGGAAATAGGCGTGATTTTATATATGTAAGCATGTATGTAAAATTGTGCATTTAAATCAACATATATATTTATTTGGGTCGGCAACGCGTATGTAGCTCCTCTGGAGTTGCAGGCGTCCATAGGCAACGGAGACTGCTTACCACCAGCCGGGCCGTTTGCTTGTTTGCCACTGACGGAGTATTTAAAAAAAATAGACTGAGGAGTGATGACATTAATGATAAAAGGACATCAATTCTAGCTAGAAAGTACGCTTGGACGCGTCCTCTTGCAGTTCACTATTGTCAGCGCCCTGATAAGTGTTATATAGTGCATGGCTGTGTATTGTGCGTGAAATGTAAGTATATTAGTTAAATTTCTGAATACTTTCCGCAAGTTGAAGACCTTTGTGCCTTAGCATATTTGACACGAAATCTCAATGGATTATTTTAGATTGATTAACATGAACGTCACCATTCATATTGAATACACCGGTCGCCCACACACCCTATGTCCTATTGGCACGTAGTGTACACATAAAGTATTGCACGTCACCGTGACTCACATCTGTCGCACTTTGGGATGCGATTGTATGCAAATGTCCGCGAATTCAAATTCAGGCTGACAACATTTTAATGAGATTTTAATTGAGCTACACAATGTGTGTCCTATTAAACATAGTTGAATGGTAACTATTCATATTCATAGTAGCAATCGAGTTATAGTCGCCTGCCTTATTAAGATTACTATAGGACTAGGTGGATTTGTGTAAAAATGTACTAACAATAATTTATTTATCGCTAGAAAGTAGGCATCCGCTGCCTTTATCCATACTATTTACCTAAAATCTGTTTAGTTTTTAGTTCAGTTTTGAAAGGGAACATGAAATATTGTTTCTGCAGTCTTAAGTTGGTGCTAAGTGGACCCTCTATCAATACCTAAGTTACGTACTTGTACATCCCTATACACTTATTCGAGTGTTAATTTTTTACTACCAATTTTCTGGCAATTTTCTAGATATCTTATAGCAAGGTATCTATATATATATATCGAAATATTACGATATATTTTGGAATATTTCCGTCCTTTTCTGACGTGACTTTTTAACCGATACATATTTTTCTCTCTCTAGGACAGCAACGAGTTTTATGGTGGCAAATATATATATTTTAGTATCGTCGTATGTGGTGCTTAGTTATACTAGAAGATATATTTTGATATCTGTGACAAGTTTAAGAAATACCTGTAATTTACATACATTTTTATAGTATATTTATAGTATAATCTCTAAAGATTTTTTACCGGTTTGCACTCCCTACATTTCTAACAGACTCCATGACGACAACTCTGACGTATCCACGTTACCAAATGTTCTTGTTTTTCTGCCTGGTCACAATGTGGGCGTGAAGGTCAACAGTTTCTTAGAATTTTAATTAGTATTTCCCACGTGGATCTTCAACAATCGTTTTAGGTAGTGACGAGGATGGGAACTGCAAACAGAGGAACCTAACTAAACCTTCCGTAAAGTCCTGCTGTCCGCTTTGCTTATTTACTGAGACATTTTAATTTCATTAAGATTTTTTCATACCTAATACTAGATATGTAATCTATGTATCAATACTTTATTTGTCCATCAGTTTAGAATGAAGGATTGAGACAGTTTCATAATATCACAACTCAAAGCCAATCTTTCAACAAAAAATTATCAATTTTGTTGTTATAACTCTGTTTATGTTAGATGGTACGAAGTGTTTATGAACTTTGACATAATATGTTACAGGTATTTAAATGTTTTTGTCAAAATTATGAATTTTTGTATGTAATTTAATGTTAAATGTTTAGAATACTAAGTTAGTGTTTCAAATTATTTTTATATTAACCATATTCTAAAAAAGCTGTGTCCGTTAAGCGACAACCGATTCCACGCAACCGTTCGTCTGTAATGCGTTTTAAATGGTTTCGAGTTGCGAGGGCCGAATGCGGGACGCCTTGTTAACCGAAGTTTGTTATAACGTCAAAAATATTTGGGATTGGAAATATATTAGGGTAAGTAGGTTACTAGAGAAATGTATATATTGAAAAGCTGGCGAGTTCCTCGTACAAAGTATCAGCATTGCGTTACAACGAGGAAACGCCGCCAGCATCCTTGGTACAATGCCTCAAGGGCCTATATTGGATTTAAGTTAGGTATAGTAATCCTCTGTATATTTCCATTAGGTATGTATATTGTAATTGTAAATAAAATGTTTATGCCATTTCGGGAAAAGTTTAGAAAGACGCCCAGCAATGTTATTTGCTATATAAGTTATTTCTTGATTTCAGTAGGTATATATTCAAAAGCAATGAAAGCTGTGAGGAAATTTCCAAACCTAATGAGGCGAGTTTTTTTACCGTCAAACCATCAAACTTTAGTCCGTATAACTATGGTCCACAAAATCAATGGATATTTTTTAAATATCAATTGTTCTTTTCGGTTTGGTTTGGGATAAAAACACCCTTATTGCTTAATGATTTTTCAGTTCTAAGCCATAAATCGGGTCAACTATTTTAGCCACTTGCCGAGTTAGCTTCAACTTATGCAAAGAAAGATACGTTTATGCAAAAAAATTAAATCATTTTCCATCGTTCACATCGCTCACAAGTCACATTCCACCCACGGATAGATAACGAATGTTGCTTGACAATAACACCGTGGATAGAGTCAGACCAATAAGTTGGCAATAATTTTGACAGCCTCCAGTGCAAGTGTTATTTTAAACGTCAAACTTCTATGAAATTATGACATTTACTTAACACTTTCACAGGCTGGGCTATGAAAATCGCTGCCAACTTAGCTTGGTCTGACTCTAGTAAGGAAAAGTTTAGTAAAATAAGAGCACGATGTTAACACATTCAGTTCTGAAGTAAGATGATATTTATAAAACATGAACTTGCGCTTCGCTTTGCTCGTCTTGTCGGGGGCACTACCGTGCCCCCAGATACATCCTTACTTACTCCGTTGGCTCGGCGACGCAAAATGAGACTGCCTCCACCCACAGTGTCGCTTTTCTACGGTTCTCTAAATTATGGCCAAAAATTATTATGCCGAATGTCATTTCCCAAAAAAAAATTCGCATAATGTCATTTCGAATGATCAAGTAGCAACTCAACATAATAATTCGTATTATTTCCCAACCTAACATTTATCAACTGTATTTTTGGACAAGCAATGTTTTAGGTAGCAGAATGACTTTACAAGTCTAACACGTAACATAAAGTTTATTTTTGGTTATATATATAAGTCGGTTCTGGCGTGGCTGTTAGGTCGCAGTGCACCTAACACGCTGCTCCTCGCTTCGCTCGTCGTCGCACCTATCTTGTCTCTGTCAAATTAATAGACGTTATCGTATTAATTATTTTTAGCTAAATGAATGATTTGACGAAATAAATGTATTCCAAATGTTGTATGTCATAAAAATAAGCTATTAAACAATAATTCTACCACGTAAAACGTTGTCATAATGAAAGTTTGCCGAATGTTGGTTGCCAAAGTGAATCATCTGCGAAAAGTTGGTTGGCAAGTGACATTCGGTCAATAAAACTTCGGCGAAAAGGCAGAACAGTATTTTCTACATACGAATATAAAAACATAAATATCACACACAGGCTAGGTGATCTGATTATAAACACTAAGAAGGTTAAGCAGTTCGCACCTATGCTCGGTAAATAATATTTGGATGAAATCAAGGTAGGTACTGATGTTTACGAAAGCCACTACGCCCACTCCCTAAACTGTGCCATAGCACGTAGCAGGGATCACTTAAGAAATTCCTCCCAGATTGCCTGCTGCGAACCGAGCTGGAAAAGTTAAACGCTGGATAAATCGCTTATCGAGCTATTTGGGCCGGAAATGCTTGAATAGTGGTTGTTAGGCGTTTTAAAACGTTATATACCTACGTAGATTTTTGAAATTTTCGGAAATTATCGGATTCGGATGAAAGCTATGTGTAGATACTGTAGAATGCACCTCGAATGCAAATTCGTAGCAGACATACCTGTAACAAAAAAGAGAAATATTTAATAACAGGTACATTAAGTATAGTAGAATAATTATTACATTACGGAAGGCAATTTTCAGACTAGCGATCGAATTGAAACTACATTTCACAGTAAGTCGGGCAGTAGCAGTCATACTTGACGGCTATTCACAAAATAAAATACGAGACGTTTCCGAGCAGGTATTAGTAGTAGAAAAAGTATTTGGGTGAACCAATTTTTCCTTGTCTTTTGCAAGAATTTCCCTTTATCATTATTAGTTCAAATTTTGTAAGTTTAACATGGTTAAAATTAAACAAGAAAAAAAAGAATTATATAAAATCCGATTTTTTTGTCTCTTTTCGTCAATGTAGGTCAAATTTTGGTGACAGATAAAAAAACACGAAATTCATCGGAGTCGAAAAGGAAACAAACCGCCAAGTTGTAAGCTTGTAAGACCGCACCGTAAAGAAGCGCTGAGTTAGGTTACGAGAGCAAACGCACTTCTCTCATCACTAAAAAGTCATAAGTCACAAAGAAATCCAAACGTATATACGACCATATGACTTAAGCAGGTAAAAGCTGTTAGCAGCCAAATAGTCGTAAGTCACAATGAAAGACATGGAGAAAAGACCTTTTGGAATATCGTGGTAGCAGATGTGGTTTACTATTGCTTTATTGCCCACTGCATACACTTTGAGATTTATTGGAACATACTGCCGTTTGGTGAGATATGGAATAATGTTTGAAACTCCCTAGAGATCGTTTCTGTGACCTATATCGTTTTCAAACATTTATTAACTAAACCGGGTGCTTTTATTGTTTTCCAATATACCCACTTGCTAATTCGTTTTTCATTTTTAGGGTTCCGTACCCAAAGGGTAAAACGGGACCTTATTACTAAGACTCCGCTGTCCGTCCGCCCGTCTGTCCGTCTGTCACCATTAGCATTTTCATTTCACAGATGATGCCGCTATAACAACAAATATTAAAAAGTACGGAACCCTCGGTGGGCGAGTCCGACTCGCGCCTGTCCGGTTTTGTTTATCATTATCAGACGTAAGGTGCATCAGTCCCTTTTTTTATTGTTTATTTATTTATTAATTACAACAACAATATTACAAAGTATCGTTAAAGTCGTTAAACCAGCAAGGTTTGTCTCGATACCCCACTATATATTTTTGTAACTTCAAAAGCGTGGTAATTTTTTAAATAGTTAATATCTCTAATAATAATAAGTAGGTCTTTTTGTTGCATTTTCTTCTGATGCAGTATTGCATATTAATGTCTATATATGACCATTTGGTTTCTGAATAAGCTAAAAAAAACTCCAGATTCAGAAGCACTTCACACACTGTCAACGCTTATTGCTAATGCCATGCCAAGTCATCTTGTTAACTGTTGCTAAAATAGAAAGAGTTTTAATTTAGAAGATTTTCTAAATAATTCCGTCCCGTCTTCTAAATAACCCCTATGCACTTAAACTCAAGTAGGTTAGTATTTTGTAGCTGCAAAATGATTTTACATTAAAGTATTTGTCTTACTACATAAGCATTTTGTCAAGGTATGTGTTCCTGGGTACTAGGGAAATGCAATTACTTATAGATTTTTTTAAGAAGGTATTTTTCTAATTCTAATTCCTACAAATTCTACCATGTATACAATTTCAGTTCGAATACTATGTTAAGGTATTTATTTGGATATATTTTGTGAAATTTTTGTTAGTGTCTGACTTGTAACTATTACAAATTTTATGGTCTTGGACCAAAAGTACAATAAACTAGATTAAATAAGTACATATTTTACGACCTGTATGTACTTTTTAGGTTTCGAGCATTTGTGTGTAGTATTGCACAATCTCGTTGTTTTTAATTTTTTTGTTATTTCTAATCGTTACATAATGCAATTTAATAGATGACTGTGTTTAGTGTGTTTGGCTTTCTTTTATGTCAGCATTCATATGTTTTAGTTATATTTACGGCTGTTGTTATCCTGAATACCAATAAATAAAATAAAATACATAGCAAATATACGATGATCATTAACCTGAATTGATCAAATAAAAGAACTTCATTCATTCCTTCCGTAAAGACGCAATACTATATATACAAACGTACTCAATAATAGTAAAAAAGTCGGAAAAAATGTAAAAGCAAAATAGGAAGGCGTAAAATTTTATACCCTTGTATCGAGACGTCTCAAATGCGCTCTTTGTACGAGTACGGCAGGGTTGCCACCTGCCGACATGTAATTTCCGCGAAATGAGATGCCTAAGTTTACGGTTTTCCGGATGGTGGATAGAGATTTATTTTTGTTGTGCATTCTGTTGCATTGTGATTAAAATACTTAACACACCATTCTTTATTTTCGCTTTTTATTGTGGGGATCTGTTATCGTAAAAGTACCTAATGACAATAGTTACATAGCCCATGTCTGTCCAAGTTATTTAAATCAGGTAAATACTTATATGCGTAAGTATATGATGATGATAGGTTCAATCCTATAGTTCGTTTGTTTAGCATTAGACAGAAGGTAAGTGATCTTGCCGAGTCTTTTTATTAAAAATCACTTTTGAAAAATAAGTCACAGCAAATATGTAGCAATTATAAATCATATACGATCTTTTACATTCCTTTGTTTTCATAAGTAATATGAACTCATTTTTTAAAAGTGATTTCAGTCATTTTCAATAAAAAGACACGTCAAAATTGTTTACCTTTTTTCTAATACAAAAAAAAACGAACTATAATAAACTGATTAACTTTAGGTATCATTCTTAAATGGACTAAATATATTACGCATAAAGTTGGAAAATAAGGAACATAAAGGTTTTACAAAACACCGTCAGGATAGTATTATAGTAAGTAACCAAAATCATAAATGGCAGCCTCGTTTCAATCATACACTCATCAGTAAAGCGTAAAATCAAAAATTAATAAAGTTATTTCTTATTCATGGTCATGAATCCCAATTGCCGGGTGCCAACCCTAAGTATGACATTTGGAAGGAATTCCCTTTTTATACCAGAACAATTTGTAAGTTGGGGACGTGTTTCACGTTTATTAGCCTCTCTCGTCCTTTATTTTATTATAGGTTTTGTTAAATTATTATGAATACGAAGTTTCCATTTACTTACACGATTTCGTTACTTTGAATTTTGTACTCTTTTTGTATATTTTGTGGGAAAGTTTGATTATATTCTGTTTCAGCTCAGAAGTTTTGTTATAATAATGGTACACTTCGTGTTACGCAAAAAAACGTCCGAGCAGAAAATTATACATTATGTCTTATAATGGCGTGTGTAGTAGTTGCTTATTATTAACACGAAAAACAAGCATTCGCACAAAACTAGTCTTTTTCTAAGTAGTTAGTTGAAAATCGAAGACGAAATTTAGGATTAAAATTCGACTTCCATCGCGGGTGAAACAGTTTCGAATACTTTAGAAAATCCAACATATTTTTAGTAGAGTTCCTAAGCATTGGTGCCACTTCTTTAGAGACATTTTGCTTAAAATTTTAAAATGAACTTTTTGAATTGCAGCCAAGAAATCAGACGTAGTTATGCGTTCTTTTAGAGATAAATGCGAAATATGTTTAAATTGTAATGATTTTAACTGTAATATCGATGTACTTACACATTTTGCTGTCTTTCCTCTTTTTGCAGACATCCTTTTTTAGGGTTCCGTGGCCAAATTAGGACCCCTTATAGTTTCGCTATGTCCGTCCATCGGTCCGTCCGCGGCTTTGCTCTGTGATAGTTAGTTCTAGAAAGCTGCAATTTGGCATGGATATTATATAAATCAATTATGCTGACAAAGTAGTAAAATAAAAAGTAAAAAACAAAAACTTTTTTTATGGCATCTACCCGCCTTTTTTATAGCAATCTGTCAGATTTATATAATGTATATTCTCATTTCTTTAGTAATTTTATTTTTCTTTTCCCTTTGTAATAATTCGATATATTTTCTGTAAGAGCTACATATTTGTATGATTTGATATGACATTTTCTTTTTTTTATCAAATTCTATAATGAAAAGTAGCTATTGCATGATTTCTATAGTAATCTAAATTGTATTTTTTCTTATTTAATGTATATTAATTATAAGATGCAATGTTTTGAAAAGATGTGTCCCGCCGATTTTCTTGCCGGTCCATATTAGGATTAATACCCTACCCTCCTCCAATTGAGGGGGGATTTAAATCTTCTCGGGTCAGAGGTGTAGGGTTAGAGCCGGCGTAGCTTTATTTGAAGTTCATAAGCGCATTGTAATATGCCTACTTGAATAATATAATAAACTATATTTATCTTCAAGTAAAGTGGGGGTGATGTTTTTTCGCTTCAACCTTGTGGTGTGGGGTTTTGTTGGATATGTCTTTGAAAACGAATACGGGTCTTCAACAATCATTTTAATTCTTTACCTTAGGAACTTGCCTGTAATTATAATAGGAACACACAACCCAGCTGCGTCCGACCCGCATCCCTTCCAGTTTAGCCCGAGGCTCATTATGCTTAATTCTGCTTTAAAAAACGTCATTAACGCGTCTGTCCCATAAATTTGCAAGAAAGCCGGGTAATTAAGTTACAGTGCGTCGTACAAAACAACTGGATTAAGAAAACTGCCTGAGGCCCTGAAGTTAACCAGGATTTTGTTGTTATTTTGAAAGAATAATTTTACATTAAGGAGCATGTTTCTTAATGAGGTTTTCCTATAGCTACTTAAGTTTAATATAAATTTTAATGTAAGAAGAACATTGCAAACTTTATTTTTAAAGGGTTGCCAACCGGTGACTTTTGGGTTATCGAGCTTCTCCCTGAAGCCAAAGAATCGTTAAACTCTCGGGAGACCCGCAGTTAAAGCTATCGTAAGTCTGAAAGACGTCTCAAAACATAATTATTTAAAATGATTGTGATTAATATAATGAATAATTATGTGATATTGTGATTAAATGTAATCACGTGTACAGTGTGTCAAGCTAGCATTCACTGGGCCCAAAATAAAGCGGCTTGGAGAGCACTGGTGAAGAGTGTCCGCAGTCGACACGTCCCTCGGCCTCAGAGGATACGACAAGGAAGAAGAATCACTTGTAAGTATATATTATATAGTAGCGGTCCCGACGACCAATAAGCGAGTCAATAAAAACAGAATATCTTGTTAGCTTGTAGCTAAATTATTTAATTTAGGATATTGTCAACACAACAAAAGTTTCATAATTTCAATAGTTTGTTAGAACTTTTCCGATATTTTAAAAGCTATTCTACTAATCAGGGCTGAGACGAATCCAACAAACCCAAAAACATTATAATAAAATCGGCCATGCCGTTCTTGAGTTATAAATAGTGTAACCAATCCGAATATATTGAAATCTGATGAAAGAATTGAGTTGGATCGTTTATGTATAGTCATGCTTGTAAATTTATGTAATTCACACATGCATGTTTGTGAAACAAACAGAAAAAAAAACTGCAAGCAAAGCCGTGGGCGGAAGGACAGTTTACTGCGGAACCTTAAAAACGGTAGGTTTAGGGCGAGTTTGACTGCCGGCATAAGCTAGGTATTAACTTGTAAAGTGAGTTCAACTCTAATTAACAAACTATCCAGAGTTCTTTGACATGAAAAATGAGAAGTCGCGTTAAACTTCTGCTAACTAGATTTATAAAGTTTAAAATA
The DNA here is from genome assembly GCF_033807575.1 of Cydia pomonella. Lineage (NCBI taxonomy): Eukaryota > Metazoa > Arthropoda > Insecta > Lepidoptera > Tortricidae > Cydia > Cydia pomonella. The sequence goes on along the minus strand of NC_084714.1, from coordinate 7,046,029 downwards.
TTCATGGGTACCTTCTTAGTACTGTCGAAATATTCATATTTAACGCCGAATAGAATGATGCTATGCTACGATATGAATTTTCTTTTATTCAAGTTCTTTAACTTCAACATTTATTTAGCAAATAGGCCACAAGGGCGCTTTTACACGTCAATATGGAATTTACATACAAGCAAAAAAAAGCACATCAACAATTATAAAATACAATTCATTGAAAATATTAACTAAAGTATTATTGTTTAAAGAAAAAGTAAGTAAAATATTATTATAACTTAGAGATGTATAAAGTCTCTAAATTTCGAATTAGAAAAAAATACTAAAGTAATAATAATAGAAAAATACAAACAGATAGGTACAAAAAAATCTAAAATTATTTAGAGGTGTAAATATCTCTAAATGTCTGAAACTAAATGATATTTATCAAATTATCCTTAGAGATGTATAGTCTCTAAGAGTCAAAATTTCGTATAGGTAATTTAAAAAATCATAGGATAAAATAAACATACGAGAACCGAATGAGGTGTCTCACTGTAATTATACTCAAAAATAAATTTAGCTTAAACAGACCAGTTTCCACAAACAGCACCCGTTCACGAGTATGACGCGTATCTCAGCCATATTTAACAGCATACCATAAGATAGACTAGACTTTATACTAATATTGTTTTTAGTGTTTTTAGTCTCACCTGATGAAAATTAATGTCACTAGTCCAGTATTAATACGTCTGTTTACGTAGGTGTGGTCCTTTAAAAATCCATATTTCTCTTATCCGTATTAAGTTGAGTAGATTTTCGGTATAAAAGTATCCCCTTTATTACTCCAGTCTGAAATATTCCAAAAATGTTGTGTTCGTACCGGTACCTACCTAATTTTATCATCTATACCACATGTTTTTGCACCGCCTACAACTCATCTGCACTGCCTAAAGGTTGACTGGCAGAGAATGCCTCATGGCATTAAGTTCGCCTTTTGTAGTGTGTTTTCTTATGGGCAATTAAGATTAAATAAATAATAAATAAACGACTCTTTAGTAACATTCGGTCACCTTAAAAATTTCGAACTATAAGTAGTTCATTTTATCTACAGTCGGTATTAGCGATAAAAAAATTAATAATAGATCAATTATAATCGTAGCGTACACAGAAATAATGGCTTTCTAGCTCAAAATGGCTACTCATAGTAATAAATGCTGCTTTACCCACCTAGTTCAGTAATGATGTATTTACATTACTGTTAAATTTCTGCTATAAAATTATACAACAACGTATCCCGTATCAGATCGTAATCTATTTGTCTATAACTTCTCTCATAAATTTGATACGAATTATCATAAAACTTCATCGATAATTTCAATATCGTAAGCAAGTCGTTAAAATATTGCTCTTCTTAATTTCCAAGTTAGCGAAGTTAGGCAAAGCTTCTCGGAATCTGAAGAAATTAATTAAACCATAATTAATTAGTCCAGTCTTCGCTTGTTACATTTTTAGGAATAAAATCCAATTTATGACAGAATATACTTAATTCTTAAAATAAATAATGACAACAATATATCTTGTTGACACATAAAAGAAGTGGGAGTTATGACTTAAGTGTTTGTTTTTTTCAAGTGCCTTTGATTGAATTAATCACTTGTTGGTGAGGAGTTAACAATTTCGAGGACTGCACAGTAAAAACGACTAAGCTATTATGTTTTTATACTTCAAATACTTAAGAGGAAAGGGCACAGCCGCTTCTCCGTACAAACGTAGTCCCAATCGTATGAAAATCGTTATCTTTAAAATGTCCACACAAAAGACGCCAGTTTTCGAAAGGCTTTTGACCCAATGCCTCAGTATTGAAATAACACACCAACCTATAGGTATACGCTCACACAAGTTGCTAGCCGTTGCCCGGGCCCATATAAACAACAGCTCGATAATGCAGCCGCATTAGCACTAATGGGCTTATGCTGTCCCTTCCTTCCGTCCCCGTTCGCGAGCCTTCCCGATATTCGCCTCACCGATTACCTACTTCATACACCTGTGACTATAGTAGTCTGTAGTCGCAATACCAAATGGTGCCTTCCCCTTTCAATAGCGCTGGGTCAACTCTGGTCGCCAATTAGTATTGAGGTTACTGCGGGCTTTCCTAGCTGTCTAGATTAGTAGTCCTTAAACGATAGTCCGCAGAGCACTGGTGGTTTGGAAACTCAAACCATCAGTACATGACTTAAGTCGATATAGCTAGTTAGTTTGTTCTAAACAGATGGCCGGTCCTTGCAAAAAGTAATGTAAAGTGGTTCCTTATGAAAGATTAAAAACCACGCTCGCAACAAAGCAGTAGCCTTACCACGACTACCTTAGCAGCGTCTGTGTAACTTAATTTCTATACAACTCGCTCGCACTAGTTCGTTCGTACTCGAGATGCATAGAAAGTAAATTACGCACACGCTAGCGAATATGTCAGTGTCAAAATGGTAGTAGCTATACAGGTGTTTTACTCTAAAAGACGATGCGTTTTGAACCACACAGATGCTGTTCATATTCTGGCTATACTCATCCTCCATAACACACTAGTACACCGTAACTACTAACACAAGTAAGTAACGCGCTCGCAACAGGTCAAGTAGGTAAAGACAATGCAATCCGCTGTAGTAATGGTTCCATTAGTAGCACTATCTCACTATCTGTACTGTACGAGGAAATGAACTGTACGTGTACTGTCTAATGTACTTTTTTTTACCTTTTCCTTACAAACATTACTTACGCTTTGTGTTTGAACTGTCTTCTACCCCTAGTCGGTAGTGACCCTGGCTTCGAAGCAGGAGGTCCCGGGTAGGAACATTTACTTGTGTATTTATCACATTTTTTTTCCTGAGTAATAGATATGTCTATTGTGTGTTTAAATATCTATCCATAATATCTATCTATTACATACTTATATCTTCGTACAGTACCTACAACGCAAGCCTTATTGAGCTTACTGTGGATCTAAGTCGAATTGTGTAAGATTGTAATTTATATTTATTTTATTAAAATTCAGTTCTCTCTCATCATACTTTCATGCTGTACTTTTTCGGCAATTTTCAACTATACATTAATTTAACATCTCAGCTGACATATGACTGTCATTTTTGTGTTGTTTGTATGTCAGTTTTTATCAATATAATTAAACAATGCTCCAATAACTAAGATTTCATTCTCGATAATCCACTTGACCCACTCCCATTATTAATTTGCCTGTAATATTTTTATCACTCTTATGACGTCAGCTAATAGCACTCCTATTTAATTTACTTCCCTTGTCCCACGTTTACCTTATTAAAGAATGAACTTTATATCAAAATAAATAAAATTCATTTTCACGTGATATGTACCCACTAACTGTAATTACTATGTATATTATGATTGTATGAGTAGAAACAAATGGTCGTGAAATCCATAAGCAGTGAATGCTAAATCCAACTTAATACAATAATAGAGTTAAGGTGGAAATTGCTTCCTTTGATTCAAAGGTGGACGCTTGACCAAGTGTGTTCTTCCAGTCGCGTACCTTACCTACCGAACGAGGGCGACTGTAGTTCGTTTTTAAGCATTAGAAAAAAATTAAACAATATTAACATGTATCATTTTTTTAATATTAGGTCATAGTTTAAATTAGGTTATGAAAGCAAAATAATGTAAATAATCGTATGTGATTTATAATTGTCAAATATTTGCTTTGAATTAATTTTCAAAAGTGTTTTTTAGTAAAAAGACACGTCAAGATTGCTTACCTTCTTTATAATTCTGAAAAAAAACGAACGCCCATCCAGGTCAGTGCGTGAGGTCACGCCCTCGCAGGGCTTCGTTATCTAATACTGGACTTCGATTCTGCTGGTGGTCTGTGACTACCTTAAGGCGCACCCTCTGCGTCATTTGACGCATGCAGCCATGAACGAAAATTTAAATCATTATTAAATGGAATGGAGTAGCGTTTGCTTTATTTAGTTCGATAACAAAAATCACCTCTTACTATACTTTTTTTTAGTTAACACGTCATAGTGTCCCACTGCTGGGCGAAAGCCTCTTCCCGTGATCTCCACAGGTCTCGTTGTTGTGCCATTTCTGGCCAGTTACTCATGCCATCTCCGTCTGGGCCTGCCACGTCCGCGCTTAACTTGCGGCATCCACTTGGTGGCTATACTTGTGGGCTAGTATATCCGGAGGTGATGACTCAGGTGTTGACTTTCCAATACTATTGATTCAAATTCCACTGCTATTTATTCTTGTACGGTGGGCTTAAGATTAAATTATTTAAATCATGTAACCACTCACCATATCATGAAATAGAAGTATCTAAATCTATCATAAAAACTAAATTCAAATGAACGTAAGTACGTACAGTACAGTTCTATAAACTATGTACATATGTACTCGACCTTAGCAACAATAGATACGTAAATTACATTTGCCGTGAATATCAAATTTCTCACAACGCAATACGAATATGAAATTCAATTTAGATTGCATTGCAAACTATATGCAATTCAATAGGTGAATAGAGGGAAATAATGTGTTATATGTTAGAATATATCCAAAGCATTTATGAATTCGTCCCATACTTTTAGCCATTCAGAAATAATTGGGTCAAAAATACCAAGAGATGACTAAAAATTCGGTCAGGATATTAACCCAAGAGGTTCCAGAAAAAGAGATTTAAATTCAACCAAAGGTTTAAATTTCAAGCTGTATGAATATGCTTTATGATAACGTTGTAAAGCTAAACAACTTCATAATTCATTAATATTACATACATCATTACACACATTAAATGATTCACTCAGAGTGCAAAGCAACACCAATCCATTCACGAAACGACGCGCGGGGCGAATTAGCACGTCTTCAAGTGAGTTATTCACAGGATTAAGAGATTATCCCAATTCACCCCGCTTTCAGGGGCAATGGCCTGCCAAAGCAACAAAGTGTTTTATCGCTAACCTCATTGTGTAGAGATGTTTAATGAACTGTCTGCAAACCTATTGGCTTTAACCTCCTGCATAACAGTATAGTTCGAGCTTTACATCCCTTTATACAAATATGTACACTCTATAGTCAGCAACAAAAGTAAACTGATTAACAGTCCGCCGGACGATATCGGCCTGTCAGTTGTTCGGAACTGTCAACTTTTTGAAGTGAAACTTCTTATGCGACTTGCAACAAGGTTGCGTTAAACGTTTAACGCTATAATCGGTAACATAAAATACTAAATTATAACAGTCTTTATTTATTCATAAAGTAAAATTTGGCAGATGTTAATGTTATGTTCATGTTAATGTTAATGTTATTTGAAGTGAAGTTTCACTTCTTCCGCGCGGAGGGACTCCACGTATATTTTTTTTTTGTTCTAACTGACAGGCCGATACCGTCCGGCGGACTGTTAATCAGTGGGTCGAGACTCTTCGATATGAGACCGTTCGCTGAAACGACTATCTGGAAATAGATCGTCGAATCAACATCCCACATGGCAGTTATCACGTGAGCCAAGTCTAGGTACTTACTGGACTTGTCCTTCTCGGCTTTCACGAGATTCTCATCATGGGGGATGGTGATGTCGACGAGCACGGCCGGTCGGTTGCGAAGAGATGGAACCAGTTTTGTTGCTCTTCTTTGGACTCTTTCAATAAGATCAATGTCCTTCCGGAAATTTGGAAGGAATATTCCAATAAGGGTCTTATATATGTCTTATAGAGCCTAATGAAAAGATTCTTATCCATATAATGAAAAGCTTTCTTGATCATATAATATAGAGTTGGCTTTTTTGGTCAACCCCAAAATATGAGTGCCAAGTTCTGTGCTGTGTAGAAAATCCTGAAATTATAAAGGATTTGACTTGGCTAGGTTTTACGTTTACGGAGTTTAAGATTTTTTCTTTTGTATACGCTTCATAGTCTACCATCATGCCAAATATTAAGTCATCTAAAAGTGGGGTAGGGTTTTGGTCTACAAGTCTCAATTAATAATTATCAATATATGATTTTTTCCATCGTATTACCAATAATTTTCGGTTTTCCGATTTTTTCTTCTATATACATTTAATAGTTTACATTTATGCCTTAACAAAAATCTATCCGACACAGGTCTTTGAAATAAACATATGATCTGAGAAATAAACGAATCAGTAAAGAGTAAAGTTACGACACTACAACTACATACATTTTAGCCCAATAGTGAACGATCGAGTAAAACTGCGCTAATTGATATACGGCTAAGCCCGACCTCCTTGTGCCTTTAAATTGATGTAAATGGTTGGCAGCAGTGATTTTTTGACCGTATTTAACCCCTAATTGAAACAAATTCTCTGGAGGACTTCGTTACTTAGAACGATATTAAGGACGGCCTGTTACGTCATTGGTCTACTATAAATATACTGAGTCGAGTCCCTGATAAACAAATTAAAGATTAACAAAATACACTTTACTTTAGGCAAACAGAATTATAAAGTAATAATATTTTCAGCAGCTGCATTACTGTTGCGACATTACTGCTGCGGTGTTGATGCCGCCGCAGTACTCCTCTGTCTATTTATTTGATAAAATGAGTGAAGAATTTAACGTAATCGCGGCAGTAATGCGGCCGCAAACGTTACTCATTTTATGAAGCACACACACACACACACACAGACACAGCGAGCGGTCATCAATCAAGGCCGCAGTAGTAATTTCGCCAAAGTAATGCAGCTGCAGATTCAGTTGCCATCCGAATTTGACCTTTATTATACAAGCAATCTTGCAAACATGGCGTTGCCAAACATACATACATACAATCACGCCTATTTCCCGGAGGAGTAGGCAGAGACCACGGATTTCCACTTGCTACGATCCTGACATACCTCTTTCGCTTCCTTCACTTTCATAACATTCCTCATACATGCTCGTCAGTTTAGGGTGCTCTTGACTTGGCCTTTCTTCAGAATTTCCCCGATTTTATCAGAGAAAGGCCGCCGAGGTCTACCCCTTCCAGCTCCCTCTTCTACGTCTCCCTTATACACTCGTCACCTACAATACTCATTACTGAAATATAAATAGACAAATTCGCTCAAACGTTATTGATTTCAGCCGCTTTATCGTAAATTAGGATATTGCAATTGGATATTGGATTATTGCGGTTTACTTTATATAACTAAAAGTTCATCAAAACATTATTGAATACGTCTAATCGAGCGTGTAAGAAGCCAGTTACAAAATTTGGTAAGCAAGTACCTATTGTAGTGTTTTTTTTACAGTAATAGTTTTAGTGCCTGTTTCGCGGAAGTTATTACGTTATTCGGGTATGATTTCACGATGATGATTGCATAGTCGCTACTAAATCGAAATAGCATTATAGTTAGATGTAATAAATAATAATACACAGTGTTTTTAAATTTTAACTCCGTTCACTTCGGAGTATGACTATTTAGGGAAACTAAAACGCATAGTTAATTTTCTATTTATTTTTAGAAACGTACTTAAATGTTGTTGTTGTTTGACTCAACCAAACAATTGAAAACTTTGACATATCAAAATCATTTCGAACATCGATCGTCTGAGATAGTACTTGCGTTTAGTAGCAAATGTATAAACTCATACTAAACACTAATCAACATGTAAACAGGTCCCATGGCAAGAGTACACGCTGATATGGGCCTTATCAAATAAAAATAAATTATTGATTATCTCCAAAATGGAGTTAATTAGAATGCCAGTGTCTTTGAGGAAGTTACTTAATTTATCTCACGATCCCGGAACACCTTTTCGGTTCATTCACTTCCCGTTCTCCACACAGGCTCTTCAGTTAAGCACTCTTGACCTGCCTGACCTGTCTTTACAATTTCCGCTGTTTAACGTTAGAAAATGTTTACTGACTTCTAATAATAAATTCAAGAGAGCCACGTTTTACCGACAAATTAGACATAACACCAATGTCGAGCTGCGAAAATAAAAAGACATGATAACTAAGCTTTAATTCAAAATAATTAAGAGTCATTTTCAAGTAACAGTAACAAGTTTCACATAATACTTATAACGTTAATAGTAAACAATAGTTTTCGTGTTAGTTTAGGTTGTGACCCGCGACTAACGAGTCACCGCTACCACGGTACACAAACTTTGTTTATATTGACCACGGACCCATAGTCATATCACAATCCTGGCAAGGGGAAACGTAGTTGTCACAATAATCCAGGGCGGCTAGCAAAGATGACAACCATTCATTGACAAACACCAAAAAAGAAGAAAATATATATCCGGGATGACAGTTAAGATAATTTCGCCAAGCGTTTTCTATCAACGATTGACATCTTGGCTAAGCTCCCTGGAATGTAACTTATAGTCTGGGTTATCATTAAGTCTAGATACCTATTTATTTCATTACCTACGTCGGGATGTTTTTCTTTTTTGACCATTTGTCAGGACTACGAAAATGTCTAGTTAGTTTTATTGCACACATCACAAAATCTATTATTTATATGTAGGACGTAGCTAATTATCAGCAGGCCACCGTAAATGTTCTAAACACGTTCGCTGTTTTCATTAGATAGCTCAAGAAATTTGCTAACTGCAAACATGGATGCGTCTCATCTTAACTAGATTGGGAATGTCTGCAATGCCAAATTTCTATGAAAATATGACGGTTTTATTGCCATTCCCTCCCTTTGTTTTTGGTTATAAGTTAGCTTAGAGGGACTCTAGTGAAGCTCTGTTTTCCTAGAATAGCGCTGCTGTCATATAGAGGCCGTCTCCATAAAAAAGTGGATTGAGTAGTATTTTGTATGGAGACAACCGCTAACGCTATATGCCGACAGCGCTATCCTAGGAAACCAGAGCTTAACCAATCGTGAGATCGTCTACCTTAAAATGGCAGGTAAGTATAAGAAAATGTATATTCTTGGAAGTATCAACTGTGGATCAAGTTGCGAAATTGTTTACATTTGCGTCGCGATATTTAGCACCGGTGGGTCTTGTTTGCATTCCTGGTGCATGTGCAAGCGCAACTTGCGCTGGGTGCAATATTATATTGATTGACGAAACGCAACATGAACACACCGAAATACCTTTGAGCAGAGACATGTAGATGGTAGAATGGCAATATCTAAACGAAGTCACGTTCCTCTATTTACTAATCTGTCTCCACTAACTAGGTCTAAACCTAGTGTAGTAGCTAATTTTGTAGATGGCTCCACCAGTGCCAGTACGTGCCAGCGTCCACTTTTTTTTTAATTTCTCTAACTATTCGTGGGAATGTGAGGGAATAGGAGATAAAAAGGATCCCAAGATTTATATTTTTCATAGACTTTGTATGACGGTAACGATATGGAAGGATTGAAATATGTATTAAAAGTTTAGTTCTTTTTTTTTTCCTAATAGGATCGAAAGACAAAAATCCCGAACCTGATAAAAAGTGTAGTAAAAACATTAAATAAAATGGCACATATATTGACCAGTTGCACCGAAGTGTCTGCAATCGTAATAAAATGTAATCGAAAAACCTAGAATATTATCATAGGGAAAATACCACCGTCCAACATGCAAATCGCTTACGCTCCGTAGCGATCGAAACGCAACTGTCGCTGTTGCACTAATATGGAAGAGTGATAGAGAGACACAAAGAGTTTCGTTGTCGTAGCGATAGCGATTGTCACCTTGGCTAGGCCGGCAGGCCGAGGATTATGGTCGCTCTTTATTATTATCTTGTCTCTGCTTTCGCTTGCACTCGGCGCCGACTCGCCGACTGACCGAGTCTGTAACTCAACAAGTTTAACCATTTCCAACTCCAAACTGTACCACTTAGCAACTTCCATCAGGAACGTGGCGGGGTGGGAACGGTATGAATTTGTAATATTGTTATTACCGTTACTTTTCAGCTACTTCTGACTTTAACTGGAAGAACGTTGAATCCCTTTCATCCATAAATTCTAAAATGTTAAAGTTTTAGAATTTATGTTTGAGGAATCGGGTTTAATATTGAAAACATTTTTGTTTAGATGTTTTTGCGTCTCCTAAATACGTTAAGGACTAAGGTACACTAAAGAGTAATAATATTATTAATGATAAATGTATTAGGTATGTATATATCTATCAAAAATATCAAAAATATTTATAGTCTCGTACTTCACAGGTCCTATTTTAAAAACTTGCGAACCGCAATAGGGCATATTTTTTTATTTATTTTTTAGCACAAGTGTTAGATACTAGTTTGAAAACGTAGAATAACTTTTGGATACGGATATTCCAGGTAAGATAATGCTTCATGTGAATAGAAACGCAAATGATAATAGTGGCAACACATTACTTTTCTAACTAGATTTTACGGAAATACCGTTCTCAACGGGTTTCAAGGGAAATAATTTTTATACCAGGTTTAAAATTAAGTACACGTACATTTTAAGTACCTATTATTTTTTTAAATGCAATGACGTCGTCCTGTGTTATCATTACATAGTTGGTGTAGTACTTATGTTGAAAGAAGTAATACCAGATATTAATAAGCTCCCAAAAAAGTAATTGTTATAATCAAATCGTTTAGATAGGCTTGAGGGAGAAGAAACTACAACTTACCTACGAGTTGTTAAAAGAAATTTTCCTAGTAGGCCTAAGGTTCTACGTTAAACCTCGGATGACAATGCTACGGGAAGAATAAACAATGTTTAAAAAACGTACATGTACTTAAGCTAATATGAGAAACATAGTATAAACCCAGTCGTCAGTTATTATTTATTAAGCCGAAAAGCCGTGAGCACATTCCTCATAATTTATCAGCAGGATAAATTTCACACTGTCCAGGAAAATAAACGAGAAAATGTTGATAGAGCCATCATAAAGTCTCAATTAAGAGACATAATTAATTTTTAAATAATCAACCCGCATTTGTAGTGACTTAATTAAGATCGCATGTTATCAAATAGAGAACCAGTAAGAACGTTTCGATTGAAAGTCGCTAGAATGCAAGAATGTCGCAGATGAGCGGCGAGATGATCGTTCAATCGTTTCTTTTAATCCATTCGTTCATTATGTTCATTGATTGTAAGGAATGATTTAAAAAAAGGTAGATATATGAAAGATCATGTAAGAAATGTATGTTAATTAGCATTAGCGTTGCCTGACAAGTGATATCATTGCTCTCTTTATTTCTTGGAAAAACTATATTAACCTTGTGATTGTGACAATGTAGTAGTCATCTTTAAGTCTCGACTTCAACATTCTAATTATAATTTATTGAATTTTAGGCTTATTCATTAGGACAGAATTTGAATCAATCTTGGCATTTGCTTACTCAACGGAAAAAACCAGGAGCATCGGGACGTTTCAATTAAGATGTGACTCATTATAGTAGTGTAGTCCTATTTAGGTATGTTTGCCGTGAAAAGTTTAGTCAACATTTAGGTATTATTCGTAGAATAAAATACGTAAATGAAAAATAACACCTAATTCACATTTGACCACCCATTTTATATTGTCATACGCTTGTTATTAGCTAAATGGGAAACAGAATAAAAGGCTTGTTTCCATTATGTGTAATTATGTAAATGTTAGTATCTAAATTGCAATGTATCACTCCATTATTTTTCCAACTATTCAAGTATAACATGCAAATGTAGCAGTTTATCATTTTAGTTTTTATCATGCAAGGTCTGGGAACCTAGGGCTAGCAGTTACTACGAATATACTTATTTCACCATTCGTAAACCCTACTACAACGAGATACGTCCTGTTCATATTCAGGTCAGTAGTAGAAGACTGTCGCTGTTAGTTCCTTCTCATATCGAACATAAAAACAGAAATACGGTTACGCTCCGTGATTGCTGATCCATTTAGGGTTTTACCTAAATTGAACATTCCTTAGCGTAAGTATTGAACAACCAATTTACCTAACAATCGTGCAGTGTAATGGTACGTGGTGGTGTGGTGGTATGGTAGTAAATAAAGATGGTTTTCTCCAATGACCAGCCAGTTATACTTTTGTATGTCATAGTTTATCACGAATAAATGCTATGATTTCAGTCCTCGTATCAAAAATGATGACTTCAAGATTCGTATATTTCTTTACAATACATATGGTGCTACTTTCCCGAACACGTGCGGGAATGAGCACTTTCCGTGCATATGTCGAAACTTCATAAAGCCATATGTACTGTAAAACGTTGTACGAACGTTGTATAGTTGCGAATTTCCTATTTTCTGCACTTGTATCGTACTAGTACATTACAATACAAGTGCGAAAAATAGGAAATTCGTAACGAGTGGCGATATATTAAAACACATAAAATCGACACGAGTTGCGAATTACCTATTCGCACATGTATCGTACAACGTTTTACAGTACATATGGCCCTTTAAATGTTCGACACAGTAACGTAATATGCGAATTTTCGCACTAGTGGGGTAAAGTAGCACCATATGTACTGTAAATAAATATTTCATTACAGTTCGTAGTCGTCGTATCCGCAGTGTCGTTGTGAACGTAAGTAAATATCAAGCACATATTTATGTTACCTACGGTTTCAGTTGGTGTTTTTAAATCAACATATTTAGGAGAAAAACAATGATTTGTCTGTAATATCACTTGGATTGTATTTTAAGCCATTCGCATACACGACCTTGCCTTGTCCCGTATTACATGTTAAACTTATTGAAATTTAATCTACTTGACTTAACTTTCGAACGGTTGACTAAGTGCCGGAGGTGGTCGGAAAGCGTGCTCAGACGCACGCTAGACGGTAATTAGATCCGGAGGCGTATTCCGATTAAAAAATAACATTGACTTTATATGAATCTAATCTCATTTTAATGCCTGCATCCCGCTTGCATTATATTGATGCTTAAGGGGCGCGATAAGAAGAAAAATAAAAAATCAGTATATACGTGCCACTGCTGGGCACAGGCCTCCTCACACACGAGAGAGGACTTGAGCTAAAGTCCCTACGCGAGCCCTATTCGGGTTGGAGAGTTTACATACACGTTTTAATTTATTCGCAGACGTATGATGAATGTCATATTTTCTAATCGGTTTTGTGAACTAATCTTAGCCATCTGTGTAATGATATAACGACGGCATCATGATTATCTATTTAAATTGTAAATTAGCACGAGCACGCACCTCTAAATTAGAGGGATTTAAAGGCGGGATTCCACCAATACAAGAATGCTTGTACTTGTACAATTCACCTGCTTTCACGCACTCCATACACTTTATCCTTGGTTTTCCTTTTCCCTAACAAGTCTTACAGCCCTCCACATTCATTCCTAATACATTAATTCCTCCCTTAATTAAGTAGGAACCGATCTTGCGACAGTTATTCCTCAGCACGCTAATATCTCGGTTTAACGTGAGATCGCCACTCAGCTATACTGTATCTAGTCCAAGGTGAAATATAATTTAGTGGTTCCCGTAATAGCAGGTGTTGCGTGCCAATTAGCAACTACCTCGATTTGGTAATTCGTTCAGGCCATGCAGCATATTAGCACCCGTGAATTGATTTAGCTGTATCTACATAAATCTGAATTAATTTTAATTTTCAAGTCTGTACGTGTAACTTAAACCTCAATATTATGTGAAATATAACGACGTATATGTTTATGTATAAACGTGTTTTAGACGATTGCATATGTTTGTATTCTGAAATTAACTCCCGAAGTTAATTTGAAAGTAAAAGTACCACAAGAGTTTTTACATTATAATATTATTTTTATAAGACACACGTCCGAAAGAAGGATAGCGGAAAGATAATTCGTTTTCACTTTAACGTTGACGGGATAATAATATGCTAAAACATCACTAAATTATAGTTTTTCAACCAGCCTCATGTACATACCTTACACACCTAAGCGCAGTTTTTACAAACAGATTTAAAACAATTAAGTACGTGATGTCATGACTCTGTGGCTTGTACTTGGTGCATGAGGTGTTTTTATGAGATGTAACTGTGAAGCTGGCATATTTTATTATGCAAAAAGTTAAAGTTTTGCTGTATAGTCAGCACCAAAAGTAGCGGATCAAACAACGCTTCAAAAGTATCTACCATTCTGTAACAGCTTAACAAAAAATGGTAGTTCTATATGTAGAACAATTTAGACTGTAAAAGATATGCTTTTGAACGTTAATTTTAAAGATTTATCTCCATTTAGAAAGTTTATCCGGAATATCAGACACTTTTGGCGCGTTGTTTCGTCCGCTACTTTTGATGCTGACTGTACTTATTTTTGATCGGATTGGTAACTGACGTCCACATTTACTGATGACATTCGCGCATCTTCTATCAAAAATAACGTGTAATAGATACCCACAAAAACCACTATTTCTTTGTTAAGATCTTGAGAAGCAAGGTTTTTGTTAATGGGGCACCTATGCAAGTACATCTATGCCAGTAACTGTATAATGTCCTGTGTCCTGCGGTGGCAGCATGGTTGCTTTGTTTATCGCCTGTCACTTTCGCATTTACCCTGTTAGAACGTGACAGGCATGGTGATAAAAATGGGACCGTGCTGTCGCCGCAGCAGTAGAACGTATTTATAGGCTGGTGATAAGTGACTAATTAGACAATGCAACGGAAGTGTGTATCGGCGCGGGCGCCGGCGCCGGCGGTGAGTAAACTGGATTAAGTCTAGACACCGTATTTATATCGCGACTTTGTACAAGAAATGTGTCATTTTGCGGCGTAGGGCTATAATGTTCCTTGTCAATTATAAGTGTTTAGTCGACGTTTACTAATTTACAGGAGTTGACAGTAAGCTACTTAGTACTTTAGTAAGGTATGTTGAAACGTTTAGTCTAGGAAGTAATTTCACTGAACTTGTTCCTAGGTTACTTGTACCAGTTGATACCAGAGCATATTTTTATTAAGCTTTTCCTCTTCTGTTCGTAAACGACCAGTGTCCATACCTGTAACAAAACAAATAAAAATAAATATAACAAAAATAAATTAATAACAATTTACCTTTTATAGAATGAATGATGTGATTCGAGTATAATTTACAAATAATAAATAATAAAATAAATAATAAATAAATATTATAGGACTTAATTACACAAATTGACTAAGTCCCACAGTAAGCTCAATAAGGCTTGTGTTGAGGGTACTTAGACAACGATATATATAAATATTAATAAATACTTTAATACATAGAAAACACCCATGACTCAGGAACAAATATCCATGCTCATCACACGAATACATGCCCTTACCAGGATTTGAACCCGGGACGATCAGCTTCGTAGACAGGGTCACTACCCACTAGGCCAGACCGGTCGTCAAATGTATTTTTGAATCAATATTTATAAAATCATACCATGAGACCCGATTGCGACGGCGTGATAAATCCATCAATCACAATCTTCACGCCGACCCCTACTAAAAATTTACACTACACAAACACTAAATAATAAATAACCTAGCAATTTTAGCGTAGCCGAGGATACAGATAAACGGTTAAACAAAACGAATGTAAATTGTCATTTACGGCCATACTCAATCGTTGCCCCTGTACACCTATAAATGTTGGAGAAATTAAATTTAGGAGGGGTAAGCAAGTTCGTCCTATTGAGAAATATCAAAATTCTAACAAAATGATTACATAAAATTGCATCGCTTAAGGGTTCCAGAAAAATAATAGTTGCATGATACATGGTGAATTTGCATAGTAATTTAAGAAGTGGGAGAATAAAATATTAAACATTGTTTTTTACATAAAAAGGTAAAAGAACATGGGATTTGGTTGCCCTATACTCTACAGAAACTACCTTTAAAACGACTAAGAAGCTTTTTAGTGAATTATTTATTAATTCTTTCTAGGCTTTTGTACAAGGCTCACATTTTTGGATACACTTTTCCATTTTTCTTTTGCATATATGTAACTAAATTACTGAATTCTATCTATGTTGTATGTTTTATATAATTGATATCAAAATAATCTTCTTCTTCGGTCCCTCATTGCTGAGGATTGCGACCATGTATGCTCCGTCTCCATATTGTGCGGTCATAAGCCATATGGGACACGCACTGCATCAACTGCATGTTGCCGCCAACCACCCTCTTCACAACATCAGACCATCTCGTGGGTGCTCCTCCTTGTGCACGCTTGCTATCCATTTGACCCAAGATAATCAGCCTTTCTCGATCATGCTTTGTAGACAGCGTGATGTGTTCAAAATAATGGTTCAAGGGGAATATGATTTATTTTACATAGATATTATTACAGTCTTAAGAATAATTTCTAACGTCTTCCGCGTTACTTCTTGTATTATTTTATTTATAATAAGACTTCTTGTAACCAACCGGTACAAAACGATTAGAAAATCACCAGTAAATACACAAACTTAATTAGAACCAAATCTGAACACAAACAAACTCCGAACGTGCTACAAACTGCACATTAACTGGCGGCAAAACAATCCCAAATTAATTAAATTACATGGAAATAAATGTCCGCCCTAATTAAACATTATGGTGATTATTACTGCGCGCGAGAATCGTTTTCGATTTGTTCCGATTCTAATTCGATTCCGAGCGGGTAATCGATTTACATAGCGGATGTTAATTGAAATTAACAATCAGAGATGTGACTTATTTGAAATACTTGTATTTAAAATGCAAATACAAAATGCAAAATACCTATTTTGTATTTTGTATTTAAATACCTTTTAAAGAAAACTATTTTGTATTTTATTTCAAATAGTTTTTGGGACCTATTTTCTATTTTCAAAATACAAAATACTTTTTATTAGTTAAAGTAAGTAGGAGTTACAATCTCTTCTGACGTTACAATCCTTGCAACTCTCTCATTCTTTTATGGCGACCGGTCTGGCCTAGTGGGTAGTGACCCTGCCTATGAAGCCGATGGTCCCGGGTTCAAATCCTGGTAAGGGCATTTAATTGTGCGATGAACACAGATATTTGTTCCTAAGTCATGGGTGTTTTCTGTTTTTTATTTTTGTTTATTTATTCAATATGAATTTTTTGAAACAGGGTTTAACTCAATAAGCCACTATTGAAAACCTCTAGGGTTTATGTAATAGTTGGCGAGATCGCGCGGACTGATCCGCGCTTGCTTAATACTATTATTACATACTTATTTATGTTTTCCTGTCGAAGCTGTTTTTGTATCTATCGTTTAAATATCGACCTTATGTATATGTATTTAAGTATTTATAAATATTTATATATATCATTGTCTAGTACCCACAACACAAGCCTTAATGAGCTTATTACTGTGGGACTTAGTCAATTTGTGTAATAATGTCCTATAATATTTATTTATTTATTTATTATTTTAACATGGAACTGGTGAGTCTGTTTAGTAACGCCGCAAATGACCACAAGCGTAGCGAGAGATTAAAAATGTGGAATCTTAAGCGTTGCAAGGGTTTCAAGGCACGAGAGGTAAACAAACTTTTCTGCCCTGGTGAAACACAAACGAGACGTTTTCACCAACCAACGAGAGATATATACTAGCTGTAAAACATTACAAATCTAAATTAATGCTTTTAATAATTGTCCGTTAAAAACCATCACTTAAAAGTCCATTCAACCGGTAAACATGAGGAGACACAAAATTTGCACTCTAGAGGACTGATATACACACTATTTTTAAAGAATAAAGAAAGCCTTTCCAACCTGTAAATTCAGAGCAATACTAACTTTTTAATTCAGACTAGGTATTCACTATTTAAGAGTACCTTTTATCGCAAAGTATTTGTATTTTAAAAAAGCATTTTGAAAATACCTATTTTGTATTTAGTATTTTAAATACAAATTTGAAAACTATTTTGTATTTTGCATTTGAAATAGTATATCAAGGAAGTATTTGTATTTTGTATTTAAATACTTTTTATAAACTATTTTTCACATCTCTGTTAACAATTTAATATAGCTTTAAATAAATAAGTAAGTAAGCAGAAGTGGAAATATTGAGGTATAAATTTATTTTTATAAACTGAGAATAAAGTTTCAACTAAAAAAAACTTTATAGAACAAAATACAATTAGTCGTATGAGATCATGTAGAAGAGGACCGATCGTATCCAGAACACCTCGCTGTGCGCAAGAAACCGCATTGCAGACGTTGGCGGAAGACTGCTAGGGTCAAATGGGACAGGGCCGGTCAAGTTTGCCGCATGCATCCAGACAAAGGCTAGTGTAGCTACCAAGTGGATTCCAAAAGAAGGGCGAAGACATCTTTCTCAATAACTGGCCGGAAGAGGCACTAAATCCGGGGAAGTCTAGGGGAGAGGCCTTTGCCCAGCAGTGGGACACCATAATAGGCTAGTAAAAGTATAAAAAGTCATATGAGAAAATACATTTTACACTTTATAAATTTAAGTACAAAAAAAATTGTATTAAAAAAAATGGATTTTAAAAATAACTTACTAACTCTTTTAGACTGTAACTCCAAATATGAGTACCTAAAGTAAATAGTTACCTAACCATTCTTTTTTAGGGTTGTGTATAATCGTGTTGATAATTACTATTTCGTCACTAGTTTGGAACTATTAGAACTATTAGATTAGATATAGCTAAATGTTTAAAGGCTTAGGTACATAGTTTCCTCTAATTATAAAATCGAATAAAAATACCGCACTATATTGTACTCGCTTCTCACAAAATTATCATGACTTAGCTTTAATAAACCATATTACACATTATAATATAAATCGCAGTTTTCTTTCAGCTATATCAAATGTGATCCATCTTAATTCTTCATACAAGCATTAGATGGCGTTGCATTGCTATCTTGTCAAACATAGGCGAGCTTTCGTCACCAACGTAAGTAGGGCTTCTTTACCTTGTCACCAAAACAGTAACTTAGGTGCTAATTTGGCAACTTTTAAAGATGTGGCAATTTTTAGGTGCTAGACCTAAAAATTGCCACCCTGGCAAATTAGGTTTCAAAAACATGTCTAAAGGAAACTGACAGTTTGCACCGACTTAATAAGACGCTAATTCCACAAAGCTTCAATTTGAAATAACCTCATTGAATACCGACAATAAGTACCTTTTAGTTTAAAACGTCACATAATATACTTACCATATTATGAGCAGCTGAGTGGGACCCACGGAACACCATAGACGGTGCAGGACGGGGTGCAGGCAGACTGAAAAGGAGATGGCTAGACGACTTGGACGCATTATATACGAAATGGTGGGAAAATGCCAATGACAAGGTCTAGTGGAGAAAACGAGGGTAGGCCTTTGCCCAGCAGTAGGACATAGGCTAACAAAAAAAATATAGGAGCAGCAGTACTTGGCATAGTCGGTCTCTAGCAACAATTTGTTGCTAAATTGGCATAACTGCTGTTATCAATTTCAAGTTCTAACGAATACTGGTTACGCTGAAGATATGGGAATAGCATTGTTGGCAATAATGGGGAATCCAAGTTGCTGGCGGCTCACACGTTTTTCTGCCACATAATAATGCCACGCTACAATGGATTAGGGCGATAGAAAAGGAAAGTGTGATAAGTAGGGTTCCGTTAAATAAATGTTTTATGGGACTGAATAACAGGGTGAAAACCTTTTATTCCTCTTTAGATCATAAAATAAAGCGTAATTTTTATTCTTAAAAGTTGTATAATGAAAGCCTTGAAAATTTTACCCAATTGTTAACTTTTAAAATGTCTATCTACAGGAAATATGCTCGTAATCCTGAACATTTTTGACCCAACAAGATCCTATACATATACAGTGAAGTTTATATATGAACTAATCGTCACGCTGTGATTATGGCATTATATAATTAATTTAGGGTGAGTTTTTCACACTCTAAAATTTAGAGTCTAAATAAAGATAATCAAGAGCTTATAGATTATATATATTTATGACCTTTATCTCGACTTTTGAGCGTAAGAATGTTTCTTTAAAGCTTTATGCATGTGTTTAACCGTACATTTGTATCTATCTAGAAACGGGTGGTAGATTTGATCTGTTATTTTTGTGGATGTTGGGTCACTTTATAACGCTAATTAATATCAGTTCTTTATAAAAGTTATGCTATCAGTCTAATAAATAATCTCTATATAGTAAAAATATAGTCTGTCTAGCTTAGAATAAATTTAAAAGTGGAAAAATTACTGTCTTGGTGGCTCAGATGGCAGAGCACTGGACTATCGATCCAGAGGCCGTGAGTTCAAGTCTCACCCAAGACAGTAATTTTTCCACTTTTAAATTTATTCTAAGCTTAATAGCATCGTTCGCAGACGTTTCTGCTTGTTAAAAATTAATATAGTCTATCTGTCTGTCTGTCAAATAACTTGATCAGTAGAACTAGCTAGCCTACGGGCCTACATTTTTTAAATATGGCGCTTTTTTCTACTGACGGAAATAGCTTGACAGACTAAATGTTTAGATTGAATATTGTTTTGTTATTTTCACTTTTCAATTTTCATCTATTACGCATGTGTTTTAATATCAGTTTTTATGTGTGGTAATAAAATATTACATTTTTAACCTTAATTTCTTTCAGTTCAAAGCGTCATGAATGTCATGATTGCCACGAGATGGTTTCAGGCCGAGCAGCGTTCATTGAGCAAGATAAATAAATTAACAAACATCGCTTTTTAAACGATTCTGCAAACGACGCGGAAAAATATGTAAATGAATTTAACTCGTTGGAAAATAGTACATTACGATACAAGTGCGAAAAATAGGAAATTCGAAACGAGTGGCGATAAATTAAAACACGACCGAAGGGAGTGTTTTAAATCGACACGAGTTGCGAATTACCTATTCGCACATGTATCGTACAACGTTTTACAGTACATATGGCCCTTTAAATGTTCGACACAGTAACATAATATGCTACTTCTCGCACTAGTGCTATAAAGTAGCCCCATATGTACTGTAAAGTATTTTTAAGGTTTTTACTGGGAGCAGAGTTTACACCGGTAAAAAACTATTGAATTATAACTTATTAATCATTTTTATTTTACTGATGATGTCTCTACTTTTACATGCGTTTGTAATAGTTGTTCTAACGTATTCATGCAGCTAATTTAACGTTTATACTCACGAATTTTTAGTCACTCGCGCGACATGTTTCGGAGAAGCGAGGTCTATTATCACTATCGTGACCGCTGCTCACATGCACTATTGTTTGATATGTGCTTGAAAGTGGAGACCTAGGCTCTTCGAAACATGTCTCGCGAGTGACTAAAAATACGTGAGTTAACCCGAAAAATTAGCTTAATATAGTTCGTGTCATCCACGATGACGCGCAGATTTGTCAAATCTAACCTTTAATAACACGACAGTACGAGTCACGGCACGCGTCGTCGTGAATGACACGATCTATATTACTATAATAAGTCATGACAGTTGATAATTAAGTATTATTGTTTTATTAGAGCATCCTGAATTCCTAAAGCATAAACAGTTTCGTTTTAGTTTTCAAAGTATTTATAATACATGAGGATTTTAATTTGAAAGATAGAAAACTTAACACAAAGTAATGCCTAGAAAAATACCTAGAAAATATGAAGGGAACCCTAAAAATAAGGATTGTCTATGTAATTAGTTAAGCCCACCTACCTGTCACAGAATGCCGTTACGGATTACCATTATATTTCGCGGAGGTATAAGGAGGATGAGGTGTTATTGAATATCAAATATAATAAAGTTTTTCTTATTCTGTAAGTTGCCGAAAGCAACACTATTGATCGAAAGCGATTTAGAGGATTAGATGTAAATGCATTAAACATTAATAATCTATATACTACATAGAACAAATGTATAAGCGTGCCATCGTGTATTTAATGATCAAATCATGTATTTACGATTATATAATTTTTATAAAAACATATTGAACTTACCAAGTCTGAGATTTACTACACTAACATTTTAAAATACGATACAAATCCTCTTCATTGCACAACCTCAGAATAAATGAACATGGATTACATATAATACATTAAGATTAAGGTAAACAACAAGCGGCCTTATCGCTACAGAGCGATCTCTTCCAGACAACCTTTAGGTTAAGGTTGCCTAAGAGAACAAAAGTTATTAAATCTTAATATTTAATCTTTATACCGAAAGCCGAAAATTACCGTGAAAGCGAGCGAAGCGAGAAAATCAAATACCACAGCAACAACATTCAAAATACAGAAAAGAATAACTAAAATGTTTAAATATATAGGTAATTAAATAACTGCTAAATATACAGCTGTACAGTAAATATATAATATATGAACAACTCGGTTAGTAATTATTAACACATGTGATTCAAACACATCTAAATATGGAGGCATGAGTGCCCAAGGGCATGGCACTCACGCAAAAAGTGTTTTGATGGACCATTCATTTTATTTTTTGCACAACGCGTCACT
The DNA here is from genome assembly GCF_033807575.1 of Cydia pomonella. NCBI lineage: Eukaryota > Metazoa > Arthropoda > Insecta > Lepidoptera > Tortricidae > Cydia > Cydia pomonella. The sequence continues at coordinate 7,023,722 of NC_084714.1, read as the reverse complement.
TACAGCCTTACAGGTGAATATTTAACGAATTAATTGTATACGATAGTTTTATTTATGACTTGAAAATAACATAGTAGCGTATATTTGGTGATATGACGCTGACCGCTGACGGTAGAAAGTTCTATTTTTATGATTGATAATACCGAAATCATTTTGAATTCTAATTTTATAGTACACAAAATTTTGATCCGAATAACGTATCATAATTATTTTATACAACTGACGCATAGAGTAGAGAATGTTTTAAATTTTAAAATTTTGGTATATTTATATTAAGTTTGGACCCGGGTATGTTCTTAAATTACGTCCAAAAGAGAGGTATGGGCATTTTGAATGTCATCTCGCTTTGTGTGATAGGGCGTAGGGCACAGCATGACAGCACAGCGGATGTCTTTGTATCACCTGGGGAAGTACCTCCACCTTACAGAAAACCGCAGCCAAATAACACTAGACCCTACTCATAGTGTTGTGTTTCTAGTGGTGAGTAAGGTTGCCAGAGCTTAACGAGGGTGCGGAGTGGATCCATAGGCTACGGAGACTGCTTACCACCAGGCGGGCCGTATGCTTGTTAGCAACCGACGTAGTAAATATAAAAAAAGGTATAATTATTATTTATCTGTTATCTTTGGTAGGATCTTCAAGAGCTCAAATTTAATGATTTTTGTGGTTAATATATCCTATGAGAGTAAATTAGTTTTTCGCAAAAGCTAACAATCGCGAATAACTGACAGGCCGATATCCATAACAAATTGGTAAATCAGAATCCTCCTCAAGACCTCAAACAAAAATAGATAAAATATTTCCCAGGGAAATTCATAAACATTTTTGTCTTTGTTCTGCAGAGCGGTAATTCGAAAGTACTTTATTATTCAATATGTACGTTATCTGGATGAGAGTACTGTCATAGCTCACTGGCTGCGATAATAAGCAATAAGCGAGGCCTTCCCCACAATATCTTTTATTTATTGGGTGACAATAGTGGCTAATATTTGTCACTCCTGTCACTTTTCAACTGCTAATTATTTCGCTTTTGTTTATGTACCTGACAATTCTCTTCAACACGCTAATTAATTAGAAGAATTATATATAATTACGAGTGAGTGACAGTGAAAGCGTCAACGTCGCAGCAATACGCCAACAGTAAAGGTAACATTCGGGTGGCAACTGCAGCTGCATCACTGTTGCGGCATCACTGCAGCGACTACTGTCAATTTCCTTGATAAAATGAGTGACGGATGGAACGTTCTAAAGGCTGCAGAAATTTATTTATTTATTAATACGTTTACATGACATTACAGTAAGCCAAACTAACACTACACATAACAACATAGAACAATTCGGTACTATGACATTAAATTGCCCACACGAATAACAAACGTTACGGTACACTCGAGGGCCTAGCATCTATCACCTCACAGAAACTCAATGTTCGTTTCTTATAGAAATGCGGCTACGAACGTGTACAAAATTGAATGCGACAGCGCCCGCCTCAACACCGCAGCAGTATTTAATGCCGCAACAGTAATGCAGTTGTAGTCTAAATCCGAATGGTACCTTTATGCGTGATGGGGCATTATAGTAGGCTGACCAGTAATAGACCGCAAGGGCACTGTTAACAAGGTACGTCCGATATTAATACCATTCAAATTGCTGAATGACCGTGTCACTGCGCCGGTATCACGGCCTCCATTGTTTTTTTTTACTTTACGGTCCGATTATTTTAATTGAATATTTTATATTCGTAATGATCTTTTGCCTGCGGGGATTTAAAAGTAGCCGAATCGATGTCCTGTCAAATTATTAAATCGAACTAGTCCCATGATTGTGTTGAATATTAGGATTATTAAGGTGACAATATTAAAATGTAATTTGCTCTTCAATTTGGTACAGTACATTAAACATTATATCAACTAACTGAGCTAGTAACCTATTGTAAATCACATAGGTGTGAAATTGATGTCACGTAAGATTTGCCATTAAATGCTATTTTATGTTCGTTTTAAGGTCTTTGTGCCAACAGTTGCATGGTTTTTTTAATTTTTTTTTTTCATTATTTATCGCATTATGACTACGTAACTCATCTAAAAAGGACGGACAAACTAAAATTACAAACCATAGCAATAAATAACCATTTATGTCAATGTGACCTTTATTTTTCCACTAACCATGGCATTGAAAGCCTAGTCGGACCGGTAACAAACCAGTGTTTTCCGCAACAAAAGACATTATTGCCTATTACGTCTTATGTTATGTTTTCTGACCGTTTTTGTTACGCGCGACTCCATACATCTTGCGCGACTTCAAGTATGGACTCGTGTGGGAGAACGCAACTCATGCTCGACGGTCTGGTGTTGGAAGCTGAACCATCTTTGACAGAGGTACCTGACTAATTGTAAGATAAGAATCCTCTATAGAAAACGCCAATCGAAAGTTACGAGTATATAATGTATGGAAATAGTCACGTAACTTTTCGTAGCATCTGTCATCTTGTTATATTTTTAATTTTCGTTTGAGGTACGATTGTCTCTTGTGTAGGCGCCCTGATCAGTTGTAAACCTTAATAGTCAGCCCGTTATAGTGTCCCACTGCCGGGCAAAGGCCTCTCCCAGTGATCTCCGCAGCTCCCGTTGTTGTACTATTTCTGGCCAGTTCCTGATGAAGGTGTCTAAGTCGTCCCGTCATCTCCGTCTGGGCCTGCCAAGTCCGCGCTTAACTTGCGGCATCCACTTGGTGGCTATACTAGTTGTAAACCTTATTGCAACGATATAAGGCCAATGGCCAGTGCTGTTATAACATAAGACTTTTTGACCAAGTTGTCATTCGTGCTGTTGACGACCGAAACATCTAGGTGAAGGTTAATGTTAATAGACGCCTACGAAGTAAGTCTGAATGTAAAGCAAAAGGCAGTTTGTAGCAGGTTGTTTAGCTGTTGATTCGATTATTCGGCCTACGATGTATAGTTAGCAGCGAGAATTGCTAAGCAAACAAGTACCCCTAGGGCATTTTGTGTAAATTTTGAGAAGTGCCAAATGCAGTAGGAATCAGCAGTTTTGGAAAGCTTATAAAGGCCCGATTGTGGTTTTCATTAGTGTAAGACCTCTCAAGGGTTAATTTTATGGGTGACTTAGAGAGCTCCAAATAGCCGCATGCGGCTCGCGAGCTGTGGTTTGCCGACTCCTGCCATAGAGCACCGTAGCAGCAGCCTTTCTTCAACAGTCTCAACAGGGCCCTACATCCGATATCGGATCGGACAGCATGAAAACGCTGCAGTCGCTGTTAAACAAAGTTGTAACGTGTTTAGATTAATTAAAACCTTGGCCCCAAAAGTACTGCACCAATAGTAGCGGACGAAACAACGAGACAAAAGTATCTGCCACCTTGGAATATTTTCCAAATAGGGATATAGTAGTAGTAGTAAAACACTTTAATGTACAAAAGGAAACATTTAACAGGAAAAAACACACATCATTTGTACAAAGGGATAGAGAAGGGATATATCTCTACAGTTCGCAAACAAAATTATCTGTCATAGTAATATACTCGTATGCTTCTACATAGTTATATAGAGATGAAGGTATCTCTTTTTGTTACGTTATTACAGACTACCTTTGACGCGTAGTCTGACCACTAACTTTTGATGCTGACTGTACATTGTACAACAATGCAAATTGTAACGATTTGTCACCCTTTGTCTCCTTTATTGGTAATTGGATATGTCGCCTGTAGTTTACAGTTCACATTCATGATGTTTCAATATCAGCTCCTTCATGTAGGTAGACGATTTAGAAACATCTTCATGATGTCAAACTTTTAAATTACCACATCCTCGTAAATCTCCGTTTCTGCTTGCGCCAAAAGTGCTTTCGTATGTCCGGATGTTCTCCTCTACAGGTCGCATGTCTTGTGAAATTTTGTGAACAGGTTTATTATTACATATTTTATGTCGATTCAGTTTTCGGTTTTTTTTTTTCAAAATGGCGGATTCGTGGGGGTTCGCGAGATGTACAGCTAAGATCCACTAGTATTATTCTAATATGTGAAAAAAACTACAAATTGTCAATGATCCGAACCATGAGAAACATTTTGTTTAACAACTGTTATGTTTGATATTGATATCAGTGCGTTCCTTGCGTTCCTCTTTTTTTGTTATTTGTGTACTAATACTATCTTACATATTAAATTTCAGCTTCCCAGGACTTCAGGAAGTACCCTAAGAGTTTTGATGATCATCAGTGAGTGAGTAACTCAGTGACGAAATCGGGATTTATTAGACATGAAGCATAAGAGCTATGCAATTGAAAACTTTCAAGATTAATAAGTCTACTATTGACATCATATCCCGAGAATTTTGTTTATCTGTTATAATCCAAAGCCAAGTTATGAGGGTTCAAAAAAACAACAAAGCGCTTCGAAAAAAGGTGAAGCTTAAAGCCTTAAAGCATCATAAAAACTTCTCTGCTGTCACGTTGAAGATTCACGTCTGCAGACATTTATAAAGTTGCATCATTGCATGTTCATCTTAATTGCATGTCAGTCGGCAATGCTACAACGACTTTCCAAATTTTAACCGGTTTTAGCAACTCAAGCAAAACAGATAAACAAATTAAACTTAGTCAAATGATGCTAAGAAATACGAGAAAATAATCCATCTTAATGTCTTGTGTACACTGACAAAAATAAATAGCCGAACTCATTAAGAAAAAAAAAAACTGAACTTAAGTAATAAGGAAATAGATTTTGCTAAATATCCTAAAGCCAATTTTGTAACAGGTAACATAGTTCGAAAATCCCATTTATTCTTGGTAATTGAAAACTAAATCGTGAGATCTGTGACTTTACGCCTCATTTGTGATATCAGAGCAAAACTAATTATATGCATTATGTGTATTTTCTAATATAAAATGATTTAAAACATTGGCAGCAATGCCAGGGCGCGATAAAGTAAAAGTATTTAGACGTAAAACTCAAACTTAGGTATTCCATTGTGGCACTATTAGAATAAGATTAAATAGAAAAACAAAGATTATACTATATTAGAATTAAGCTAAATTTATCCTTAGTTTTCTTGATATATACTACTATAGTACAAATATAATTTAAGTACTATAGTATATAAGTAGGTAATTAGGTACCTCATAAGTACTAACATTATGCGCCCTATCCGGGTGTCATGTACTGACTACATCCAACTAACATCTTCTGTAATGCACATGACTTTTAATGTTGAATAAATGAAATGAAATGAAATACTATGTATAAAATAATAATGTCACAACAATTCCTAATGTTAGCTTAGTACCAAATTAACCTTGACATTAGAGACCCGCTCAAGGACCCCTAGCCATTCCGCATAGCAAAGCGTACAGTAAAAATTAATATGATGAAGCCTGGACCTGCAAAAACCGAACGAGACGTGATCCAGCCGATATTGCGTTTCATACAGCTTTTATTGCGCTCTGTTGACTTATTCGGTATTGCAGATATTATTATAGCGTGGCATTCAGAATTAATAGAGTGAGACTTGTGTTTTTACTTATTTGTATTATACTAATAGGCGACTATTACTCGTATATTATACAACGAGAACTGAATTTCATTACTGCGGTCCAAAGAATCACGACGTGTTCTTGCCGAGGATCAAATTCAGGAGAATGCTAAGGAGTTTTTCTGAAGTAATATAATGTGCAATAAATTAAAATTAAAAGTCGATCTACAAACTAAAAATCTTAAGAGCTGATATTTCTCTAATGTTCTATGTATATCGAACAGAGACGTAGCTGCGATACAAAATAAATAAGTTAAACGAAAGTAACAGTATTTTTTTAACAAGCATCTCATTGAACTTTTTCAGCATTTGCGCATAGGCTTGGTATATATTATATTAAGGTAGCTAAATGAGGTTATAATCTAACGCCCATAAAATAAAATAAAACTTTTGAAGTACAATTACCCAGTGGGGATTAAAGTACGCACATTTTACGGTATATAAACAAAAATATAACTTTCTAGGGCAGTCGGTTAAAAACATTCGTACAATGACATTGACACTTAACAGTGTTCCGATTACAATGAAGCGCACGTACATTCGTACAAAGCCCCAACGTGAGTAGATTTGCTCCCTTCGACATTCGTGACGACGCCCACATCGCTCGGTCCTTGAAATGATTCTCGCTGTAAATATGGCACATCAGGGAAATGGTTTGTCAGGAATCTTCCACGTATAAAAAAACGACACGAACCTTATAAAATACCAAACTTACACTTAGGTATTGGAAATCAAAGAGCAGCTTTTGTCAAAATAGGTACTTAAAAAGTACAATGGATGAGGGAGATATGGCCTCTGAAAATTACATACAACATTTATTACAAGTTCATATTCAGGAACAAAAAACTTTAATGTTTCTGCAAGCGTAGGTATTTATGACCCACTAAGCATTACAAAATATTCTAGCACTTATCGCGCATGACTACTATGATGACTAGCATGAGTGGTCTATGTTTTATTTGGGTCTCTATTGTTTCCCATAAAGTTTTAAGTCATAATGTATTGTTTGTCCGCATTTTCGTTAGCCATAATTTGGTTTTTCTCAGAAACGCGTAACTTTTCAGAATTGCCATAAAACAAACCTAACCTAACCTAACCTATCTATAGGATAACCTGAGGAAATTCCTGAAAAGTTAACGGTTTCAGAGTTATGACTAATGATAATATGACTATCATTACATTATGACTTTCTAATGTAAATAACTTATGTACCACATTTTATGCGGAATAAATGATTTGATTGATTGATTGATTGAATAATTGTGTCAAACAAAGGGATCCGGTTTTATTTATTTTTAATACACTAGTATAATTTAATGGATTTAATTTAATGATATTAAGTATTTTCTCAATACATCTAGTTTTAACTGTCAACAGAAAAATTTTGATTTAAAAAGAAAAACATTTCACATCTGTAGACAGGATCTATCGAGAATGAAGGGCTTTAGGGCGAGAATCTTCAAGAAAATTTCACAGGAAAATTTCATTTTCGAAATGTTACCATTTTATATTATGTAGATTTCGTAATTTTGGAAAGTTTCTAACGGCAAATTAGTAATCCCAAGTATTAAACTCCCGTGATCCCGTAACTTACACTCTTGTCATGTCCAAAACATGTTCTATCTTTCTAGATCCAAGTACCTCACTACCTCACATAATACAATGTAGAGCGTTCCTGGATGTGACGAGGTTTTTCTACTTAGGATTTTATCTACTTGGCATCTCTGACATGTAGGTACACTTTTACCTGGGACAGTACTACATTATTGAATATTTAGCAACGTGGTTCGCATTCAGCGCTCCCCTGGCGCATCTGTCACTTCTCATTTACCTGTCGCCGTTGGAAAAGAAAAATATCGTTCACTACAATACAGGCGACATCAGAAGTAGTAGAGTGGGCCAGAATTTGATTGTCAAGGAGTATACAGTCGTATAAACGATTTACACACGCAGATTGTTTTCTCGCCCGCTTATAACTCTCGCGTCGAATGAACCATCATATGATAAGGTCATCCTATCATGTTATAGGGACCACACTATGACAGTTAATTTTTATATGGAGTAGCTATCACGTTAAATGTTTGTCGACATTTTTTGGAAGTATATCACATTAATTTATGTAAAAATGTAACATTTAAGTAATAAAAAAGGGTAAAAACATATTTCTTCAATTATTTTTCTTTAGTCAGCTTAAGAGAGGTATAGCTACTCCGCTGACTGCAGTGTAGTACGTTGCATTGGAGATTTCAAATATCATGGAATCCAAATTGAAAATGTTATCCTCACTAAGAGCAACAGTTAAGCCTTCTCTTGGTAACGTTATAAGATATATTGTTGTTCTCTTTTCCCTTGTTATTTGTTAAGGAAATTATTTGAATGTCATGTTATGCTTTTGACTTTTTTTGTTGTAGTCAGTGAATCTTGTAAATTGGTTTGGGTACATGTATTAATTACTCTTATTACGAAATTGCATTCCTCTTACATAAATGAGTGTAGGCGAGTGGCACTGACATCATTACCCAACTAACCATATTTTTAAAATCTGATACGCGCAGAGTTACCATATACCATATACAACAAGGCGAATAAAATGGTACATTATAAAACATCTTTTGATTCATTGAAATCGAATTTCCCTATAATATGGATATCGTTTTGATGTCACGATGTAAGTGTGCATTAGCCTCCTTGAGCAAGTTCGCTGTAACCGGGTGCCCTAATGTTGTTACACGCACTTGTTCTGTACGAGTACGTGCCCCGGCTGTGAATTTCTGACCGATTCGCGATTGTTTGTTTTACTAACTTTATTCTTTAACACAATGTTACAGGGGACTGTTTGAACTTATGAATCCTATTCTCATCTCGGTTGCACGAAAGAGTTTGTACAGATATAAAACAAATGAAAATACAAATCAATTATTTTCATTAATATTTACAAGCAATGTAAGTCTTATTGTAAATTACTTTATTCAGGAAAATGGTATAAGCATAGCTGTAGCAGTCGTTGTATGTAACGGTAATGTCAATAAAATGGTACGTAGTGTAACTCGCTCTCAATCTTAGGGCCTACCGTGAACAAGCAAAACCATCAGTCAAATATGCAGGAGACGAGGAAAGGCAGAACACGAAATTTCGATGATCGCGATAGTACAGTCAGCATCAAAAGTAACGGATGAAACAACGCGCCAAAAGTATCTGATATTTCAGATAACTTTTCCAAAAATAGATAATTTTTTAAAATTCACGCTCAAAAGAATATCTTTTACAGTCTTTGTTGCTCTATATTAAAGACATCACTTTTTGTTAAGCTGTTACAGAATGGTAGATATTTATGAAACCTCATTTGATCCGCTACTTTTGATGCTGACTGTACTTAACCAGATAATGATATCCGTCGAGGATACACACATTGGGGGGTTTTGCAGATAGGTACACTATTTACTTTTTTTCGAAGAAAAGGCCCCAGTTTTTCATAAAAATTTTGGGTGTCAGTTTTATGACGGTCCATACAATATGTATGTGAAAATGCGTCGCAAAACTGTAAAATCTTTAAGACATTTTTTTCCTTTTTAAATCGATAGACCTTTATTCTAAGATGATCCAAACAAAGCCCAATAGTTGATGGATTTTCGATCAAAATTAAATGATACACTCTTTTCCGAAAATGCCCATTGGTGCAAGCGAGATGCACAGTTATCGATAACAGAATAAGTTGATTTATTTAAAACTAATTCGAATTGGTATCCTTGTTACTTCAAAACAACATCGACAAATCAAAGACGTATGTACTAGGTATATACGCCACAACAACATAGTACAACATAGTACGTCTTTCCACCAAGTTTTAGAAGTTATTTCCTAAAGGCGTTAGTGGTTTTAGAAGATTCGCGTTTGAGGCTTTTGAGTTCAAAGGTTGTGGAAGTTTTGGGTAAGGTTGTTAACCTGATTAGCTTTGTTTTTTGAGTTTCAATATTTTAAGGGTTGGAGGAATTTGATGGATAAAGTTAGTCTCTTCCACTTATGACGTTTGGTGAGATCGTTGCGCGGTGGTTTTTATTATTTGTCTACTATTTAAATCAGGCGATCTGTAAAGCAGTAGTTTTATAGTGAAATATAATTTCAGGAATTAATCTTTACCTTTACTTCATTAATAATTCAATATCATTCGCACGTGCCACGTAGTCAAGGAGACAGGTATTCGGATTGTAATATAACAAGTTATAAGTTACATCTGGATTTGTTATGGATATATGTATGATTATTATAAAGTCAGACCAAGATAAGTTGGCAGCGATTTTGGCAGCCGAAACAGTGCAAGTGTTATTTTAAACGGCAAACTTCTATGAAATTATGACGTTTAACACTTGCACAGCCTGGGCTATCAAAATCGTTGCCAACTTAGCTTGGTCTGACTCTATCAAAAGTGACGATTCTGGTAGAAAAAAATGCCATGTTGGATCATATCCATAACAAATCCAAATCATAACCTGTTATTACAATCAGAATATGCCTCAAAGAATTTGTCACAATGCAATCAACTATAACACCTTTCTTCTCACACACATTAGCACTCGAAACCTCCATATTATTTTACTAGATAAACATGTAAACCATTACTAGAACAAACAAAATCTTCCATTACAATTTGTTCTTTCCATTGTAATCTCAATGCATAAAGAAACTACTTTAATTAAGTCTTCAGCTTCTAGTTCAGACACTCCTTACTTCTTCACAGTTTTTACTTTGAACATTTTTCCAAGATAATCCTTGGCACACTTTACAGAAGTTTCTGGAACAATGAACCAACATACATCGAGGACGCCCTTTACGCGCTGACATTTTCAAATGGCGGTATAAGGCAGACGTGATAAGATTTGGAACTAGCGCGGATTCCGAGGGTGTGGGCTTAGTGCTTGCTGAAGCGGGTCGTGTAGCGTTTTTCTTTCGCTTATCTATTGGTAATTACAACAAAATGTGGTTGAACTATGAATTATTTTCGCCACACATTCGGTAAATAATACTACGGGCTACGACGGTTCTAATAAAGATATTAATGTTGTACTCGAACAATGTATGTGCTTCGATTATAACAAACGCAGTTCCATTTCTACTTGCAGTATGTTATTACGTGTTTTGGAGAGGCGCGTGGCGTGTAGCATTGTTATTTTAAGTTCTTGCTTTTTGTATCCCTTTTTATCTTAGCGTTTATTACTTTACTCTTAGCTACTGATATGAGGTTTAACGTAGGCACCACGGAAACCAGGCGCTGTTTTATGTAATCAGAAAAAAATATAGTAAGTCTCACATTTATTATGTATGTTTGAGCACTATTAAAACCATGAGATATAAAACACTCATTTCATCGCATGTATAGGAATGCAGGCTCGATGTTTTTTTTTATAAAGAGCACAGAGTGAGTAGCGGTAGCGATTGTTAACAATATTGGATGTAACGATATGTTTTACTTTTATAGAACTTAGAAATGTTTGTGGATAGGTAATAGAAAATTAGATTTAACGCTTGAATTTTCCCATGCCACTTTACATCTACAAAATATTTTTATTTCGCAAAAGATAATAATAATCTCAACAAGTCTTAGCCTTAAGTCAATAATATTTTATTATTAATAAGGATCCCTAAACGACTATTATTTTCTCCATAACAGCGAATTGACGGGGCGATCATATTTTTATTATTATGAGTTTTTATGATGACTTTAGCATCGCACCTGCTCTGCACGAGCAAGTGATTTCGCGTGTGTTTTGGGGAAACATTTAACACGACCATACTCGTATTATGGAGTCAGAATGAATAATAGTTGTGTATAACAGTCTATTTTAAAGTCAATGTGCGGAACACACATAACATGGAATCTGTTTAACATTTTTGATTGGGAAGACCGCCATAATATAATTAAGGCTATACTTAGTTAAGATAATTTTCAAATATAGAGATTGTAACTGAGTTCGGACTGTACCTCAACACTGAAATGAAAATAAACAGTTTTTTTTAAATATATTTATTATAAGGCAAGACTCTCGTATTCGTATAGCTACCCACTTCACTCAGACACAATTAGAAAAGAAGAGCTTCGCTCCTTCTGCTCTAGATACCGCACATTTTTTCAGTGTGATATGTAATGAAACACACCCAGCTTGTCAGTAGAAAAAGGCGCGAACTCCAATTTTTTTTTAACTGACAAAGTCCCTGTGCCGTTATGTATTTGTACCCGGATAGTAAATTTTTGTGGTTTTGTCCACAGAAAGTACTTTTGCTAAAATGTGTTTGACTGTAAAATTGCTCAACGATACGGGATATTATTGAGCTGTAAATCTAAATGCATGCATTTCATACATTGTTTAAATTGTTAAATTCAAATTCAGAATTCAAAATTCAAAAACAAAAATTTATTCTGCAAGTAGGCCTCAAGGGCTCTTTTACAAGTCAGTGCAACATTTATAGTAACATCATAAAGTGACATGAAAATTATATACACCAGCCAATACCTGGGTAAACATTACATTATAATAATCTTAAAATAAACAATTAATAAATAAATAATGTTAAAAATTGTGCTTAATATAAACACGGTATGTACTTTAAGAGAAGCCAACTGTCCAGTACTTAGCAGTGGCGGCTCGTCACAAATATTCGTAGGCAACCCGGAGCTAATTTTGCTTTCCTTTTCTCTATAAACCAATCGTGAAAGTACTCAACGAGCTGAAATTAGACAAGCCGGTGGGAATCGAGTTCTTTGGACGATCCGCCACTGGTACTTAGTCATCGAATAAAAAACCGAATCTATGTCACGAATAAGGGCAAGCAAGATCCTCATCCTCAATTCAGTGTATATTTCAGCTTTAGGACCTCTGAATAAACTATGCAAACTGATGCTAAGGTGAAAATTGGATCACATAAGATACATTAGGGTTGGAGCGTGTATCATTCCAGTACCTCCCTCCCCAAGACAGATAAACCAATATAAGTAGGTACACTTTTAAATCACATATGCAGACTGGTTACGGCGAGCTGATCGGATCTCCGAAGAAAATTGAGATATGAGAGAATTAAACTCGTTGAAATTTTCTCAGAGACTTATTTAAATAAATAATCAGCAGCATGCGAGGCATGCTTGTAGAATCGATAGTCGCTGGGCAGAAGCTTTTCTTAAGGGACAACTGTGATTCGGAGGAAGGTGCCCGATGAGTATTCTCCCGACACTAACAACTCGCATGGAACGTTGGATGAGGGCAGAGCCGCTGGTCGTAGGGGAGATCTTTGGGTTATGTCCAATGGTGAAAGTTTTTAGCGTGCAAGATGAGGGGCAGGCGGCGTTCATAACTAACAAATGCAAAAGTATGCAAGCGGTTTCAGTGCAAGCTTTGCCACTTGATGCCACGCTGCCCGACCCGCCGAACTCTCCACACCTGGGCTGATATGATGATAATAGTAGTTACAATAGTTCAAGTTACACTGGATGACTGGACTCGTTCTCTTGCGCAACGCAGCTAACAAATTTAGGTACCCGGTTGGCTGTAATTCGTGCCCTTGCCGTGGAGGGTCAAAAAAGGCGTTTCAGTGGCCTGAATGAAGATATAGGGGTTTATTCAGACAAATAAAAGACATTAGTTTATGTAACTAATATATTTATTACGGACTCAAAGGTTTTCTTGGAATATAAGAACGTAATTGGAGTTGAAATATTTGAAGCAGAGAATGTGATAAAATTTGATATTTTTTGTCTGAGGAAATTAAAATGAATGTAAGCCTTTTTATCTAAAATAATGAGCGTTATTCAAGTTAGGTATTTTACTCATTTGCGACACGATATTATTATCAAAAACAATTTAAAATAAGTAAGAACGATACATTTTTACTAAAAGATTAGATAAATGCTGTACGTATTTTTCACGGTTAACTTAACCCACTATTAGTTTTGGTTTCAAATACTTGGTATATTTTCCCAACGGTCAGCCTAAAGACATTCCTATAACCTAGGCTGCCGCCAGCAGCGGGGCAGCCACCACCATCTAGCGAGAATCTCTCAAGATGTTAGTCGAGAGTCTTCGGTATCAGAACGGTCGCTAAAAGGCTATCGGGACAATGATCGTCGAATCAACATCCCACATGGCGGTTATCTCGTGAGCCAAGTCTAGGTAGTGCGAGTTATTATTATTAAATAGCGAAGATATAGGATTGAAAGGAGCACTGATAGTGATAATCGTCAAAATGTAGTAATAATTGGATGAGTACAATCTCTTTTCATATTCTAGCAGTAAACATCATTCGAACGATATACATAATCATATTAACAGTGATTATAGGAGAAATTACAGAGACCTACAAAGTCGAAGACTTCGTCCTTAGGCACCATAGAGAAATAAGTAAGCTTAGACTGCTCACTCGATAAAAAAACATACATAAAAATCCATTTATAATAAGTTTTACAGTACATATGGTGTTACTTTACCACACTAGTGTATTAATACGTTTTACCATACCTCCCATACAACTTATTATTTAATAAGTAAGGAAACTGAGAGCACTAAGCCTTACTTATTTCTCTACCAAGTCAATGAATAAATAGTAGTACTCCGTCGTCTCGTAGACAGTAAATTGTACGAAATGAAACATTAAGTGGCGTGTCATATCACAAATCTATTATTATTCGTCGCTGAATATAAAAAAAGTCATAAAACAAACACATGGTCATAAAACGAATTGTTCAACGAAACTAAAGTAACAAGTAACACTCCTATATTGCTACTACTTTCTTTAATAACCGTATGTTTCTATTTCTATCCTTTAGTAGCGATATTATAAGGGTGATAATTCCTCGCAATAAACAGTCTAGACGTAGCTAAAAGGCGAGACCAATTAATTCGAATACGATCATAAACGCCAAAGAGACAAACAAAAGGGTAACGCCTCATGTCGAACTCATTTCGTAGTTTATTGGGTTGCAATAGTTGTATCTTTTTCGTTAACATGTAAAATGAAAGTGACAGCAGCGATATCGAAATAAGCTTGAAAAAAGTAATGGCTGGTCACGGCTAATAGAAAAGAAATGAGCTGCAGTAGACAACCTTTACGAGCAGGGGGGACGGTAACGGTGACGGGTTGTAATACTCATTTGAATGTTTTTTAGGAGAGTTAGAGTCAGCCCAAGATAATTTGGCAGCGATTTTAAAAGCTCAGGCAGTGCAAGTGTTATTTTAAACATCAAACTTCTACTACGAGTTTTCGGAAATATGGGATTATTTTGAATGATAATTTGAATAAACGGACAGACAGACGGACATGACGAATCTATAAGGGTTCCGTTTTTTGCCATTTGGCTACGGAACCCAAAAAAGGAGTTAATCATGGCTAGTTTTTACATACTTATAAGTTATCTAATAGTTGGATAATCAACGTATATTATTAATGTTACGAGTATATATGCAAATTACTGTTAAATATTGTACGATCGGGTCACCATTCTACCCCTCTAAAAAATTGTTTGCTGGTAATAACTTGCCAAACTAAGCCTCGAACTTTAATTTATTCACTCCGTAGCGATAAGGCCGCCTGATGTTTACTTCTATCTTCATGTATTATATGTGCTTCCATGTACATTTATTCTTAGGTTGTGCAATAAAGAGGATTTGTATTGTATTGTTATTCAAAGTTATATGTATTTGATTTTTCTCTCATTTAGCTTATAATTATTCTCTCGGTGAAGTAACATTGAATTGTGCTGTACTGTACTGTGCTGTGTGTCCTGTTTATCTGCAATAGATTACTAGAACACTGTCTGCGTCGCATGCGCCGCTTGATCCGAAGGCGAGATCTGATGCTGTGCGCCAATAAGCAAAGAAGCCCGATAGTCGCACGCGCAGTGAAAGTGCATCCGTTGCAAGCTCGCTCATTAAGTTTCATAAATTTTATAATGTCGTGCATCACGATTGTGCAACTATCTAGCATGAAGTGATCAATTCAAGGGCTTCGTAACCTAGTCTTTTATTTGTGTCTATCACAAATATATTCTCCTGAGTTTTATGTATCCCATCAAAACAAATGTGAAATGAGAGCCGAGTCCAATATTAAAAATATGCGTCGTCTGCGACTTCGCCGGCAAAACAATTGAAATCTATATGGGTGCCATTGGGTGCCAAGTTCTAGTTTACTTGTCGACAATGTGTTACCGTTTGGTTGAAAACGTCACAAATGGTTCGTGTAATACATATAACACACGGCCTCTGATGCGTCGCCAGTTCTCTTCTTTTGAACTTGGCTTGACACGCTGCGCTGCTGCGTGTCTCGATCTACATACGTGTATGTTCGCATAGTACCCATAGTACAAGTTTTGCTTAGTTTTGGGCTACGTCGATCTGTGTATGATTGTCCCGAAATATTTATTCTTTTGTTTAATTTATTACACGAAAGGATAACTTCAGAAATAAGTTATAAGTACTTAAGTATCTAAATGAATGAATCTCATGATCATTACTACTAACATATGATAAGTACTGTAAGTGTATGCCTTTTTGTTATTTTGCGTATTCTTCTGTTGGAAAACAAAAGCATTTCAACTAATTAGTTCAGATTCCAATGAAACAAGAAACCTTTGTGCATACTAATTACTTAGTATCATGTTATCAGTCATTATGGACCAATGAACGATAACTTAATCTACAAGGACGTACTACACTGCGTACAATGATTTAGTATTGTATATTACTAAAGGTAGTGAGTTATTTATCTCTAGAGTATTTTGCGTTTTACCTAGCTTTAGGTGAATTTATAAAAAAAAAGTTTGCACAATTTTCCTGTTTTATCAGATTGTACCCAAACCTTTTTCAAAAAGTTTCGAAACGTCCGACCAAATATTTACATATTACATATGCATATACACAAGTAAGTATGTATTAAGCACTTAACTTAATAATAAACAAGAACACAAAATAAAATAAAAGCTGAAAATCGATCCGTCTTAAGTTTTCTACAGTATACTTCTATGATCTCAGTTAAGCTTACAACATTATACTTAGAAAAAACCCAACCAACACACCTATCCAGCAAAAAACTATAAGTACCTAAGTACAGAGCCAAGCGGGTTAGGCGGCCGTTCACCCCGCCACCTAGAGGCTATAATATTATATACAAATACGTAATATACTCGGTAGATATACGAGTAAAGAGATAACAATTGGTCGAGGTGATTACTCCCGCACGCTTTTCTTTTGAATGTGAACTTGGAATGTTTGGATATGGTAGATTTGTGGTTAACCGAAAATTCTGGACGATTTAGAATGAAAGCGAAAGGAATCTTATAGATAATGTCGAGTCAAAGGTCCCACTTTATCACTTACCATAAGGACGAGGTTTGCTTGTATTTTCATACGAATAATCTGTCAAAGCGTCCTTATGGCAAGCGAACAAGTAGGACTTTAGCTTGGAATCAACACATCATGCCGTGATAGGCAACAGCGATCCTAATTCCAAACTAAATGTGAGCGTGATGAGTTCTGGATTGCATAGCTAAACTTACTCTTAAAGATATGTAGGTACACACTGAACCGTATGTTTACCTTCTTTTACATAACCTGGAGGCCTAGCCAAGTTGACTGCCGTTATTTTATTTTATTTAGGTATTTAATGATTACCAACAGATAAAACAATACAGAAATTACATACAGATAAAAAGCCAAAAATACATGAGTAAGTATCTATCCAATTATAGGTAAACACGATATGGGTTGGCAATACCTATAAGGAAAATGTTGATTTCCTAAGGCTCCCAAAATTTATGCACACCTTCTGGGTTTGCGCAAACTCGGACCACATAAAGGTGTTTTGAGGAATCAATTCCCAGCAAGCTGGGAATCAATTCCTCAAAACGCTTGTATCTAACTTGATTTGCCTAAGCGGTAACCTGCAGAAACTACATTTCATTAGTTTGGGACCTTATCAATTCATTAAAACCACAAATAATTTAGAAAATTAATCTTCACCTACAAATCGCCGAAGACCCTCTAACTAAACCGGCTTATAGGGGCCACGGTAAATCGTTTTTCAATACCTTAATAACGTTATTTTAAATTGGATTAGTGTCAGTATCGTATAACTGAATTTTTAGCCTTCCTTGAGCTGAATGAATTTTCTTTATAGCTTAAGTCAGTGAATTAAGCTCTTTTTGAGTTAAACGCGTCTTATGTGATTTAGGCTTTACTTACTTATCGGTCCTAGAGAGCATTTTAATAAAAAATTATGAAATTAGTGTAGAGTAATACTTAGTTTACAAACAATGTAATAAAACGGATGATGAATATAAATAAACAAATATATAGTTAAACATCGAAAAAGTTTTTTGGTGTAATTTGTATTTTTGTCTGCCGTGTACAGTGTATTCGTATTGTTCATATTTTAATGCACTTTGCTTTGACTTATCGCTGTACATATATATTTTGACAATGTTGACTAAACATAAGCATGAAGTATGTAGGTGCATGACAAAAGTTATAAGAAACCTATTGACGCATCAAGCGCTAGTTCAAAAAAACTCGAATAATTTTAAATGAAAAAATATTTGTAATGGGTTTTTGATAATAATGTGTCATCGTCAAACAAGTTTGATCGTCAAACTATGCAAAAGGGCATCGTTGTTTCGGACCTGTTGGTTTGAAAGGAAGGAAATGAAATAGTAACCTATTGGTTATAGCAGATATCATTCTGAACATAAGTATATTAAAATACCTATTATTCTAATATTATTAACAACATCAACATTTGAGTTTGACCCATAATCATTTCGTTTGTTTTCGTTTTGTATAGCACGTAGGTACACGTATTAGATATTTTGTCTCTCCATATTTGTCCAAATATGTACCGCACACCTTCCCGCTTCCTCAGGCCCCGGCCTTTCGTATTCAAACTATAGGTAGATTTTGCCACTGACCGTTAAAAGGATAATATTTATGTTGTTATCTTCGAACTCTTTGAATTTGGAACAAACTGCCGCCTCCAAGTGTGCCTTGTTCGCAGGCAGACATCTGGCCTGTGGCATTGAAACACCGTGACGGATGTAATAATCACATCCAGCCAGCTTCATTGTGATCATTATTTTGAAGTCATTTTGTCTTAAAAAACTTTTGGTTTCATCGATAAAGAATCGTATGTGATACCTACGGCCCGGAATTTTGGGTGCGGATTGTGGATTGTAAGAACAAGACTATTTATCGATGTTATACGATAGGTTTTTTTATTAGTCTCTTTATTAAATTAAACCACAAAAGAAAAAAATATATCGGAAACTTTAATTCGTTTAAATTGCTTTATTTAAATGAGTATAATTACGAAAACCTTTATATTTTATAACTAGAGAGAAAAAACTACTCATTCCTGTTATTTTATTTCAATAAATTAACCGCATTGACAGTCTGATATTTGTAACTTTATAAGAATTTTCATAAAAGAGACAAATGTGATACCGCATAAATATATACAATAGTCAAAACCAATGAAAGTAAATACTTAAAGTTAGGACAGAAAAGTTAAAAACCCCATTATTTTATTCTTGAGAGTAAATAAATTGACTCCATGAACGAGATAACAGCCCAAGTTACAAAAGCAGCGCAGCATTGTGTTAATAATACAGATAAAGGATATTTATTTCTCTTGAACCAATGGTATATACTCATACATTTCAGTGTGCGGGAGCTCGTTAGCACGCTAGATTGCCAAGGCGCGACTAATAGCAACTGTTACAATTTGCACAATGTAAGCGCTTCGATTTTTTTGGAACGCCTGGCGTTATAATACTACTATCATTGTATTGAGTTACATCGTTGGACCTTTGGCTGGCATTTTAGATGCTATGCCAATGCAGACCTTCACCTGTGCGTTTATAAGCATTTAGTATAGTAATATATAAATCATCAATAAGTCCTTATGTGAAGGCCGTACCTATTTCATCATCATTTGTAAATCCACAAGCCGTATTTTGTAGTGGCTCAAATTTGCTATGGTAGTTTCTTTTTATAATTTAACTAATTAAAATAACTATCTATTTATGAACACAAACTTATCTTATAAGCTTACTATACTTATAAGCGCCTTGGTTTATTAGACTGTAAGCTTATTTGTGAATAAAATCGAAGATCTAATTATGAACACGTGGACATACCTGCAACAAAAACAGATGTGGTTAATAAATTGCGTCAAGATAATAGTAGTAAGATACTTGATATAATAAGCAGATAATAAAAATACAATGCTAAAGACACGTCATCTAACCCACCAAATCGAATGAGTGTTTTTATTATGTCTGACCATATTCTGAGGGGTGAATATGTAGGTCATATTGAACAACTTTTATTATGAGGCCGACCCCGAAATCGAAAAAAAAAACTGCTGTTCCATAGAAAACTTTGACATATGCTTCGTCAAAATGTACAGCAATTTTTTTTTAGGGATTTCGGGGTTGGTTCCATAGTCACCATCGCCATCGTTACCCCTCAGAGTAATGGTCAGATATAGCAAAAACAGCCTATACGGTAAACCACATGAGGACCTTTTTGATATAGTTCTTAGGACATTAAAATAATACATATTTATTATTATCGCCTCACTCATGTGTCTTACTTATGCAGCTGACATACCTACTCGTAAGACCTTATTGAATCATTTGGCCGACTATCAAATGGTCGCTTGAATTGATTGGTTTGACGTCAGTAGGACAAAAACGAGGAGTTATTGAATCTACTATCATATAAAGTAGTAGAACAACTGGAAGTACTTAATTAAATATTAAATATCGGTGTCAATGTCAATACGAAGAACGCACACCTAATGAATTCGACTCATCGATTGCTTTAGTACAACTGACACACAACAATCCTGTTATTCCCATTGAGTTGACGAAAAAATGCTAAGGTCTTACTGCTATATCTATCAGTATTGATTATAAAGTTCAAATATGTATTTGTTCCACGACGACTCCTAAGGCACATTAATTGATAAGTTTGAAAGTTTGAGTCTAGCCTAGAAGCGGATCGCGAAATAGACCGTCTAAAGATAATTACTTCTGAAAATAATGTAGCAGTTCATTATTTTCAGAAGTAATTATCTCTATCCTTGAACGATAACTATTCAAAGGCGTAAACTTTATAAGTTAAATATTTTTTTGTGTAGAACTCAATTTATTTCTTTAGAGGTTTTTTGATCTTCAGACGCGATAAAACAAGAGGCAAAAGGTTCTTTTGTTGTACTGTTACTCGGGATTTATTTCAATTGCGCGCAGATTACGTGAACCGAAGGCAGCCAAACCATCCTAACTTAAAACAATATATTTTTCTACTATTCTGTTAAATATTTTTTTTAAATAATACTTACAAAAAAATTGGGATTGCGCGAGCTATGTGTTGACCGCCCAACAGGTTGTAAAAACAAAATCAGTTTTAGGATATTTATTTATTTGTTACTTAATTACAGTTATTTTTTAATTATTCAAGGAGTTTGGCTAAATACTTTTTCAGTGCATTACCACTGAGTTGAACGACGTATTTGTGACTAGTTACAAGACATGCGTCCTTCTGTTATTTGTGTGAGATCGGGTATCGTGCGCCATGGGTGTCGTATATTTAGGTCTTTAACCTTGACCCAACTTTTGTTCCAATGTGGTGATGACTCAACTCTCCTTTAAAGTGTCCGCTAACTTTGTTTCATGATCTTGAATGTGAGACAGACATAGTCAGCGAGGGCAGCTACCAGATCCCGTGCTGCTACGCGAAAATAGTCTTAGGCAGTGTCTTACGTGAGCGAAAAACTCGCGAACGCAAAGCGGCGCGGCGCGGGTGAATTCAATCCTTTGATACCTATGTAACCTATAGAAGTGTCCTACGTGGGCGATCTCTGAATGCCGTTGGGCCGCCGCGTCGCGTCACATTCGCGAGTCATCGCTCACGTAAGCCGCTGTGTAAGATGACTTTCCCTCGATTTCAAATTAATGAAAATTGGCGTTACAGATTTTGGAAAAAATATACAGAGTGAACATACAAAGTTTTTTTATGCTAATGGATCCTATCGACGATCAGAAGCTTGATGGAACCAAAAAAAATGTCTAGAAAAGCCACAAATCGAGGAAAACTTTTCCCATGTAATTTGTATGAAAATGAAAACTTTAATTTTTCTCACGCTCTTTCTCATTTCAAACGATTCCATACCCATCCAGTATCAATGGGGAATACTGGTAGCTGCCCTCACTGACCCAAAAAGAAAATCCACCCTGCATATCGAGGTGATTGTGCTCAAAAATATCTAACGTTTTAAACTTTTTTTGTTACTGAGCATTATCATTAACCATCAAGATTCGGCAAATCGTAGTTGGCGAACCGCATGTGGTGCTTCGAGAAGTAATACAGTCAGGAAATGTCAAATGTTATATATTCATAGAATTTTGTCATTTGTGTTGACATTTGTCAATAAGAAAATAAAAAATACAAACGCCATGCAGAGATAGCTTCTTTCAACTAGGCTTTTTTTGAAATAGCCCATTTATCAATTAATCTGCGACAGTTAATGTATCGTGCGAATTCGGACTACACACCATTGCCGCTAATGTCAAAATTGATGTTGTTGTCCTGATTTTTGACACTTGCGGCAGCAAGGTAGTCGATGTTTTCAATTTCAATTTTATTTACTTTAATAGACAACAAGGATCCACAAATGGTTAGTAACATTTAAGATTTAAAAGTAAATGTTAGTGGAACTAAAAAAAGCGAACAGTATAGCAAAAAACAATCACCTAATACCAGATACCTTTACAGTAAATTGTAACTCGAGAAAGAAGAAGGCCACCGAAATATGCAGGGCACACAGCTCTTAGTCTGGTCACGCCTTTTAATCTCCCCGATGAGAGAATACGATTGAAAGTTAAATGATAAGATTAAAAATTATAAATATGAAGTATTATTATTATTAAACTAGCTCCTGTCCGCGACTTGGTCTGCGTAGAAGGTGATACGTTTAAGCAACTTAATGATTGATAAAAACTATTGGTCCTAATATGTCCTTTCCCGGGCCTCAAACTATCTCCCTACTAAATTTTATTTAATCAGTCAAGCCGTTTAACCATGCCACAGACAGACATACAGAGTAGCTTTAATATATTAGTAGGGATTGAAAAGGATATTAGAGTTCGTCTACATTGAAACTAATTGGCAGTGATAATATCAATATAGGGGTGCGCCATATATGACTTAGTACTTGGCGTGAAACTCGTCGTGTTCGTACAACTTATGATTTACACACAATATAATGTATAAAATGCCAAACCCACTTGCCAAAGCAAAATAATACTTAAAGTACAAGTTCATTACCCTCTTTCAGTCCACTACCCAGACGAGGTGTGTCCATCCATGTAATAACCGCGTACGACGCCTTTTATTTCCAATATTTACTGTGAAAATCCAGTACAAAATGACCTTTAGATCCGTAAGAATTATACGTAACTCTAGACTACATTCATACTGGTTATAATTATAACTGAGGCTATACGTTTCCAATTATGCGAATAGCCAGCCTTTTACTTAGTTAAAAACCCAATCGATTCGAAGACCGTTTTTGCAGCTTTAATAAAAATGTTATTGCCTGTGTAGTTATTAATACCGCAGTTAGCGTAATGATGGCAAATTACAGGCGATATGGAGCAATTTGCGAATCAGATTTGGTTATTTACGACTTTAAACACTTTAACTTTGAGAGTGGTTATTTATCGCCTTACAAAAGGAAAATTTTAGAAAAGGTATTAATTAAATTAATAAGTAACCATTTTGTCCTTTTTACACAATTTGAAGTATCGAAATATTATCAGCAGTAGCGGCTACGCTACGCTAGCTGCTTGGAACCCCTGCGTTACCTGAAATGACTAGACGTTGCCATATGGAATGCTTGCCAATTTTCAATCGTGTGAGTTCTTACTTAATTTTTCTCAAGATATTGTTGTACGAAAGATTCGGTTAAGTTTACAGCACCACATAACTCCTAAAATGCTCAATCCGTCATTATATGCATCCACGAGTATAGTAAGTTTATGTTAATCATGATGCATATTATTATTACCCGCCGCCGCTGCCAAAATACTTCACTACACTGATACGAATCTCATATATGTATAGCAGCTATCAAAGCTATATCAAAACTTAATTTCAGGCACACGTCCCGCAGTCGGGATTAAATTCCTACCTCGAGATATCACACGAACATGACAGCTACCTCGAACGCATTTGACGTATCAAATGGTATCGAAAATGTATTGAGTGTGCTCGCTCTCTTGAATTTGGAGCTAAATGTGTGGGAGCGTGATGAACTGATATTATTTTTAACTGAAAATTAACCACACGTATGTTGAGATGATAGTCATGCGTGCTGTAAAGCTGCAGGCAAATTCCAATTGTTTTTATAACAACTCGTGGCATGCCAAAATTGTGCATGTTGCTATTTTATCGGGGCGATTAAGTGGCTATTCTTATGAATATTTCGGATCTGTGTACCACTTTGATCTTTCTCAGCTGGTGTCAATAAAAATCTAATGATATTCATCTCAAATTAGAATTTGAATCCTAGAGGATATATTTTTAGTTTTCCTATAAGTACTTGATGCATCTCACTTGATCTCACATACATACTTAGTAAATTGGCAAAGTCTCCGGTGACATTACCACTTTTAAATGCTTTGGCATAAGGTGTCATCATGATATTTGCTTAGTCATCAAGACGTCACATCGTTTGATACCAGTTGGGGCTGATACCACTGAAAGTGGATGATATTAAACGGAATTGTGACAACCTAAATAAAAACTTAAAAAGTCTTAATTTTTTATTAAACAAATGAAAGTTGTGTTTAAAACTAGGCGTTTAATACACTGCTTTGTCTCGAAAAATCGCTTTCCTTGATGAAGAAAATTATCAAAGCTAATGGAAAATATTAAACAATTTATGCGCAGTCTGTTCTACTAAGATACATACCTATTGATACGAACTCAGACTTGCATTAAATACACAATTCATATTCGCCAACTTCTAGCATCAAATCATTGTATTTCACTTTAAAAAAAAGTTTACGTTAACGTAACGTCACTGTATTATTATATATCTGAGGACCTACCGCGAACCACGTTCGACGTGTTTCCTCCCTGTCACACTTACTTACGAATTTACAAGTGCGACAAAGAGGCAACACGTCGAACGTGGTTCGCGGTAGGCCCTCTGTAGACTAATACACTTTGTTCTGTACAAATAGGTACAACACAAAGAATTTATAATAATCTGAGTGCGCGCTACTTACATGCCAACAAACTGCCTTCAGTTTGGCGAAAATATTGTAAATATACTTTGTTCTACGTATTTTTTGAAAAAAAAAACTCTAAAATATCGTTGAAATTCGTTTGTCCATTCGTCACTTGAACCATATGTTTCTTAAAAAAATTAACACAGGCATTTTAAGTTTACGCAAAGAAGGGTAAAAAAAAATCAAGTTTAATGCAAATATTTCCCCTGCGAGCAATATCGTCGGGAATGTCATATTGGGCCATATTCCCAAGCTGACCAGATCATTAAGCTTATTGCGTTCTGGTCATCAGGATGCAAGAATGCAATTACTCTGATACGCGTACCAATAAGTGAATGTCGCAAATCAAGCCAGCAGCCAGCCCTTTATAGTAGAGTGTGTTATCATTGGTTGCGCGAACAGGCGCGAGTAGTGGAGGACCAGTGTAAGCTGACTCGGTTTAAAACTCCGGCCCGGTGTCGTTAAGATAGTTATGGTTCAGTTTCATTTCCCCGCAGGCGATAAAACGACTAGTGAAACTCATAAGTCGATAGGTCAGTCAGCATGCCGGTGACTCCCCGCAGGCGGTAAGGTGGTATTATGACTAGTGAAACTCATAATGGCATGCGTTTTGGAAACCTCCCGCACCCCGCATACAGGCCCTATCGACCAATGAAAACTGTTAGCGACGCGACTGAAAACTTAGATGACGCTAAGATTAATTAAGTTGAAATACGATTAAGGCTGTATTCGAAATAAAGATTTTATCCGTTAGGTAGGGCAAATATATAATTAGATTGTTATTAGACATAAGAATTATGTAATCGTTCGTTATATCAGGTATTATTCGATATTTAGGTCACGCAAACCCTAAATCCCAATTCCTTATTCGAAGAGCGAGATGAACGAAGGAATAAGAAAATAAAGAAAACTTATTCATTGGTTCATAATTATAGCCAATCACACGCAAATAAAGACAAGGAAAGGTAAAAAACAGCGAGACAGAAAATCTCGATCGTGATTGGTCAGTCAATTTCCCGTACAGAATTCGATTACGCTCAATTGTACTATGAGACGCACATATTTAGGTTATTATCGCAGTAATTACTTCAATTAGACTACTGAATGTTACGTATAATCGTAGAGCGTGAATTGCTTAACACCCTAATATAGGTCATATTATCGTAATCCTAGCTATTAGATAATAGCATGCCGTAAACCGTCGAGAAACGGGCTATTGTTCCGAGCGCGGGCGAACAATAGGCTTTGTATTCGTGAAGTAAGCAAGTCGGACAGGTGTTATTGTTTTGTTTCACTGACCTAGTAACCGAGTTAGCGTGTTATGCAATATTTAAGTCAATAATTAGATATTTGTGAGAATTATAGTGATGTAAACGATAACGAGATAACACGATTTAACCCGAACAAAGCCGAATCAAGTAACCGACCAATCAGAGGGCTTGATTCAGAACGAATCGAAACGCGTCTTATCTCCTTATCGTAAGGGTGTTCCTTTTCTACGAGATTCGTATATAAGCGAGGAAGGAACGGAGTGAAATCGTAGTCAGTCGTCGAGTGATCCAGCAACAAGAAGCCTCAAGAAAACCAAGAAGAAGCCAACCGGAAGAGAACCAGAAGCGGTTCAATCGCGTAGTAGGGATTGTAGGAGTATTTTTATACCTTTGTATCGCGTGTAATAAAAGTCAGTTTGTGCGAAACAGTAGTTTATTTAGCTATCTCCTCGCGCATCGTATTCGCTCCTCTTCACGCGGCGACGTAGAGGGCCGTGGTCACGGTCTTGGCAGTAGGAGTGGTGGCGACAGCCCGGTGCCTTCTCCATTGAGCTATCGTCGGCAGATATAGCGCCGCGGGCTGCTATATTTTCCTGGTCCTTCGAGCACCGGATCAACTGTCAGCCCATCAAGACCGTCGAGATCAGCTTCTACTCTGCGTGAAGAACCCCATCGTGCGACATCGTCAAGATGCCGATAATTCGGACCAAGAAGGCTACGTCGGTACAGAGCGACGAAGACAGGCAGCGTTTCCTAGAAGAAGGCGCGGCGGCGGCCCAACATCGTGAGGTTGCCCGCGAACACGCTGAGAGGACTGAGGACGCCGACGCGGAGCGCCCTCCCCTCCCCCCTGGCGAGTCGGCCGACGCAGCAGCGGTCACCCATCGAGCTGCTAGTGCGGAACCGTTAGGCGCAGCGGCTACATTATCGATCGACGACGTCTACCAGAGGCCACCGAGGTCTCCCTCGCAAGATACGATGTTGCTATGGCGTAGGGACCTGAACAAACGCCTGCGACGTCTTGCGAGACCTACACCGATCCCGTTACGTCATCCGAAGACAGTGGTTAAAGACGTTACCACATCGCAACGACCGAAGGATACTCCAAAGGAGGCGAGCACTCCGCACGTGCACACCCGTGCGCAGTCCGTGCGCTCACAAGCGAGTACCGTCATCGAGGCCAGACTCTCGCAAGCCGAGCTGGAGGCGAGCGAGCGGCTAGCGGAGATACAGAAGAAGGAGCTGCAGTTAGAAGCCGAGTTAGTGAAGAAGAGGTTGGAAGCCCAGAAGCTGCAAATTCGTGCAGAAGCCAGTGAATCCGACGCGGCATCCGATAGGAGCGAAATCGGACCGCAACACCAGCGCATCCTGACATGGATGGACGAATCGCAGGACAAGACGCTAACCGAGCCCGTCAAGTCCAAGAAGAGGTTAGCCAACGAGCCCCCACCGGATTACGAGACTCCAAGGCGCTCCACGCGGGAAGAGAGGCATATTCGACGTCGCTCACCGAGCCGCGAGGACCGTCGGCGATCGTTATCGCCACCGATCGAGCCACGTACGCCGCACACGGAGCGTACACAGCTCACTCAGGAAGGAACCGTAGCGGAGTCTATGTTGCAGTTATTCGAGAAGATGCAAATGGCGGCTCGTCCGGCACCGAAGGATATCTTCGAACTACCTCACTTCTACGGAGATGTGAGTGAGTGGCGAAGTTTCTACAACACGTACACCGAGACGTCGAGAAGATACAAGTTTACCGACTACGAGAACGTCGCTAGACTGCGTATGGCGTTACGCGGGGACGCGAAGACATGTGTGTCACACGTCCTATCGACCGCAACTCGTCCAGATATGATTATACGAATACTGAAAAAGCAATTTGGTCGGAGCGAAGTATTGCTAGACAGAGCAATCGAAGATTTGCGCAAGCTGCCAGCGTTGGGACCTACAGCGAACGATCTCAACAGCTTCGCAATCAAAATTATGAACATAGTGTCCACTATTATGGATATAGATCGGAGACACTACGCCGACAACCCGTTGCTGATTCGCGAAGTAACGGACCGGTTATCGCCCCATATTCGAAGCAGGTGGTGCGACTACGCACGCAATCATCGTGATACCGACGAACCTGAGATCCTGCAACTTGCTGACTTTCTGATGGAGGAAAGTGAACAAGAAATGGCGTTTTGTCATGCCCGCGCAGCCCCGAGGCGTGCGCAGGTACCGTCAGCAGCACTGAACGCGCGCGCGACCGGCACTCGTACGAATACATCCGCGCCGCGTTATCCGATTCCCGCTACCACAACCGGAGGTCGATACGCCACAGCACAGAAGGTGACGTATGCGACGCGTCAAGCCAGTACATCGAAGTCGACGTGCCTGTATTGCGGCGGCAATCATTCAACGCCGGAATGTCGCAAGCTAGCCGCACAGAGCATAGGCGCAAGATGGGAGTGGGCAAAACTCAACCGTATATGCTATAGGTGCATGGACGCGAAGCACCTCAAAATACAGTGCAAGGCGAAAGGGTGCGGTGTGGCAGGCTGTCCGCACGTGCATCATCGTCTGCTCCACGCGGAGACGACGCAGGAGCTCCGTGATAATACCGCGATGGCGATGACTCATGCTACGCAACGAGCGGCCGTAGCGCGAGTTACTACATCATCGATCGAGCCGACGGCGGCACAAGAGCCGCAATCTACGCAAGTTACGCCACGAGAGGACAACGAACCACGAGTCTACGTGTCATCGACCCCGAACTACAACGTGTTGTTGAAAGTATTGCCTGTAACGGTAACAGGACCGCAAGGAACAGCGCATATTTTCGCTTTTATCGACGACGGATCGACATTGTCGATGATCGATCAAGACGTTGCTGATGAGATAGGTGCAGTGGGTCAAGACGAGCCGTTATGTATTCGAGGAATAAGGAATCTCAAGCACACGTCGATAACACAGACTGTTAAGGCCACCGTGAGACCGGCGAAAGGAGGTACCGAACACGAGATTACCGTCAAGACCGTAGATGGCCTAGGAATCAGGTCACAGTCGCTCAATAAGGAGCAACTACTCAAATATAAACATCTGGCGGACTTAGGCGACGAATGCTACGTCGGAACAGGCGTACCACAGATGTTAATCGGAGGTGATTATAGTCACTTGATTACACCGACGGAAATCAGGCAGGGCGGCGAGAACGAGCCATGCGCTATGAAAACACCACTAGGTTGGGCGTTTTTCGGTAGAATGCCACGCATCATTCGTACGAACGAGCAAACCGTGTTGCACTGCCGTATGGGGGATGAAGATCTCAACGAGCAAGTGAAGAAACATTGGTCGATCGAGGCGTTAGGCGTAACGCAAAAGGAGAACGTGAGTCCGAGCGATCAACGAGCCATCGATATATTCAATAAAACCGTGAGAAAAGTTGGAAATCGCTACGAGGTTGGCCAGCTATGGGCGTCAGACGACGTGAAGTTACCACCGAGCTACGCTATGGCGCGTTCAAGATTACATAGTTTGGAAGCGAGAATGCGTCGCGACAAGGACTTCGCGGAGGACTACGAAGCCCAGATTCAGAAGTTGCTGAAAAAAGGATATGCCGAGCGTATTATGGAACCACCGCAAACCGACAAGACTTGGTTTTTGCCGCACTTTAGTGTTTTCAATTTGAATAAAGGCAAAGGAAGAGCCGTATTCGATTGTGCCGCGAAAAGTCAAGGAAATAGTCTGAACGACTATATTTTAGCGGGACCAGACCTGCTAAAAAGCCTGCTGGGTATACTACTGAGGTTTCGCGAATGGAGCTTCGCAGTAGTAGCAGATATACAGGAGATGTTTCTGCAAATCCAGATTCGAGCCGAAGACCAGCAGAGCCAGCTATTCTTGTGGCGAGGTACGAGAAGAGACATGGAGCCGCAAGTCTACAAACTAAACAGAGTTTGTTTCGGAAACGTATCGTCACCGTTTCTCGCGCATTCAGTGCGCAATCGTAACGCAACCGACAACGAGGACAAGTATCCAGAGGCGGTCTACGATATACACAATAATCATTACATGGATGATTATGTGGCGTCCTACAAGACTGAAGACGAGCTACTGAGAGTGTCATCGCAGGTACGAGACTCTCACGCCGAGGGAAACTTTCACCTACGAGGCTACGCGAGCAACAGCGAGCGACTGTTAGCGAGCATCGAGCCAGAGCTTCACGCACAAGAACCGACGCATCTAGGCGAGAAGCAACAGACCGTTCTAGGAATGACTTGGGATCCTAGCACCGATACTCTAGGATACAATACGAAGATGCTGCGCGTACCGGACGCAGTAAAGAATCACGAGCGACCACCGACGAAACGAGAGTTACTCAGCGCGATTATGTCAATCTACGACCCGATGGGACTTATCGCTCAATTCGTGATAAGCGCGAAGATAATATTTCAGCGAGTTTGGTCAAAAGGAACGGATTGGGACGCACCGTTACCGCACCAAGAAGCTGAAGACTTTTTTCAGTGGCTGAATGCACTGAAACATGTAGCTACGCTACGCATACCGCGACAGTACGAGACACCGAGAGCTGCTACGAAATATACTCTGCATATTTTCACCGACGCGTCAACGGAAGCATATTGCGCTGCAGCATATTGGCGCATAGAAAACTCAGAGCAAGAGGTTCGAGTAAGTTTAGCAGCGGGCAAAAGCAGAGTTTGTCCACTGAAGGTACTATCCGTACCGAAATTGGAGCTAACGGCGGCAGTCATCGGAGTACGGTTAGCAGAAACAATCTGCAATGAGCAACGATACGACATCGACGAAGTGATTTATTGGACGGATTCAAGAGTCCTACTAGGATGGATCAAAGACGACGCACGAAATTACAAGCCATTCGTATCACATCGATTAGCCGAGATCACCGAGAAATCGAATCGTCAAGCATGGAGATATGTACCGACCGATCTTAATCCGGCAGACCATGCTACACGAGGCAAGCCTACAAGGAGGATCGACATACAGGATGATTGGTACAGAGGACCGCAGTTTCTCTACCTAGCCGAGGTGGAGTGGCCGAGCCGAGATATTACAGTAAACCGCACCGAAGATCTTCCTGAAAGGAAGCTGAAAGTCAAGTCAGGAATCGTTTTATCGACTACGACATCGAAAATGGAGCCATCAAGCGTATTACCCGATATACGTCGCTTCAGTAACTACGATCGATTGATTAATTCTACAGCCTACGGGCTACTTTTCATCGATAAGCTGAAATCCAAGAATAGGAGACTACAGCTACAAGTGCAACACATTAAGCGAGCAGAGCATATGTGGATACAGAATAGTCAACGGAGAAGCTTTCCAGACGAAATACGTACTCTGCACATCGGACGCGAAATCGACAGGAAATCGAAGCTATATACGCTAGCACCAGAGTTATGCGACGACGGCGTGCTACGTATGAAAACGAGATTGGGCAACGCTCCAGTACTCTACACGTCACTACATCCGATAATACTGGACGGCAGAGACTCATTTACTCGATTGCTGATTCAGAGAGCCCACAGACGATCAGCGCACATACATAATGAAGCCGTGATAAATCAGTTACGTCAAGATTATTGGATTTTGCATCTACGACCGATAGTGAAAGCTGTAGCGAGAGACTGCGCACTTTGCAAGCTACGTCGAGCTTCACCGCGAGCGCAGCCCTTCGGAGACCTACCCTCCGAGCGACTACAGGCTTATCAACGACCGTTTACCTACACCGCGCAAGACTATCTAGGCCCCATGTACGTGACTATAGGCCGGCGAAGGGAAAAACGCTGGGTCTGTTTATACACATGCCTAGTCACCAGAGCCATCCATCTGGAAAGCGTGCATAGTTTGTCGACGGACAGCGCGCTACTCGCCCTACGACGATTCGCTGCGCGACGAGGATGGCCACACACGATGTACAGCGACAACGCGACATGCTTCAAGGCGGCATCAACGGAGCTACGAGAAGCATATAAGCAGTGGCTACCACAGCTACGTGCTTACGGTCTACATCATCGGATGGAATGGAAGTTCATCCCGCCTGGTAATCCCTCTGCAGGCGGAGCTTGGGAACGCATGGTGCGTACCGTGAAGACGGCAATGGCGTACACATTCCATACAAGAGCACCGCGAACAGAAGTCTTCGAAACACTATTAGCAGAAATCGAGAATATCGTTAATAGAAGACCTCTCACACACGTTAACGTCGACCCGCAATCCGAGGAAAGTCTTACACCGGCACACTTTCTACTACTGCACAACGCAAACCTACCTATGATCGGAGTCTACGAAGAAAACGACAAGAAGCAGTGGAAGGTTGCACAGGCGCTCGCAGACCACTTCTGGCGGCGCTGGACGAAAGAGTACTTCCCCCTGTTAGCACCACGTAAATCGTCCGACGAGGGAGGACGACAGATCCAGCCGGGAGACGTGGTCATCATCGCTGAACCCAATGGACCTCGCAGTGTATGGCCCAAAGGAGTCGTCGAGGTCGTCTATCCAGGCCCCGATGGACGGGTCCGCTCCGCAGACGTCAGGACGAGGCACGGGACGCTACGCAGGCCGAGCTGCAGACTGGCGGTCATCGCGTCGCAACCCATGCACCAGGAGTCTTCGACTGCGGGGACAAAATGTTAGCGACGCGACTGAAAACTTAGATGACGCTAAGATTAATTAAGTTGAAATACGATTAAGGCTGTATTCGAAATAAAGATTTTATCCGTTAGGTAGGGCAAATATATAATTAGATTGTTATTAGACATAAGAATTATGTAATCGTTCGTTATATCAGGTATTATTCGATATTTAGGTCACGCAAACCCTAAATCCCAATTCCTTATTCGAAGAGCGAGATGAACGAAGGAATAAGAAAATAAAGAAAACTTATTCATTGGTTCATAATTATAGCCAATCACACGCAAATAAAGACAAGGAAAGGTAAAAAACAGCGAGACAGAAAATCTCGATCGTGATTGGTCAGTCAATTTCCCGTACAGAATTCGATTACGCTCAATTGTACTATGAGACGCACATATTTAGGTTATTATCGCAGTAATTACTTCAATTAGACTACTGAATGTTACGTATAATCGTAGAGCGTGAATTGCTTAACACCCTAATATAGGTCATATTATCGTAATCCTAGCTATTAGATAATAGCATGCCGTAAACCGTCGAGAAACGGGCTATTGTTCCGAGCGCGGGCGAACAATAGGCTTTGTATTCGTGAAGTAAGCAAGTCGGACAGGTGTTATTGTTTTGTTTCACTGACCTAGTAACCGAGTTAGCGTGTTATGCAATATTTAAGTCAATAATTAGATATTTGTGAGAATTATAGTGATGTAAACGATAACGAGATAACACGATTTAACCCGAACAAAGCCGAATCAAGTAACCGACCAATCAGAGGGCTTGATTCAGAACGAATCGAAACGCGTCTTATCTCCTTATCGTAAGGGTGTTCCTTTTCTACGAGATTCGTATATAAGCGAGGAAGGAACGGAGTGAAATCGTAGTCAGTCGTCGAGTGATCCAGCAACAAGAAGCCTCAAGAAAACCAAGAAGAAGCCAACCGGAAGAGAACCAGAAGCGGTTCAATCGCGTAGTAGGGATTGTAGGAGTATTTTTATACCTTTGTATCGCGTGTAATAAAAGTCAGTTTGTGCGAAACAGTAGTTTATTTAGCTATCTCCTCGCGCATCGTATTCGCTCCTCTTCACGCGGCGACGTAGAGGGCCGTGGTCACGGTCTTGGCAGTAGGAGTGGTGGCGACAGCCCGGTGCCTTCTCCATTGAGCTATCGTCGGCAGATATAGCGCCGCGGGCTGCTATAAAAACAGTTCACCGAATGCGGGCCCTATCGACCTATGAAACTGAGCATATGACGGCATATGTCGCTACGCCACCCTAAAACGTATAAATAAACAAAAAAGAATGGAAAATGCGCATGCTTTTGGTAAGCTTCGGTAGCTTAGTTGTTTAAGAGCGATTGGACCGGTGTTTGAAAAGGTCGTAAATTCGAGACTTGCCAAAGCCAGTGAAATTTTCAGTTTTTGTAAACAGGCCTGGAGAAAGAAAGAGAGAATTGGTAAAAGTCTAGTTCAAACTTTTACTGTAACTACCAAGTAGATACATGAATTACAGACCAGGTGGCAAAAACTGACAGATTAATGTGGGAAAGTGACCCCTGTCCCTTTCTGCCTGTTGGAAGACCGAACCGGTCACACAACACACCATACTCGGATGATCCCA
Source organism: Cydia pomonella (assembly GCF_033807575.1). Lineage (NCBI taxonomy): Eukaryota > Metazoa > Arthropoda > Insecta > Lepidoptera > Tortricidae > Cydia > Cydia pomonella. Next base: position 6,989,297 of record NC_084714.1, on the reverse strand, counting down.
CAGACCCTCCTACTATTTTGCTGTAGATTTATTCAAGTTAGTATCTCGTCCTGACAATAATAAGGTGTATTTTAGACTGACAAAAACTAACGGAAAAGAAATTCATAAAAGAAATTGTCAGTTAAACGAAAGCGTGAGGACCTACAATAAGAGCTCTTTAAATGCTATCTCGTTTAATTGGATTCGAATTTAAAAAGCCATTTCTGCAGTTTCTGGAATTTTAAATGTGCAAATATTGGTCATAATCATAACAGTCATAAGCATTAATGCAGAGAAACTGCTGGTTTTATTTTAAAATCTGATTTCGGTTAAATTCGCTTATTTTATTTTAATTTTTCAACGTTCGTTTGCTATAGGCATCCTACGAGAATATTATAAATTTCTGCGAAACAAACGAAGCACCAAATTAAATTACTACAAACTATCCTTTCGCTTCATTGGTTCATACGCCTGGGGCCTTTATATCTGAACGAAAACTTTGGCGTATGGTAATTTCGTTTCTATCATAAATTTTTAATTAAAGACTCGATCCAATTTGGGAGTCTGTTAGGAATAGCTAAAACTGAACAACTTTAATTGGGAAATGCAGTTCTACTTGCAAGATACTAATTGGAATCTCAAAAGTTATTCGTTTTTACAAGCTTTTATTTTACTTGCCCTGTTAGTATGTATGGGACAAATCTTGCAAGTCAAATTTGACCTACTTCCCGGTTTCCGATGAAGCTGAAAATTTGCATACATATGTAAGTCGGGTCACAATGCAATATTATGGTACCATCAAGGTGATCTGATGATGGAGACAGGAGGTAGCCATTATGAACTCTGTGATAAAACAACGCAACCTAATTGTGTTTGGGGTTTTTAGAATTGTCTCGATGAGTATTAGTTGCAATAGTTGCCTGTGGAAAAAAAGCGGCCAAGTGCGAGTCGGACTCGCGCATGAAGGGTTCCGTACCATTTATGACGTATTAAAAAAAATCTACTTACTAGATCTCGTTCAACATTTTACCACATAGGACACACATTTTACCACTTAGGAAGTGTCTCTCGTGCAAACTATTCAGTTTAGAAAAAAATGATATTAGAAACCTCAATATCAGTTTTGAAGACCTATCCGTATACCCCACACGTATGGGTTTGATGAAAAAAAAATTATTTTTTATTTTATGACTTATTAAAAAAACTACTTACTAGATCTCGTTCAAACCAATTTTCGGTGGAAGTTTGCATGGTAATGTATATGATATATTTTTTTTAGATTTTTCATTCTGTTATTTTAGAAGTTACGGGGGGGGGGGGGGGGACACACATTTTTTCACTTTGGAAGTGTCTCTCGCGCAAACTATTCAGTTTAGAAAAAAATTATATTAGAAACCTAAATATCATTTTTGAAGACCTATCCCTAGATACCCCACACGTATGGGTTTGATGAAAAAAATTTATTTTTAAATTTTTATGACGTATTAAAAAAAACTACTTACTAGATCTCGTTCGAACCAATTTTCGGTGGAAGTTTGCATGGCAATGTATATCATATATTTTTTTTAGATTTTTCATTCTGTTATTTTAGAAGTTACGGGGGGGGGGGGGACACACTTTTTACCACTTTGGAAGTGTCTCTCGCGCAAACTATTCAGTTTTGAAAAAAATGATATTAGAAACCTCAATATCATTTTTAAAGACCTATCCATAGATACCCCACACGTATGGGTTTGAAGAAAAAAGATTTTTTGAGTCAGTTCTAAGTATGGGGAACCCCCAAAATTTATTGTTTTTTTTTTCTATTTTTGTGTAAACATCATAATGCGGTTCATAGGATACATCTACTTACCAAGTTTGAACAGTATAGCTTTTATAGTTTCGGAAAAAAGTGTCTGTGACAGAATCGGACAGACAGACGGACATGACGAATCTATAAGGGTTCCGTTTTTTGCCATTTGGCTACGGAACCCTAAAAAGTACAGTCAACGATAAAAGCTTGTACCAAAAATGAAATTTTTGCCAAAAACTTATTAGTTTCTCAATAAACTGTCTACCTAAATAACCAATTAGGTAATAAAGTATTAGAATGGAAGTATTTTTATAAAAGTACGAAAAATTCAACGATCACTTCAAAACCTATACATAAAATATTTAATCAAATTAAAAACCGACACATATATCAGAGATTTGCAGAATGTTGCATTAGCTTAACCCACCTTTTTACTTAAATAAGAAAACTATATGCACGTCAAACATTTTTACCAGGATAAATGCAAATCTCCCCGACACAATAACCTATTTACAGGTAGGTACTTAATAACCCCCACGCTGAACATTCATTAACAATCAGCATTTCGAAAATCGAATCCCATCAATCGAAAGTGCAGAAGCAGGTTTCCGCATTCGATTTAAAAATCCTTTTCGAAATCGATTCGCTGTCGAACATTTTTGGTCACGTGCGACTGAAATTATCGAGAGGAATTTTCGCCCGGGGTCCACGCGCCTGGAAATAGAGATGAGGAGAACTCGAGTCTTACGAGTTTAAATTAGAAGAACTCGTCTTAATTTTACGAGACTGTCAAAAGACTTAATAGATTTTGGAGTCATGAATTAAATTATATCCGTCTCTTAACTTAAAGACTGACATACATTTTGAAGACGCTTTCGAATTAAGAGTTATTAAAGTGGTCGCTGTTGAAATACTTTGAAATCTAAACCGTGAATTATATCGTTATGTTGTGTTCCTGCCGGTGTGTAACGTTGCCAGAGCCCAACGAGGTTGCGGAGTTTCAGGGTCGGCAACGCGCATGTAACTCTTCTGGAGTTGCAGGCGTACATAGGCTACAGAAACTGCTTATATTCAGGCGGGCCGTGAGCTTGTTTGCCACCAACGTAGTATTAAAAAATCTTCAGAAAGTATTCAACTTTCCACGGAATGTTCAAGTTAACAAGTATAAAGAAGTGAAATATCTACATAATGACTAGAGTCTAAAATCCCAGTCTAGTCTAAAGATTCCAAAGAATCGAGTCTTTACCAACACTGTTTGGAAATGTAATTTTAATTTATTGGGATGCAAATTCCGGTTCCCCTTAGGCCGTGAATTCGCTAAGATTGGTTTTCGCTCCTTAAGATTTTGGTCACGCCGTTATGAAGTTTGTATGGATGTGTATGTATAAAAGTTAGTTACAGTTTCAAAGACGATGGAAAGTATAAGTATTTTGTTAGCTACTTTAGCAAATTCTCGTATAGGTACGGTAGTTGTTTCTTTGCACACGTTACCAGTCAATTACGAAACCGTTTTTTTTACATACGCTCTATAATAAAGAACAGATGTTATTTAACTAGATATATTTACGTACTTCAGAATTTGAATGACCGAGATATGACATCTATCATCATTTGGGTGGTTCACGTTTGTATAGGAAAAAATTAAACTCGAGTTAGACGAAGCGGTAGTTTGTTACACTCATTATGATAAAATATGTATCTGTATACAGAAGTATAATTTATTTACAATAACAATGTATCTACATAATGGATATATACAGAGGATAGCTTAAATCTAAAAAAGGCCCTTGAGGCATTGTACCAAGGATGCTGCCGGCATTTCCTCGTCCTTTAAATATAGAAATATCTTGACTACAAGTGGGTGCTCAAATAAAATAATTCTTTTTTAGATTTTTTTAACATTAATACTTATTTTTTGGATTTTATCAGCAAAATAAGTGTAACAAAATAAAGATTTTTTCAACCACCCTAATCATTACCATCATCTTCCTCGCATCGTCCCGGCATTTTACCATCCAATGTCCAAAAATTCTAAAACGGAGTGAGAAAATAAGATTTGGCCATCGCGCGGATTCTTACCTTTTATCTCAATTACTCTAAAATATATTTCTGTTTAAAATCTTGCTTATCAAATCCCTCTGCTATATCACTAGGTATTTAAACCTATAAACGACGTGTCGGACGCCTCGGCCCGGGCTAGCGTGAGTCATCCTTAAGCAGTCTCCGTAGCCTATGTATATGTACGCCTACAACTCCAGAGGAGTTACATGAGCGTTGCCGACTCTAACACTCCGCACCCTCGTTGAGCTCTGGCAACCTTGCTCACCAGCAGGAACACAACACTATTATGAGTAGGGTCTAGTGTTATTTGGTTGCGGTTTTCTGTAAGGTGCAGGTACTTCCCCAGTTGTGCTCTGCTCTAGATCTGGACTTACATCCTCTGTGCTGTGCCCAAGCGAGAAAAATTGAAATTTTGAAGGCATTTTCCCTTGATTAAAACGTTTAAAAATTTAATTTTGCGTAAGCCACCCTCTTAATATGACCTACATCGCATTATACTTAATATCTACATAACCTTGATGCATATTATACGCTTTGATCCAAGGGTATAATCAGATTTCAATTAAAATGGTGTGTTCGGTGAATATTGGCGGAATTAATTACCGCTGATCAAACGAATCTGCGTGTATCTGCTTCTGCAATTCCGGGATTGTTGTGCATATTGATCAATGATCACCCTTTGTTCAGGGTTAACTTAGTTTATGAGTATATTGTATAGTTACCAATTATTTGAGCCGGCAATCCAATTATACGGGAATGGGTTTCCGGGTACATTTCAAAACAATTTACATCTTGTATCTTATCATGAAGATCCTGATCGAATTATTTGTCTTATTTCTGCATTTTTTTCGAGAACGATTTTTTCTGTTTTATGCAATTAATACAACCGAAGTTTGAACCATCGATTTTTGACCACCACACACATATGAAAGGTTAAAAAGGTAAATTTTTCGACTTAACTTCCTCTTTTTTACAGTCGGTTAAAAAAGGAGTCTGTCACCTGAGCTATACAGAAATATAGAGATACGTAATTACGGTGAAACACACGAGATAAAAATAAAAATATTACATCAATATTCAACAAGCCACAACAACAAGAAAATAAGTTAAAAGTCATTCATGATTAAAACCTACAGGAATAGAAGGGCCTATTTTAGATATAAGCTAGTTATAGTAATCATCTGTATATATCCATTATGTATATTGTTATTGTCAATAAATACAATTCCATTACTTATAAAAAAAAAAAGTAGTGTAAATACCAACAAAAGCCCTTTACAAATTATTCGTTACATGTACTTATTCAAAAACTTGTAAGGAGTACAAAATTGTATAAATTACATGCTCCCCGCTGTACCTACATACTGCACTTTTTCAAAACAATAATTGGTAACCATCGCAAAACCTCTATTCACAAGTGTAACACAACAGAACCGCAAGTGTTTCTATGAGAAATGTCCCATATTTCGCACAACTATGTCTTGTATCATATTACTCTTACATAACTTACTTAATACCAATTTACATGAGAAATACTGAAGCTATCGAATGACACAATCCCATTGCGGTTTTTTACTTGCCTATGCTATACTTTCAAAAACCTAGCACGCAATGTACATATAACAAATGGGATAGTGTGTGTTTCTACGCGACAAGTGAATGGACGTGACAGTATCGTGTTACATGCAGGCAAAGTCCGACACGGCATACAATGCTTCTAATAACATACCGCGGCCAACTCCTAGTTACTTAGAGTTATGAGCTCAAATAGATAGCTACTAAAATAGAAACTAAGTAGCAAAACTTTCCAGGCGGATTATTTCAAACAACAACGTATATTTTTAAAAATATGTTTTTCTGAGTTTCTTTTAGTTCGGTAAATATCAACTATCTAAGTCGTTCTGACTGTGCTCCGATTATTTTTATATTCTTCTATTTTATGACTACGAATTGAACCCTTTAGAGTAACACTTAGTCATTTGGTCATTTATTAAATATATAATTATCATGTATAAATAAAGTGTTACATTCAATGAAGTCATATATATAATATACATATAAAATAAATAAATATAAGTACATACTCTCTCAATAAAATAAAATTGATTTCTTTTATGCATTAGATTAGACAAATGGACAAGACAAAGATTTATGACGTTTTTCTAGAAAATTTTAAGGGGCATCATCGGAACAGTACATGTCTACGAGTATATACATGTACAGATTATATAAGTGCCTCCTACCTAGTACGGCCCCAACCATATAACATTGTGACGTTTATATGACTTCCCGAGTCCAAAAAATATTCCTTCCATTTAAAGTACGTGAATAAATTACTGTATTAACTGTATACGAGTAATACTACCCTTAGTAGGTTCAGTTCATGCGGCTTAGCATGTATTTGCATAAATGCCAGCTTGTCTAATTCTGAATAAGATTACAGCAACTGTAACACTAACAGTGCATTTAGGCCGCCTAGAGTCAAAATGTATCTAGCAAAAGCTAGCTAGCCATAATCATTTAATCACAGTGTTGCCAGATTGTCAAATATAAATATTTTTCGTGACTTCTGGCTCACGTCTGTGGCATGTGCGACAATGTGCGTGACTTATGATTTGGCCACACTTGGCTCGTTTTCTTTTATTTTATAATGCAAGGACAAATGGGATTTTTATTAAACGAAACGTAACTTATGGCTCATGACTCAAAAGCCCAACAACACTGATTAGTCATTCGAATAAAATTTAGCATAATTATAAAAATAACAACAAACTCAATTAATACTAAAAAATTTAACTTGTAATTTCATACGAAAATAACCAACTGTTAATTGGTAAAGTAATAGGAATATATAACAAAACATGTACACTCAAGTCGATAATGTACTTTCTTTCTGACCTTCAACGTAGTCCTGTAACTAAACAGACAGCAATACACTAAGCTATGTATGTAAATAATGTACCTAATGTCTAAAATAATTGCCAGAACCAGTACTTCCAGAAGCCAAATATAAAATGGCCAAATGCTCAAGTACTTTGAACTGTTTCAATCTAACCTACAATTAATGAGTTGCACCGGCTCCTTGATTCCGATAAATCGCGATAACGCCGCCGCTGGTTCCAGAACACTCTAATAATACACCAGGGGAGTACACAAATCAAACCACGAACTAGAATTTGCTGTGCTGTGGGAACTTGCGATGCAATACGTACACATTTCAACACCGGCCTGCGTTCGTCTCAGCGCTGGGCACAGGTTTCCTCTTATTGGGCAAAACGTTTGGGCTATAGTATTACGCTCATTATAGGGCTAAAGCGGATTAAAAACTTTCATAAACTCTGAATTCCTTCTCAGATATTTATGCAGACCATGATTTTCATCGCCGAGAAGCAATCGGTGAATATCATCGGTGTATACAATTTTTTCTTCTCATCTCAAAGTAAGGTGCAAAAGTGTAAAAATATATTTGACGTCGACTGTAATGAGGTTTGAGCACACAACCTCGGTTTTGAAGTCGTATGATTTTATCTCAAAATAGTTATTAGTGTCAACGTATAATTAGTTAAGATCGACTGTGTTAGAAGGCCAACAAGTACTCGTAGTTAATGAACCGTATCGACCCTTCCAAGGTCGCCCCCTAACATCTATTATTTAAAACTAAGCTCATATAACTCCATTAAGCCCAACTCCATTATGTAACATTTAAAACTTTAATTCTCCAGCGTGAACACCAGGTATGTGGGGCGGGTACGCAGTGACGTGATACCGTGACGTATACAGTATACGTGCAGAGCGTGAAAGTAACGCGTGAATTCCTGGGCCAACCCTATAATAATCTCGTTCGAATTCTTTGGGACATAGAGTATAAGAATATACAGACAGTCGGCATTGGTGGAGAGTTTTCTTGGCGAATTATAAAGTTAAAAATTATAAAAAATTTAAGTTAAAAATTGTTCGATATATTTCCGTCCATAATGAGTAAGAAAAACGTGAGTGATTTATTTTTCTAGGTGGCTGTTATAGTATGCACATGTATGTATAATTTTTTAATATATAATATATATAGCCGGTATTGTTCGATGCGGAATAATCATAGGGTAGGAGTGCTATTGATGTTAAAGTACATATAAGATAACTTTCTTTCAAGACGAAGACTAGTACATAAACATGCTTCTGGAATTTATGTTCAGTGAATCTTGAACTTCCTTATAAATAGTATTAGCATAGCGAGTGCTTCTGTTTTAACGACAAAGCAAGCGATTAAACTTATGCAAATTAAACAGTTTTTTCTTGAGAAGTAGGTGCACTTTAATATTAAACGCTACTGAATAAGTAAGTAAACCAACAGAGGGAGAAAAGTTAGTAAAATCAAGGCCAAGAAAATTATCTTTGTTTAAAGTTGGTTAACTAGGTAGGTACTAAAAAGAAACTTGCCTTCGTTTAAACCCCACTAATTTTCATAATCATAGATTCTGTATTTTGTTTTAATTGTTTGTGTACTTTGTTAATTGTGTATTTCTCTGTTTGCCTATGTGTTTTTAAATTGTGTGTATTTGCAGCAAACAAATAAACGCTTTATCTATCTATAATCGTTTGTGGTGTAATGTGCACCATATATGACACGCACACTCTCTCACATCTACCATATAGCCCATATACGACATATACCATAGCATAGGCATAATGTATCAGAATAAACCTATCCAGAGATGATTGTTTGTCTTTACGTCTTACATCACATAGCGACCGTGCCTGCGGCCTTGCACTGCACTGGCAGCGCGCCGCACCAGCCTGACAATAGAGAGAAGGAATTTCAAACTCTTGGAGCGGTAAACTCTTGAATTTTAATATTTATTTCTATAGCGATTAGATATTAAGGTAGCCCATGATGGCCATGATATCAATGTTAAAATGTACAGCTAGCAAACAAATTTGTTGCGACTGGGTGTACCTAATAAGCTTATATTTTACGTTAACTTTGGAAAACGTACTATGCAATTGTTGCGAGATATGTGCACGAAAACAAAGCTTGCATTTCTACTAAACATGATAAATGTGTTTTCATAAGACGAGTGAAAATACGTTCAATAAATCACACAACTTTCCTTTAAACACGAAACATCCGCAATCTCAAGCAATATGGCGGACTAGAGTTCAAAACTTTAAATACAATGTTATATTACAAAGTTAAAAGGTTTTTTTATTTCTTTTTATTCCGTTTAACACAATTCACAATAACGTCACTTATGTAGATATTTTGCAACTGATATCATAAGACAACCTTTTATGTGACCGTTAACTCACTCCGTGTTTACTGAAAAACGTGCTAAAGCGTATGCTTTTACAAAAATATTTTTGAAAAACCTAACCAGAAATATAATCATAAACAAACGCACACATACACAAAATTGTAAACAAAACAAGGGAGTCGAGTGAAATAGTAGAAACAAAGTATACATGCCGTATCTAAACGTAAAGTCGTAAAAGCGCGGTAAAATAGGGCATTTTACGTCGTTTTACTTCTAAGTAGGTTCCTACGATCATATAAACAGGGTGATATAGTACGACAGGGCTATAAAGTACGCCTGGGAGTCAGGGTCCATTCATAAAGCTGAAACCATGAATGGGTTAGCAGTTGAGAAGTTACGGGGCCGCTTAAATGTATAAGCGATGCAAATCAATGTTTACTTTATTTGGGCGGCGTGGGGCACATTTTGTTTAATATTTATGAAGATTGTTCAGTAATTGGGTTATTTTATTAACTTTTCGATTATTTTATGCTACAGAATTAAAATTGTACACTTAACAGCAATAAAGTTGGGAACATTTGTGCTTTTCGCACACTTTTTGCGTTTTTAAGATATCAATTTCAATTAGGCCTTATTAGTCGTATTAATCGCATGTACAGCGATAGAAAATGCAGAGCGAGGTTACCGGCCCGATTCGAAGAATGAGATACGATAACGATAAGTTCTGGTTTACATAAGTTCTCATTTAGGTATCGTTTGTATGTCGCATAATTGACAGAAGCAGCTCGATTGGGGCAACCAATGTCACTTTGACGTTAGAAATATCGTAGATAGATCTTATTGGGATCACAGCGGACTCGAAATAAACGTCAATTTTGACATGTCGTTTAGTTATCAATCTTTTAAATATCTTTCCAAGATCTTAAACGTATCTTAATCGTTTTTCGAATCGGGCCGTTCATCTCTACGTAGCGCCAAGGAGTCAAATCGGCCATGAGTTCTTATGAATTTCTAAATCACGCTACACTCGTTTGTTCAAAATGCAGTTCAACGCGCTCGCGCAAGTAGCAATACGAGACCTGATTGAAGCCTGATTGATTGATCTATATCAGATCAAAGTTAATTATCTGTAGTTACCAGCAAGTAGCCTTGATGGTCTTGCTGAACACGTGCCAAAGGTCAGCGAAGCTTTCAAAGCAAAAGGTTTTTGTGCATTTGTATCGAAATAGATATGACTTTTTACTTGGCTACTAGGTGTGTACCGTGTGTAGCAGGTATAGAATCTGTCGAACATGTTTACTGCCGAAGTTTTTACTAATGAGGGATGGATGAGTCGAATTTTCATTGCATTTTCTGCGTAAATCAGACCCTTAACAATACCATTATGTATTGACCGACGCAAACGGCCCGTAATAGCAAAGCACCTATTACTAGCATTAGTCAAGCTAACTAATAATAACATATTCCCTTTGTACCCTTTACCATAAATACCATAATCAAGATTAAAATTTTATTCGTCTAAATACAAATACCTCAAAATACCGTCGGGTGTATTTCTGGCAAAAGACGCACATACCTGAAACAAAATAAAAATTTCAATAACAAATTTCTAAAGTAAATCAGAACAACTAAAATTAAGTAAATGTTTAATTAAATACACTAATTACTAATAATTTACTTTCTTTAGGATTATTTCAATTACCAGAGAAATTCGGTTAATAGATTGTTGGGCGTCACAAAACAAAACAATAAGTAACCTATGCAACAACAATAAATAAGTTAACTTATTTTGCTTTATATAATGACTAAAGGTAGGAAATCCTCCTTTTTGACTAGTCCGACAAGCACTTGATCGCTTTTTTTAAATAATTTGAAGAAAAGAAGGCTGGCATGTGTTTACTCTGGTGAGCATCTCAGCCCACTGATCCGCTAAAGGCAGATCGTTACTCCCGACTTTAAGAGCTCCTTTGATCATATCACATTTAGGGTGGTTTCAAATAAACGTTTTATACGAGCGTATGTTTTTTAAAAGCGCGCGTAAGAGCATATACGCTCGCGTGCCATTTGTACGAGCGTTGTCGCGCTAATATGCTCGTCCAAGCTCATGCCGTGTGAGCTATAACACGCACTGGTTCGAGCGCACACGCCTATGTAAGCTCGTATACGAGCGTCTGGAGTTTTTAAAGCACGCTAGTCTGTAACCGCTTTAAAAAAGGCGTGGACATACAATGGCTTCGTTAGTAAGTCGGTAATAGGTAATGTTATTAGTAATGTAAATAAATTACCTGTACAAAGACAACATTGCCAGCTTAGTCCTACTTTAAATCCTAACTTCTGAATGTTACTTATACTGAGTGCGTGCTATCTGTTCAAAAACCGTAAAATCACCCGAAAAGCTGCCAACTTTTATCCAAAATTAACTAGAATATCTTGGTTTAGGTGTAAGATAATATGTCGCAGATGTATTGTAAGGCAACATATTTTCACATTAGGGAGAAAAAGCTCAGGTAACACCAAAAATTGGTATTGATTGATATTTAATTACGTGTTGAACTTTATCGTTACCCCGAGTTTGACACTGACAATTCGCTAGCGACTGCGAGAACTAACTCGCAATTAATCTCCCTCGTACTCGTATTGGTGCAAGCGAGATGCACTGCGTCTAAGGCCGGGTAAAACTCATGGTGTAATGAGGGTACTTGTGTGGGCCATAGTTGTAGTACTGGACTACATGGGTGGTTTTACGGAACTCAGAACACTCAGAGTTACATAATGACAGACACACAAACACGGTCGACAGTCATTACGGTTAATGATTACTCGCTGCGGCAGTCCAAGTAACTTCTTATCTTTTTGTCGTGACTGTTAAAATCACATTACATGGACTGTACAACATTGTTACCAGAATTATGCTTCCGTTTCCAAACAGCGACACGCCCCGTTAAGACTATTAGGCTTACCGAAAACCGCTGCGGGCTGCGGCAGTAGACAATAAAGCTCTTTTCTAGTAAACAGATATTTGCAGGCACCTACTCTGTTTTCCATATAATGTATATCTTTACGGCTTTTGCTGGTGGAATCACAACCATAAGAAAATTACGTTAGGTTTTGGCGTGATCAGTCTAAAAGCTACTGCATTATCAATCAGACGCACCCATGCTTTTACGGTGAAAATAGACGTAATATGTTATGTTAGACAAACAAAGAGGCCCGAAAGTTGTAAGTTTTCGATTATGAATATCGTGATATGTTTATGACAATTACGGATTGAACGTTTAACTATAATGACGTAAAACTGTTGCAACAAGTTTAAAGTTATATTCTTAAAGGTATACAATTGCAAATTAAATCAAATTTACCACAGGCATTTATCACATTTGTTTTTCCGGTTATGAAATAAAATATTAAAGTTCTCTTTGACAAACTACGATAAACCTACAAGACCATCTATCCATCACGGTTATCACAGATCTCCCACCATTTCACAATTAATCAAACGTCAAAATAAACGGGACAACAAACATAGACAATAGCAGACAAAATTAGCGATGGCCTGCCCACATCGCTTCTTAACTACCTTCCTTAAGTCGGACTAAGCTAACACTCCATGGCATTTTAAATAGCAAAGTGGGGAATGTCATCATTAATGCCAAATTTCTATGAAAATATGACGTCCATAATAACACCTCCTCACTTTGTTCTACTCAAATCGGCGCAAAGTTGGCTTAGACGGATATAAATATAGTTACGGACCCATAGTTAAACTGCTGGGGCCCATTATTCGAACAGTATTAGTCTAATATATTTAGTGTGTTTCCATGGTAACCCATACAACTTGAGAGTTCATGGACTAATATTGGACCATGGACTAATGCTGTGGTTGATATACAACACATTGTCTCAAAATATTTTCAATAATGTTAATATCCAGAGAGGTAAATTGGTACTAAATTTGTATGGAGAAGTCCCCTTTCCTCTTAAAAAGAAATATGAAAATGTTCTATATATATTGTCTAAAATATTAGTATCCAATAACACATTTAATGTCAAAAATGTTGTTAATTGGAACAAATGATAGCTAAAATATTTTCCGATTTTACGTAAATATACAAGAGTCCCGATATTCTAAAAGCCGCCAAAGCTGAGCAAATATTGACGCCCGGAAATTATCCCTAGCTTGCTCAGGCAGGCTATACAGGGTGAGCATTTTAAAGTGACAGTGAGGGGAGCCTGACAGGCTGACACTAAGAGATTGGAGATTGGAAACCTGAAACTTACCTACATCTATCAAAAACAGTGGCGTAGCTGGGGGTGAACGAAATGGGCCTTGGTTTTACCTCGCGTTTAAGGGGGCCTTGCGGAAGCCAACCATTTTTTATTATCTTGGGGCTACACATTGAAAGTAAAGGGCCTCGCAGATGCGGCTGCGCCCACGGCTGGATTAGTTCATGCTACGCCACTGATCAAGAAAATAGCGGTTTTCGTATGGTTGACAAAATCATTTGCACCTATCTCGAACAACTTGTATATCGAATCGGTACCAAGTCAGTGTGAGTTTTCTTAATTTTATTTATTTTTCGACGCTGCATACGTGTTGTTAGATCTAATAATTAAAAAAATTCCATTTATTAAAACATTCCCATACTAATAAATTTACATATCTCTGACACTTTATTTTTAGATTCCATAACTACCTTTAATTGCGCACCCTGTAGTTAGACACATTACCAATTTCTAGGTCCTTTTGAGGGCCGACACCGTGGTTGCTGGGTGATTGACACGGGTTTCCAATCTCAAGGCTTCTGTGGGTTCCCCATGTTATAATCGAGACCAAAATCGACTTAAATGTGTCACGGTAAAGCCGGTGACTTATTACATAATAAGATGCAATACAAGCTATACACCAAATTGTTAAAAAGATGTATCACACAATCGCAGAAAAATATTAACAAAAGACATGTCCTATCTGCAGAAAATAAATGTAGAGCTACCTGGGATGTAATCAAAGATAAAAATGACACTGTTAAGGTAGTTGAGAGCATAGAAAATATACAAAGAGGATCAGTGACTATTAACGATGCACAGGAAATAACAGAGGCTTTCAATAACTTTTTTATCAATGTCACCCACAATATACCTATCCCAGCAATTAAACATGCCCCAATAGATAGGGGTAGCGTGAGCAATAGTCTGTTTTTAAAACCCTGCACAGAATATGAGATTGGAAATATAATTAAATATTTGCGTAATACAAGTTCGGTTGGTATAGACGCTATTTCTACTCATATTTTAAAGTCAGTTGTAAATGAAGTAAAGTTTATATTAACTCATCTCATAAACCTGTCTTTTGTGCAAGGTCTTTTTCCAGAAGAACTAAAAAAATCTGTGGTTAAACCGTTATTTAAAAAAACAGATAAGCAACTCCTAGATAACTATCGGCCTATAACTTTAGTCCCTATTCTTTCAAAGGTATTTGAGAGAGTAATGCGAAATAGGATTGTAGAGTTTATAGAGAAACATAATATATTAGCTGAGGAACAAAACGGATTCGTAAAGGGAAAATCGACAACACATGCTGCTTATTCTTTAGTTAGTAACGTTACGCGCAATATTGACAGGAAAAAGTCTGTGGTGGCTGTATTTTTTGATATGTCTAAGGCATTCGACCTTGTTGACCATTGCCTTTTATTAAAAAAATGCGAACATTATGGAATTCGTGGAAATGCTTCCAACTGGATCCAATCATATTTAACCAATCGTAGCCAATGTGTTGAAATTAGCAGACTTAATAGTAACAATGAATTGACCCAGTATAGATCGTCATTTCAAACTACTTTGAGAGGAGTACCCCAAGGTAGCGTTCTAGGACCGCTACTATTTATACTTTATGTCAATGATATCCCTCACGCAACAAGACATCAAATAATTATGTACGCTGATGACATATCGATTATTATACCTCATGATGATACGACGATGACATTTGAATCCTTAATAAATAATGCTGTTAATGATATTGATAATTGGTTAATTAATAATAAACTAATGATGAATGTAAATAAGACTACTTGGGTACAGTTTTCTAATTATAAAACGCCACGAGCCTCTTTAACCATTGATTGTAAAGGACAAACCATAAATGATTGTGACCAGGTGAATTTTCTGGGCATTACAATCGATAGATTTTTTAATTGGAAACAGCACGTAACAAATATTTGTAGCAAGCTAAGTAGATTTGTCTTTGCCTTAAGAAGACTGAGAAGGGTAGCAGATGAATCAACTGCTCTGACAGCTTACCACGGTTACGTCACATCTGTTCTTCGTTATGGAATCATTATTTGGGGAAACTCTACAGCTGTTAATCTGATATTTTTGACGCAAAAAAGTTGTATACGTGCTGTGGGTGGAGTAGGGTCATTAGATTCGTGCAGACCTCTTTTTACAAAATTCAAAGCCTTGACCTTGGCTAGCATTTATATATATGAACAAGCTAAATTTGTGCGGAACAACCCTGAGCTTTTTTTAAAACCAACTCAAAACCCAAGGTTAAGGAATAGAGATATTAATAGGATAAATCAGCCACTATTTAATTCAGCCCAGTATAATAACAACTGCTACATGATGTCAGGAAAAGTTTATAATAATATTCCTCTAGATTTAAGACTGCTACCAGATAATTTATTTCAACGGAAACTCCGACATTGGCTCATTGATAAATGTTTTTATAAATTGAATGATTTTTTAAATAATTGTTATACCTAGGTTAGAAGTCGACATTGTAAATTTGTATATTCTTTATGACTGTGATTTTATTTTATTTTAGTTGTAATGATATTAATTTTATTTTAATTCAATTAATTCATTTATTTCAAATTGTATATTTTAATTTGCATGCCACTAAAAATGGTGAATTGTGCTGATCCATATTATTTTAAGTCCATCACATTGTACCTGACCATGATTCTAGCAAATAAAAACTTTGAACTTTGAACTTTGAACTTTGAACTTTGGTAAATATGTGGGCCCGGACGGCCAGACCAACTTTCACCACGCATGGTTATTATGAGAAAATAATATTATATGAACATTTATGAACAAAAAATTAAAATGGGTGATTTACCCATTTTAAAATATTGAAGTAGCTCTTTTCGGGGAAAAAATATAGGTATCGAAATAATTAAGTTTTTGATAAGCATAATAATATTAATAATAATTACACCTTCACCGTCTGTCAGAAATAAAATTGCACACCGTTTTATTGGGAAGGCATCCAGTTCTTTACTCCATAGCCCAGTATTTATTCCATCGCTTTCACTCAATAGCCTAGTTCAAGTTCATTTTAGATTCAGTTCATTCATTCAAAGTATATGAACAAAAATTTTAAACTAAGCGCATTTTACATGCAACTCTTGTCATTACAGTTAATGTATGTACTAATTTTACATCAACAGTAACATCACCCATTCCGTGTATAATAAAATCCTTACATAACCGTAAGGCACCTTTTAAAACCGCAATCCCAATCTCGACTAACTCAGCAACGGCCATCCGCATATACACATTTGCCTGCCCGCACCCGCAGTATCGCGACCAACTTTTTGATTTATTTACCAAGCAAAACCCCCACAAAATAGCCCTAACAAACGCTAGTTACGCAAGCTACCTTTAAAACTGCCGAAAAGTTGTAAAAATATTGTAGAGCTTAATCTACATAGGCTCTTTTAAAGTGCTGTACTGTGCGTTTTACGCTCGCTGGCGTTGTAACCGCAGTAACTTTGGCTCTTTTCATAAAAAAATCACGTTATTTTGAACCCTATCAAGTAAGCATTTGAACTGCTTTTTGCGTGTCTGTGTTCATCGTAAATTGATCTTGGTTAGCTTACTGTCCTACTGTCTCAATTGACGGTTATAGGAAAACTCTTTGAGGTCAGCCTTTTATGATCCCTCGCAAATTGTATGGCAGCGAATGTCACTAAACTGCGCAAAGTTGAAGATATTGGGGAACCATTCTTCGTATTCGGACCCTACTGGTAAGAAATTGCCGAATTACGCGACTGTGGTTTTTTGCGTCTCGTCCCGGTACAACATTTGCCGTGATCTCTATTTTAACATTTTGTACAGAAATTCGCAAAAATATGATTCAGGGCGTCCGCTACTTGGCGCGGGTTCATGAAGCAGGCGCTTGCACGCGGGTGCCATTGTAGGTAAAATCCGTCGCACGCGTTCGCACCAGTTAGCGACTCATTCATCCCGCATGTCATTAGACTGCGCAAAGCAACCGTGCAACCGCACCAGCTAGCGGACGCCCTCACTAAACCATGACGATGACTTTGGAAAGTTTGGTTAATAAAAGAAATTTATATTTATCCCTATATTTGATATTTCTTTAAGGTTGAATCTTAATTTGTTGTAAGTTTTAACAAAAAAAAGCAATCGATGAGTTTCCTCGCGCATTTTTTAACAATTTTCACATTTTTAGCTTTGATACATTAATTGTTGCATTTTTTTAGTGCGTTTTAGACCTATGTTCGTGATTTTCTTCTATCAAGCGAAAGTTCTGGATTCGAATCGATGCAGTCACTAGAGAAAATCCTTAAGACTGCTAATTTTTTTTTGGCACTCGCGATCTAAAAAAGCGGTACGATTTTACAAAAACTCCGCTTTTGAACCTACGGCACTTTAAAAAAACTAAAAAAAAAACATTAGGTCAGTGTGTTAAACTTGGCCCTATTTAAAATTATTGTTTACATAGGTAGACAATGCACATGGTCTGTCTAATATTTCGTAAACCAATGTAATCACAAACAAATAAATTGTTTATTTTGTATAACAGTTAAACAATAGCGTTGTGATAATGAAACAAATAAACACGACAATTTTTATTTGCGTAATAATTTGAAAAAAATCCATTTGGGAAAGGATTATTCATCACATCCTGAACTCCTTAATTTACAACTTGAAATTAAGTTTACATATATCCAGCCAGCAGAGCTGGGCACCGTTAAAGTTAATCGTTAACTCGAAATCGTAAATATACGCAATAGTAAATACAACTAGTAGAAATAATCATCAATTTTGATTTTTATTAAAGACTTATGTACTAATTAACATGGTAATAAATGATTACTATTTAATAAAAGCATAGCCAATAATAATATCATTCGCTAGCATCTGCCATTAGGTGCATGTTCCCCTTCATGAACATGGGCATATTAAAATTGTCGTCTGATAGCGACGCCCGTTTTGGAGAAAAAATATATTTTCCCACCGAAAACAGGCGTCCACAGCAGCACTCGAAGGTATACTAGTGTTATATGTGAGTAGGTATTAACGATTAACGGACTTAAGGAAAGTTAACGGAAGTTAAAAAGGCCGTTACAGGTATTTAAAGTTAACTTAAAAGTTAATCCGTTACTTGAAAATTTAACTTCGTTAATTAACGATTAACGGATTTCTGCCCAGCTATGCCAGCCAGCTCATATTTACTCTAAGATGAGTGAGTAGCGAAAGTGCTTCTCTGGGCACATTAGCGAATCCACCCAGACCGGTGTTTCGCAAGAAATCGGAACTTCATAAATATTGATACAACCGGCGACCTTTGCTCGGAGCGTGACACATTTTAAACTTGTTTTAACTACGAGTGTTTTTTATTTTGCGACCGCATTACTTATGTGTGGTGAAAAGTAACACAGCTTGGGCCGTAGTAGCCCTATCACATTTTACCATGTATACCTAACGGTAAAAGCAGAAAATTTGTAAGTTTCCAAGAAGACGACATGGTTGGTATAATCGTAGTAATTTTTGTGATAATTGAATTTGGATTAATATAATACCCGACCAAAAAAAACAAAAAATATAACGAGAAAACTAGGAAAACTATTCTTCTTTATTTGTAAAGAAAACATGACAAAAACTAAAATTTTCCTTTGTTACGTTTTCCCGCTAAAACTTTAATGCCCTTCGCAGCTCGACAATAATTCCTCAAGCTGAAATAAACCCCTAAGCACACAGTATCTCTTCATCAATATTGAACTTTCAAGATAATCTAGTTAAGGCGCCCTACCTCAACGTCCTTGATATACATTTAAGCCGCAATGCGTCTTTCTGATATCGCCCTTACCTATTTTTTATTTTACATTATATCTAATGTTAATAATATGCTTCATAAATGCTAAGTCCTTGTTGAGTGGCTAGCTCTGTGTTAAATCACACGTCACCACGACAATATGTGTGTATCAAACGTATTGCCGTGGATTACTATATATATTCGATCAATTCGTAAATCTTCTGAGTATCGGTGAACATTATGTCTTTTAGGATTTATAAATTGCCAGGTTAACAGTGTAGACAATGGTACAATACAAACCAAAAATACGGACGCAATAAATAGCGTGCTGCAAAACTTCCCTATATATATAACTCCTAAGGCCGAAGTGCGAACTCTGAATAAGTAAAGCAAGAGCCACCGTTGGGGATGCCGCTTTAAATGGAGATCGCGGGTCAGGCATAAAATTTTCAATTCTATTTTAAATATACATTAAAATGTGTTTGCTGCTTAAGAGCATGCTTTAGCAAAGGTGAATTTCCTTTTTACTTTCCTAAATATAGGAAGGCCTTGCTTCTTATTATGTACACACCCTCGGTCGTAACTGTAACATGCTGCCAGTCCTAACATTCTTATTCTGATGACCTGTCAAATAATTGCTTCATAAAACCAGTATTACAGAGATCTCTGTTTCTTAACAGTTCTTACTGATATCTAGGTCACAATCAGACTGGTGCGCCTTAACGTGATGGAAGCGATGTGAATGAACTTAGTAGATACAGGAAGGGAATACCTAAACAAATTGTACAAAGGAAACAACATAAGCCGGTTGCGTGTAAAACCCGCGGGTTCTGCCACAGACTAGAGAATTACAGGGAATTCATGTGTCTCAATATTAAACTGGTTAATAAAGCCAAAGTTATAAGCAAATTAATTTCTATAATTTAGAACAGTAAGATCGTAGGAAACTGTGGCATAAAGCCAGCGTAGGTCGTCGTGAAAATCTTTAAGGAGGTCCTTTATTGTCTAGTAGGATATGTTAATAGACTTGTATGAATATAATGAATGTATGTATCACGCGGTTACATTCGGATGGTGACAAAAGCAGCGTTACTGCTACTTTGACACGGAAGATGTCATTATCAATTTCCTTGTTAAATTGCACTGCTGCCGTTGCCTCATTGCAGTCGCGATTAGATCAATTGGCAATCTGCCAAATCTGCATAGTAACACATACTCGTACCTACAGGATTTTGTTTCTGTTATGCAAAGTTTCTGTGCCAAGCCCGAAGGCGCGGGTAGTATTTTATTCAGCTTGCACCGTTAATGAAATATTCAGGCACAACCCTAATAACGCCCTGGCAGAAAATACTATTCGACACTATTTCACAGGACTCGCATTGTTTGCAATAAAAGTACAGAATAATCAAGACAAGAAAGTAAGTATGGGTACCCGAAGTAAAAGCCATTTTACTATGTCCTTCTGACAAGGCCCCAATGTTTCCATACATGTTATTACGACAATATTACCTACTATAAATAGGCTTAACAGAGTCTGCCTAATCTGTAATACAAAGTTTCTGCGCCAAGCCCTGCTCCGAAGGCGCGGGTAGTATTTTATTCACCTTGCACAGTTAATGAAATATTCAGGCACAACCCTAGTAACGCACTGACACTATGTTCACTGGACTAGCATTGTTTGCAAGAAAAGTACAATAATCAAGCCTAGAAAGTAACTACTGGTACCCGAAGTAAAGCCATTTTACTATGTCCTTCTGACAAGGCCTCGATGTTTGCATACATGTTATTACGACAGTATTACCTACTATAAACAGGCTTAACACAGTCAACAGAATCCGCCAAATCTACACAGTAACCCTTACAGAAACGGCTTGTAATGCAAAGTTTCTGCGCCAAGCCCTGCCCCGGAGGCGCGGGTAGTATTTTATTCAGCTTGCACCGTTAATGAAATATTCAGGCACAACTCTAATAACGCCCTGGCGGAATTATACTGGTCGCCACTATATTTACAGGAGCACTAGGATTGTTTGCAAGAAAAGTACTGATGTGCAGACGTACAGTTTCAGAAAATGCGAAGACTTTTCATATCTGCGTTTACTGTGAAATGTTTTTGAGAGTTACGAGAAGTTTTTCTATCTTTTTGAAAACTTTCCGCTACTTAAATTAAAGTATCAGGTATATATGTATTATGCACCCTTAAGTCTATGCCAATCTGATGAGTTTTCTATTTCTTAATAGCAGTATAGTTCTGTCATTCGATTATTGTAAGCGCGAAACAGATGGAGATAGAGTCAGACCAAGATAAGTTGGCAGCGATTTTGACACCCCAGACAGAGCAAGTGTTATTTTAAACGTTAAACTTCCATGAAATTATGACGTTTACTTAACACTTGCACAGGCTGGACTATCAAAATCGATGCCAACATAGCTTGGTCTGACTTTAATTGCATTTTGTCTTCACATTTTAACAGGTGAAACTATGGTTTTAGCAGGTGGCACTAGGTTCCTAACTAAGCTTTACTATTTTAAGCAAATACCTAAATTACATAACCTGTTATTAATTATTGTAACGTAATTTCCGTTTATGTAATACAAGACGTTGTAACTAGCCTTACCATCCCAGAAATGTAGAAAAATGAGAATTACTCGAAATTACTTCATCAAATTCTGGTTTTGAGTTTAATTTACTTCCTACTAACTAATAAACGGAAATTTGACAATATTCCCAAAAACAACTGAAAAATGCAATTTAAAACCTCTATTCAAATTGAAAGAAGAGTCTAAAAGGATCATTACACTATATTTTAAAAGGTAGTCATGTAATTAAAAGACAGCACGTACTGCTAAACAACTGCCAATCCTAATGAACGAAAGGGCCAAAAACCGCATTCCGACATCATTTTAAACTGAACCTTACCAGAACGTTGATTGATCCTCAATCACCAGTATAACCAGGCCTTTGCTACACGCGCAGTGTTATAAGGAAATTTAACAGATTTTGTTTTAGACGGGAGGCTAATGTTGCAATTTAGTTTGTGGACGCAGTATAGTATGCAAAAGGTTGCATCTTGGATGATAGGATTGTTAGCCTGTTAGGTGTATTTATAACTTGCTAAATTAACACCTTGTTAGAAGACGCATTTTTGCGTGAAAAGATGTTGCCACTTTGGTGCTATATACTCGTACCTTCAAAATATGATGAGCTTACACCTAAATTGCTAAAATATTTGGGGTACAGTTATTGTATGTCAAAAAAATTGCCCCTTGCTATGTGGCTTCAAAACTCCCAAAATTTAGCTCCTAAAATGTTTGGCGACAGAAAAGCCACTTGAGTTTTGGGTAAAGAAAAGGCACTTGAGTGTTTGGCGTCTTCAAAACTTGCTGAATTTCACCAAATCGTCCGACACGGTTGAAACATTCGCAAAATGTTATTGTCTGGGAAATATTGTCGTTGCCGTAAGTCTGATTGCCGTTGATCAGCCCGTCAATTATGGTTGGTGTTGGTGCAACTGACCCTAAAGCCACGTATTCATTATACACAATGTTTGGGGTACCTACACTGTTTCTGAAACACAATGCAGATGTTTACAGAAACAATGTATGAGCTTGAATATACTCGTAGTGTGGACGGTCTGAGATACAATGACTTTGGTGATAAACAATAATAGTGTTTAGTGTTTACCTGTTTTTGTGTTTCAGAAACACGTGGATTTCTATTTCTGAAACCGTTTTTCTAAACAATATGTTTAATAGTGAAAATACGTGGCTTCAGTCTAGTTGGTAGCACGGTCCCTGCAAATGGTAGCTGACACTTTCTCGAGGGTCAGGATATGTTGGTCACGGTATATCGGTCAATAGGGGCAGAAAGGGCCACATTAAATTGTGATTGATTGTTGTGGGCGCCTCGGGGCCCGTTTCGATTGGGGCTTGATAAAAATGCATTAGTTTTATTAGGGAAAATCGGGGCAAGCGTGAACGCTTACCTAAGTTGGTGTGAGTGTGAGCAGTAATCGAGCATATTGATGAAGTTGTCACCTTTGGTAAGAATTTTGAATTTCAAGCTTTGTTTTTGAATATTGCTTCTCAACTTATATAAAATAATTAGACGGCTGTATCACGGTCACATTTCTATCACTTGTTACTATGTCTGTCAATTTCGCACTTACATACTTGTTAGAACGTGACATCAGGCATAGTGAGAAGTGATAAAAATGCGACCGTGTTACAGCTGCAGTATTTAGCAGTTTTACTAACAAAACTTCCGTGAGACACAAACATATTCAACGTACCTATATATAGTGTTCTTATTTAATACTACCGTCTTAACTATTTCAAACGTCAGATTGTGGCAGATGACTGACCAGAAACCCATAGGCCAATAAATCGTTGTAAAGAAATAGCGATGGATCGGACACAGGCTCCGTAGACCGGACAACCACCTGTCCAAGCAGGGTCTCCGCTGGCAATCGACTGGCAGTAGACGGTCGGAGCGGCTTCGTACCACATGGAGGCGATCAGTTGAGAAGGAGGCTGGCTCAACTGGACTCAGTCGGAAAGACCTGGAGTTATCTGCTCAGGATCGCAATAAACGGAAAATTCTTCTGCGAGCCCTATGTCCCAAATGAGGGATAACAGGATTACATCATCATTTTCTAATTTATCAGTCAAGAGTCACTTCACGGCTAGATTGTATCGTCTATGTTTAGCAATTTTTGTGTTATTTTTGGACAAGTTACCTACTGCCTAATGAGTAAATGGAAAAGTGTATCTATAAAACATTTGCGGCAAGGAACGAAAAGGGTACTTTGCTAACATCAAGTTGGAATCAAATATTCAGTACAAATTGCAAAGACAGCAAATATTCACATTACGATGGCACTCGAGGGAATTATATTTGGTTAAAAGGACGCCCCTAATGAGGGTCCAGAACTCTTAATATCATCACTTACCAAGTGCTTTTTTAATGTAACCAGTATAACAATGGACTCCGATGACGAATGATTGCTACTAAACTCCTGGATATAGATATACTGGTTGAGTTAAGAGAGTGGTTGGTAAGTGGTAGGCCAGGGCCCAAAGGAACCATTTCACGGCCCACCGCCCTTAATATGGAGTGCGTTAAAATTTAATTCGTTCCGAAGATGTCGACGTCCAGCGTTCTATGAGTGGTTATTATGTTTTTAGGGGATATTTATTGATATAAAGCACATGTACTCCTTCTTTAAGGTGCCTAAAGATGTAGCGAATGTTTGCTTCAGATTGTGCCTTCATGGTCTCCGCTAATGCTAAGCACAAGACAAAATCTATAACCAGCGTGCGCATTAGCGTCACATTTGCTAAACTTGGACGCCCTACCGTTACTGTCCATCATCAGGATCATTATCCTTGTTTACTATGGAGCCCAAAACTAGGCTTTGAGGCTTGGGTGTGTTTGTATTATTTGTAACTTCTTGCACCCCACTTCGGGGACGTTTTCGTACATGATGATCAACAATAACAACACTATAGAAAGAGAGAAAGTAATTCAGATATACATATCTCCCACTCCCGGCAGTGGGTTTGCTTGGAGAACTTTTCTCTAGTATAACATGTCGGTTCTCCGAGCAATGCAATTATCTGAGTTAGGCTGTTTTCCAGTAAGTGAGAGGAATCAACCAATAGCATTCCTTTCATCTCTCTACCTCAGTGGAAAGGCAGCCTTATGGCCTCGACCTTAAGAGATGATTTAGACGCCGCGCGAACCCGCATGCGATTTTAATTACATTGCGGAGTATTGAGGTTACAACCAATTCAGCCGACCGATCAAATACCGCAATGTAATGTAATGAAACTCGCAAGCGAGTTCTCGCACCGCCTAAATGAGCCCTTAATCTTCTGCGGATCTCTCATTTTCCTCTATTTCTTAGAAGTGGCAGTCAGACAAAGAAGTCAACGTGAAATAATGCCTCATACAATATACGAGTACTTGTACATATTGGACAATCATTGGTTTATCTTCGTGGATGATATGATATGGACTTTATCTGACATTATCGATATGAATGAAGGTGTCTGCCTGATTAATCCGTTCAATAACTCTATTTGAATGTTTTAAAGCACTTGAGTTTTTTACGAAATTCTGAAGATTCAAGAGATATTACAAGCAGAAGAACAAATTTACTTAAGGAATAAATAAATAAAAGGGAGAAGAGTTGGATAAAGACTCCTAGTCTTTCTAAGATGGCATATATATGTATATATATATAAGTAGTAGTGTGACTATATATGTAATTTAAAAACATAAATCAGAATATTTGATAAATTGATTGGTTCCCAAAGTTGTAAGTAAATTATAATTTCTTTTACGTGTTGCTGTCATGTATAAATCTTAATTTGACAACCATTTCGTATTTATCTCCCTCAAGTTACTTAAAGGTTAGCTGGAAAAGAAAAGATCCCTTGAGGGGATTTAAGTTCTTGTTTTGTGCAATAAAGTATTTTGCTACTACTTCTGACTAAACTAGTGGATTTGTGAGCTGTAGACCTCGCGTTAAGATTCTTACCAATCTTAAAAACGTAAAAGAAAATCTTTCAGTCATTATCACAACGTACTCGCAATGGTCTTAAGTGTAATAGATGCTAATGACACTTAAGTCTTTTATTCCAATTTTCACCATTTGAACATTTCCCATAAAACAAAACGGCAGAAAAATATTTATTTAGTTATTGAACCTGCTCACTTAATTTCACGAGTTGAGAATTGCGACCTGTAGAAGAAACCTGTACATATGAAAGCAGTTTGCCCGAGTAAAAATTGAGATCTTCGCTAACGCTTCGGTCAATAATAAAGTCTGCGCATTCAGGATTAAAAATGTATATGTAGAGGGTAATAGAGCACAAGAGTACTTACTTACGTCATTTTATAGTTATCAGATGTAACTGGTCGCGACATTTTCATACATCAAAGGGATCCTGGCCAGTTGCCAACGGTCAACATATCTGGCTGGACAAGTCCACATCGTTTGTTCACTGATTACATTTTCGTAATAGTTATCCCTTTATTGTACATAAATACATACATAATAAAAGTAAAATACATTAGGAAAAGGCAAAGTTACCATTTTCACATGTCATTTAGATATGAATGATCTCCAGACTTAGAAATTGATACATGTTATATAACGTATTATTATATTATATTAGAGAAATAGCAGCCTCTGGAGCCTTTGCCAGGATCTGAGGTAGAGAATATTAACAAAAAAAAACATTATTAGATTTATTAGCCAGAAAAAGCGATGTACTGCCACCAAGACCTGACCAGACGACCTGACTGGCCAAGTGGGTAGTGACCCTGCCAATAAAGCCGATGGTCCCGGGTTCAAATCCTGGTAAGGGGATTTATTTGTGTGATGAGCATGGATATTTGTTCCTATATGTATATGTATTTAAGAATTTATAAATATTTATATATTATATATATCGTTGTCTAAGTACCCTCAACACAAGCCTTATTGAGCTTACTGTTGGACTTAGTCAATTTGTGTAATAAATAATGTCCTATAATATTTATTTATTTATTTTAAGATGGTGGCAGGTGTCTTTATTTAACGTAATGATAGCCTTTCAGACAGGTATTGTAATTGATAATTAAGTTTATGTTAAGTGTGGGGTGGTTACCCCACACAACTTCACAGATCTTATAGGGTTAATATTACGCCTATTACTAGAATATCGCGGAACCTGTGCCAACCGTCACTTATTGTTAATCCAAATACATTTTCCTCTCGTTTTAAACGCTTTTCTTTAAGCCAGAAAGTCTAAACCAGGAAACAATGTTTGAAAACAGATATCCTTCTCTGTAGCTCTGAATAATCAAAGCATTGAAAGAATCCCGCGTCAATCCGTCAGGAAGACTCAACTCGAATTTACTGAACAGGAAGCGCGAGAAACCATGAATAGACCGCAATTTATACGATTCAATTGGACAAATAAATGTAATTTAATGCAGGAATGATAAAATTCGCCTTGTAAATTTATCGACTATACGGGATGCGTATGGAGTCGTAACCGTTTTTCTGGCTGTTAACTGCCCGAAGTAATTGCTAGCGATGTCAGTATTTGTACTTAGTACGTAATCAACTTTTAATCAGCTTTTATGTTCATTATTCAAGTTAAGAGGGAAGAATAGCTTTGCGATCCTAGCGAAATAACGGTACTTTTTCTATGAAAATTCATTTCGGGAGAAAACTTTTACCACTACCTATCTAAATCTTAACAAGTCACAGATTTTGATGTCGATCGCTTCAGCACAATATATTCTAGGTTTATAGGATTCGCTTTAAAAAAAAAATACTGTTGCAAATTTTGAAAAAAAAAGGAAAATCTGTAAGCCTAGTTTTTCTTAGTGTCAATAACATACTAAAAAAAAATACATGGAGAATGGACGATCACGTGGAAAAAATTACCACTTAAAAATATGTCGCGGTGAAGGTGGTAGGTAATAATATTTTTCTATTTATAGTTTGGTTAAAATTATTGTATCTATAAAAATTTACAAATACAAACTTAAAAACTTCCCGTTGCTGTTAACCATGTTTAGATAATTCTGATCACGTCTCAAATGACATCCTGTACATTAAACAATCATTTTACGATATTCCTTGTTACGTGTGCCAATATATTCCGATGTATATTTCCTGGATTCCATCTATCGTCTTGATCTTTGATCGATTTAATGGACCAATAAAAAGTTTCACAGCTTGGAAAAAGCTAGCCGCCTGCTCGGGATCTAAATTAGGATTTCCTGTTCACTTGCGGAGTTGCGGTAATGAGTGAAAAATTAACGAGTAACTAAATATACCTTGTTATAATTGTATAACGTGCATAGATAACATTATGTCCCGTTGCATTATTTACGTTAAGGCGTCAAAATGTTGTCTAACTTTCGATAATACGGCATTAACTTAACATCAAAACAAGGGAAATAATTGTTAAAATTTAATCATGTACCTAGTAAACCTTTTTTGCTTTTAATTTTTAGGTATCTTAATATTTATGACGACCGTAACTTCAGTAATTGTTTCCATGTAAACAGATATTACAACAAAATATAGAAGAAACTACTAATTGAAACTGCTACTCATTAAAATTCAGTTTCACCGATATATTATCTGGCTCTTAAATAAAGGCCATCACACACATTTGAATTAGGACCATTAAGTACATTAATCTCTCCATATGCAAGATCCTGTTGTATTTGGGATATGAAGAAAGCATACTGAGGGAACTTTCAAATAAAAAGTATTAAAAAAAACTGAGTCTCACAAGTGAGTCCCAGATAGTTCACGAGAACTTAAATTCGTGCAGTATAAAGTACTGAATTATAATTGGAATAATTATGCGGATCCACTTTCCGGAATATAATATAAAATTGATTGCATATTTTCTAAGAATTAAAGCGCCAGTTACCAATGGACCACCTCAGTATCTGTCTACTGAGGTGGTCTCATGACTATCAGTTTTTATTTAATTTTTAATACTTTAAATTATTATGAACGTTCCCTCCGTGTGTATTTTTTCATAGTCCAAATACTTAATAAAATTATCTGCACTTCTAACTTTCCCAATCATCCAGAGCCGGCGAAGCACGTACTTGATGGCCGACGTTTAGATGCGAAGGTCTGATAAGGATCATTAACCCTCCCATGTTCATCGAGGAAGGGTTACATTTGTTATTAGAGTTTAATGACTCGATGAAATCAGTAGCTTTCGTAGTTTATAGTTACGGGGATTTAGATAAAGATCGACAAAGTACGGGAGAAGATTTACTATATTCAAGCATATGTTATTATTTATTGTAGCGTTATTATTTAGTGTTGTGAACCTTTGTAGATCCCAAAGGTGCAAAGGCTTCATTGGCTCGGCCATATAGAGCGCATGGGAGGCGATCGGGCGGTGAAAAGAGAGTTTGAGGGAAAACTGACAGCACGCCGCTTGACCGGTTGACATAGGTATCGATGGGCGGATACGGTGGACAAGGATCTGCGCGAGCTCCAGGTTGAAGACTGGCGAGAAACTTCACAGGAGCAGGATCAGTGGCGAGCAGTCGTGTTGGAGGCTAAGACACACTTGAGTAATAGTTTACTATGGTAATAACAACACACATATGAATCTCTCCCAGAGTACCTATGGTTGAACATAGAAAAAAAGGTTTTTGACAAAGATTTATATTTTTTATCGACGACTGTACTTTTCTTTCAACAGGCAACTAATACTCATCGATGTAATCTTAACAAAACCAAACACAAGTGGAGAGGTAAATGGAGAGATAAAACAATGCAAGTGCAACCTGCATTTGCATTGTTTTATCTCTCCATCATCAAATCAGCTCGATGGTATCATAATATTGGCATTGTCACTCGACTTGTGAAATTTTTCAGCTCAATCGAGAAATGGGTCAAATTTTACTTCAGAGACTAGACCCACACTAACAAACTAACAGGGTAAGTTAAATAAAAGCTTATGTATTAACAAGCTTGATAGGTTATTTTTGGTCAGAATTTATTCAGAACTGCGCCCATGTCGGCGTGCAGTGCCATCGATTTCCTAATAACATAATATACATTCATATGAATTCCTGCAAATTCAACTATACTTTTCCGTACAGCCTTAGCCTTCTCGTTGACATAATTCCACTAATACCATCTTGCTGACTCTCAGGTCACGCTACTCACGCTAGGCAAACTCGGTGCAAGTACGGACGGAAACGGGTCAAGCATGCCTTTACTTTGCGACCCTCGGGATAGGGATATACGGTAAGGGTTGGCTTTAAGATGGTGTAACACTTACCCGACAACGAACGTGCGATAACCAAATGCAGAGGAAAACGTGGCATGATCGGGCGCGGAGTTGATGTCTACGTTAACTTTTAAGCGATTCGATTTTAACTTTTAAATATGTATTCGCTACTGAGTTTAAAAAAAATCAAAAATATAGCGCTAGCTTACTTTGGAGCGGTGCGATGCTTCTTCATAATTGTTTACAAAAAGAAAATTTGTAATACATACTTGAAACAAATAAAGAATTTGTTAAAAAATAAGGTTTTATCAAAATTATTTATGCGAAGTGATTACAAAAGTACCGTTTCTTTGTTCAACAATTACTAGATTAATTGAAATAAAGACAATACCGGTAAACTGGGGTTTCTTACAATCGAGGGGAAACATCGATAATCTTGAAAGTTTTTATCATGTATTAATGTTCAGGATGCCAGCCACATCATAAAATTTAATTCATTTTTCTCATTTATCAACGGAACTTTAATTGAAACAGACATGTGAACACATTGCTTATATTAATACTAGTATTTATATTACACGTAGAACTTGGTTTTCACGTTCTTGTCTTCTTGTAAACTATGCCAACAGTTTTAGATAAAAAGTCGTATTTATCTTTACTGTTCATGTTCTTACGGCTTTTTGAACGGATATACATAAGATGTGCCAATAGCATGCGAAAGTGATATATGGCTCTCAGACTATCTTTACTTTTAAAGCGAAAGTATTTTCTGGGAGATAATTACTTAGCAGTGATCGGGGTTTTGGTTACCACTCGTTGTTGCTACCAAGTTGGCAGCGAATTTGATAGCCCAGCATGTGCAAGTGTTAAGTAAACGTCATAATTTCATTGACGTTTGACGTTTAAAATAACACTTGCACTGTCTGGGCTGTCACAATCGCTGCTAACTTATCTGGGTCTGACTCTGAACCAAAAAAGCGTTTTTTTTTCGAACAGTTAAGGTATCGCGGGCTTAATAGGCGTTTCCATGATACTATTAATTTTAACTAGACATACCACGGTGTGGTATCCAAAACCCCGATCACTGCTAATTAGGTAAAAAATATTACTATGTGCATTACTTGTTGGCCCTATAGTCGACTATTAGAGAATACTTAAAAGCATTAAGTCCGCCTATTTCACTTTTGTTTTGTGTAATACAGTTTGAAATGAATCCCTACTAATACATTAGTAGATAAATGCGAAAAACTCTCGTCTATATGTTACCTCATCACGCTTAAACCGCTGGACCGATTTAGATGAAATTTGGAATGGATAGTTTGAGGCCCGGGGAAACTCGTTGTTGCTACCAAGTTGGCAGCGAATTTTATAGCCCAGCATGTGCAAGTGTTAAGTAAACGTCATAATTTCATTGACGTTTGACGTTTAAAATAACACTTGCACTGTCTGGGCTGTCACAATCGCTGCTAACTTATCTGGGTCTGACTCTGAACCAAAAAAGCGTTTTTTTTTTTCGAACAGTTAAGGTATCGCGGGCTTAATAGGCGTTTCCATGATACTATTAATTTTAACTAGACATACCACGGTGTGGTATCCAAAACCCCGATCACTGCTAATTAGGTAAAAAATATTACTATGTGCATTACTTGTTGGCCCTATAGTCGACTATTAGAGAATACTTAAAAGCATTAAGTCCGCCTATTTCACTTTTGTTTTGTGTAATACAGTTTGAAATGAATCCCTACTAATACATTAGTAGATAAATGCGAAAAACTCTCGTCTATATGTTACCTCATCACGCTTAAACCGCTGGACCGATTTAGATGAAATTTGGAATGGATAGTTTGAGGCCCGGGGAAGGACCAGGGGTAGTTTTATCAATCATCATCATCATTTGTTGACGCAGACGAAATCGCGAGAAGAAGCTAGTAATTAATTAAATATGTACTCATTTACCTAATACTGAACTATTCATACCGCGTCAGCATGGTTCCATTTTTATCGCCTGATTCGCCTGTCGCTATGCCTGTCACTTTCGCACACACATACTTGTTAGAACGTGCTACTGCTGGTCTTACAAATCTTATCTCAATTGTATCCTTTCTGGTTTATTTTCAATATAGCAAATATTACATACATACATAGGGCTGAATGCATCGAACCAAATAAAACTTTCATTCCCTTTAACTGCTTATTACTGATAAAAGTACTTCGAACAAAGCAGTATTTTTATGCTCAGTGTGCTGTAAAATTGTACCTACACAGATAATACTCATACAATAACTGTATTTTTGCATTGTTTTCTTTTTTCCAGCAGTTAGTTTAGCCAAGACATTACGAGTAGGTACGTATGCAGTCAAATGAGTCATTACATTCCATTTCGAGTTTGCGTTCACAATTTTTTTCCTGAAATGATAAGTAACCATTGTAACCATACGATCACTCGTGTTAAGAGTCAAACGACAAAGAAAAAAAAGAAGACTGAATTCATGTTCATAAAGTATGAAAGTACGTAAAATAGTTAATTTTGATGAAGAAAATTCGGAAACAATAAATCTCAATGCACACACACAGGGCCGTGGACACATCGCAGGCCCACTCAAGTCCGCGCACGCCTGCTCACACCCACGCAGGCACGCATGCACGCTCACCAAGTCTCCCGCCGTGTGTGTGCATTGAGCTTTATTCGAAATCGGAAATTTTCGTACTCGTATAAACATCAGACGGCCTAGCCAAGATGTCCATCGTTGATAGAAAACGCCAATCGAAACTTGAATAATGTATGGAAATAATCACGTGACCTTTCGTATCATCTGACATTTTTTCTTTCGTTTGTCGATGTACCATTAGGTTGAAATTTGCATGGACAATTTATGAATGACTTCATAGGGCGGCAGTACCCCCCATAAGGCGGCGGGCAAGCCCAGTGAAGTAGTGACTATCGCGCGTTTGCAGAAAACGCCAAACGAAACTTAAATTGTATGGAAATGATCACGTCACTTTTCGTTGCATTTGTCATCCCGCATATTCTTAATGTCACATTTTTTATTTGCTTTTGTCGATATACGATTGGCTAAAGCACTACCATTTCCCTAATATAAGTTTACGAGCGTAGTTTAGTGACATTCCGATCAGCCAGCGAGCCGGCTAACCTACATGCGACCAGTTTCGGCGCACTGACCTATGCCATGGATCATAAGTAGCGTTAGGTGAGCGTTAACCATTAAAAACGTGGAAATTATTAACGTGTTTCCGGTTGTATTTCGTTTCTAGGTTATTAGAGTAACTATTAGTTCAGTAAGTTATTGACTCTTTATTTATCAGGTTTTAGAAAGTATATCAATGTGGCAAGGAACAATTTGCAAAACTAGTCCTTTCCAAAAGAAAACCTTGACAGTAATCGCGAATAACTAAGTTTTAAAATTACCTCCGACGTTTACGTTCGAGGATATCGGGTAGTTCGAAAAACTCCTTTAGCCAGTCCTTCTCTGAGGTAAATTTAAAACTTAATTATACTTCGTATCCAAATCCAAGACAACAAATATAATTTACTAGCAGCAGTACACGTTATCGTGCAGTCCAAGTCACACATTTTAGAGATTATACTAGTATTTAAAAAACAAGTTCGCGCTGTCCCTCTCACTCGCTACGCTGCGTTCCTGCTTCGACATCGCTCCTCCAGTACTCATTACATGTTTTTGTGTTAGTCCGAGTCACACGTATTTTCGCCAAAATAGTGTTCCTCTAAATATGTGTACCTAATTGTGTTTCGATTAATGTTTATTGTGCGCTGAATAAGAAGTATAGAATCAAAACATTATTTGAACTGCCGACCGCCGTACCCTCGAACGAAAAATTGATGTTTATTCAGCTCGGCAAGTCTAGTCTCGTTTGCCATACTTACATGGCAGTTAAACTTTCAATTTGAAATTGTAGGTATATTCGTTTAGCGTAATAAACTTATTACCTAAGAAATCAAGTAAGTAATTTTTACGTTCATACGAAATCACTTACTACAACTACCTTTTTTTTTGAATAAATAAATTAGGGAAAAAATAAGTATGGGGCTACAAATAGATTACAATTTGAACTTTAAATAATTGTAATACGTACTATTATAGTATTATTTACTAATATAATATTATTTAGATTTCATTTTATGATTGCATAAAATGCAATGTTCACTCACAATTTTTTTTACGAGATGCTTTCGCGTACAGATTTAAATATACAAACCATATCTGAATAAAGTTAATATATACTAGGTAATCGTTTCACGAAAGCGGCTTTTACCATGTCCGATCTACCCTACCATATAATAAAACAGATAACAATGGTAATCCTTGCCGATTGGTAATAAGTGCCTATGAATGATAACAAAACGCGTCTTTATGCAAATGTACATACACAGTACCAACAAGTTTAATGAGCGTCTTATGAGGATACCTATAGGTATAAATATACAGGAGTAATGTCAATCAATACACAATCTATAAGACATTGGAAGACTATTTAGTCTGACTGACAGTTTAAAGTGTTTAATGCCATTAATCGACGTATACAAACGGGACGTGCTATGCGTGCTCCGATACCGTGCGCCCCATGCCCCATATGAGGGCCATAGTGAATCTATCGTATGGATCATGACAGATTAGGTAGTAGGCTTTAATCGGACATCGCGGTATCGTCGAGTCTTGGGTCCAATCGATGTGGTCGCCTCCTAAATTTGATCATCAGTTAGTTACCCGCTTTGTTATTATTAGACAGCTTTGATTAACATAATATAATATAATTTTAAAATGAAATATATTATGGAAAGATATACTTGATTTGTGTAATATTGTGGACTCCGTCTAGTAATAATTCTCCTTTCCGTGAATACTTAGAAGCTTAGGTTTACTGTGCAACAAGATATTCATCAAACAGAAAATCGGTATTAACTGTGTTGATTAAAGTTTTAATGTAATTTTATAATGCACATTAATTAATAGTTCAAAATTAAAACACATATTAAATAAATATTTTCTTATAAATGAGATGTCGACATGGTACTATATTTGCCCCACTTTAATAGTGAAGAGGCTATCATTACTCCACAATCATTGTGTCGAGGGCTCCGCTTTCACAGCGTCGAGGTTATATTTGCCCCACTTTAATAGTGAAGAGGCTATCATTACTCCACAACCATTTTTTTTTTTTTTTTTTTTTTTTTTTTTTTTTTTTTTTTTTTTTTATTTCATTAAACAATACACGATTGTGTTTGAAATTATATAACACAGAACAATAACAATAAAAGACAAAGTTTATACAGAGTAACTATTACACTATATCTATGTCAAAGACTAGGACAAGTACAAAAATATCCAATTTAAATAACAAAAACAGGTCACAAGTAAGAATTAACATATTAATATTCAGATTTAAGCATGCACAAATTACACTAGATTTATATAATTACTTAAATTCTAATGAAACCTACAAATTTACATAATCACTTAATATTAACATAAAGTGTAAATGTTGCTATGGCATGTCAATCAATTGCACTAGTCATAAATTCCTCTACTGAATACAGGCACTGGTTTAGCAGGATTTTTTTAAGTTTATTACCAAATATGTATGAAATTGCTACAGCCTTTAGGTCCAACGGCAACTTATTGAAAAGAGTTATTCCCTGATATGTTTCAGCTTGTTTCACAACATTGTGTCGAGGGCTCCGCTTTCACAGCGTCGAAGCTATATTTGCCCCACTTTAATAGTGATGAGGCTATCATTACTCCACAATCATTGTGTCGAGGGCTCCGCTTTAACAGCGTTGAAGCTATATTTGCCCCACTTTAATAGTGATGAGGCTATCATTACTCCACAATCATTGTGTCGAGGGCTCCGCTTTAACAGCGTCGAAGCTATATTTGCCCCACTTTAATAGTGATGAGGCTATCATTACTCCACAACCATTGTGTCGAGGGCTCCGCTTTAACAGCGTCGAAGCTATATTTGCCCCACTTTAATAGTGAAGAGGCTATCATTTCTCCACAATCATTGTGTCGAGGGCTCCGCTTTAACAGCGTTGAAGCTATATTTGCCCCACTTTAATAGTGATGAGGCTATCATTACTCCACAGTCATTGTGTCGAGGGCTCCGCTTGCACAGCGTTGAAGCCATATTTGCCCCACTTTAATAGTGAAGAGGCTATCATTACTCCACAATATTGTGTCGAGGGCTCCGCTTTCACAGCGTCGAGGCTATATGTACCCCACTTTAATAGTGAGGAGGCTATCATTACTCCACAATCATTGTGTCGAGGGCTCTGCTGTCGTAGTGTTGAGGCTAAGTTTGCCCCACGTCATAGTGAGGATGCTATCATTACTCCACAATAATTGTGTCAAGGGGTCCGCTGTCGCAGCTGTCGCAGTGACGAAGATATATGCCGCACTTTAAGTTATATGTACTCTACAATTCCACAATAATCGTATCGAGGCCTCCATTTCCGCAGCGTCGAGGCTATATGTGCTTCATTTTCAGTGTCGAGGTTATAATGCTTCGGTCATTTGGTTCTTCGGTTGCTTTGCTCCTTTTGGTTGCTTCGCTCTTCGGTCGCTTCGCACTTCGGTCGCTACGCTCTTCGGTCACTTCGCTCTTCGGTCTACAGTCGGTCATTATACATATCTCAAAATGATATCGTCAAAGATATATAACGTTGCTCTACTATAACAGTGTTGATGCCAATGTAATGATTGAAGACTTTAATAGTATTGGAAGTAGCTTTACGCATGTAAATATAAGGGACTAAAGAGCAAAAATATTTAAGGTTGAGCTAAAGTTTACAGGACTTGTAAAAATAATGAAATATAAAGGAGGTTCTTGTTACGCTGAGGTAATTTAATAGGTGTTAATGCGGCCTAAAATACCTTAAACAAAATGTACGCAATGTCATTCATTGCCCTTACAGACAAAGAAATGCTGTATGTAAACAACATATAGGAAAAAATATATCTGTAAACCCTTTAACCCAAATTTATGATTCGTACTCATATCACGCTGTTATATAGGTACTCCTAATAACTTCAAACGTCAGCTTTGATATGCTGTCAAGAATATACCATATCAACGAGCCTAATGTAATAAATCCGGTACAATTTACTTACGGATTCTCAGCTCCAAACTTCAGGGAACATCGACGCATCAAACAAGAGGTGAACCGCCGTTGATGCACTATCCCGCGACGCGAAATAAGTGCTGTAAATTGTGCAACCATGCAACTAGAGTTATGCTGCCACGTGTTGCAGTCGCTTGCGCTAAGTAGCTAGATTAATAATTGCAATAAAGGGTTGAAATCCTTTAACAATAACATTATTATTGTCGTAAATGTAAATGCTCGGGTTGTCATATTGTCTTGCTGTAAAAGAAAGCTTAAATAGTTTTCATTTTTCGTCGCAATGCACACTGTACAGTTTTATTGTAGGTAACGTTAAAAAATGTTACTCCTTAAAATGAATTACAAGTTACAAGTCATGCCAGATATTTTGTTCACAAATATATCATAACTCGACACATAATCTACCTAAGTTCCTTGCCACTTGTTAGCGTAGTAGCCATCATCGTTCAGATACGCATAAGCAGATGAGATTAGCTATTTAGTTATAAATAATATCATACATATTACTATTTCTTGATCTGTGGTAATAACTAAAATTAGTCCATCTATATTTTCAAAGTGATAAGTTTAAATAAAAATACTTAATACCTACAGGATACTCTACTAGTAATTGTCCAGACTTAGTTTTAAAGTACTTACATATAGCCTTGATATTTATGGTAGCTTTACAATGAAGAAAATTCTCCTTTATCTACCTCACTCAAAGGCTATTTACCGAGGAAAGTATTGATTGCTGTATTCAAAATTAACTTTAAAGTGTCGTAACATAAAATTAGATTATATTTTAGGGTCAGTAACGCGCATGTAATATACCTCTGCAGTAGCGGGCATTCATAGGCTACGGTGATTGTTTACCATCAGGCGGGCCGTATGCTTGTTTGTCTCCGTTGTAATTACATCCAGAGAATGGTTGGTAAATTCTAAATTATACAAAATGGTTTGTTTATATGGTTACAGACAGAAAATGCCCATCTAAAACTTATTTAGAGCCAACTAAAGCTTGAAAACACATTTACACTTAATGGCGTCCTGGCTTGTAAATGACATAAAAATAGTTGTACCTTGTGAATATTTAGATATATACAACTTTATCAATATACTACAGAATAAGAATAAGAATAACATTTATTTGTATAACACAGGTGATACAAAGGGTCTTAATATACAAATATAAACTCTGTGTTTTGCCTATGGGCACAGTGAAATCAAAGAAAGTTTTATACTTTTTTAATATTAACGAAATGAAATACCAAGAGCAATTTCACTCCTTAATGCATGACGCTTATCATTATAATATTTTATTATGCTATACATACATTTTACATTTATACTATGTAGATACATACTTAAATAATTATTTAAATTGGATATAAATTAATAACTTCTAGGTGGTACGTTGTTCTCTTTAGTCAAAATCAATAATATCAGTATGTTCGTAACATACTGATTTGATATCGATATTTTATTTTATTTTCGCATTCAGGATTTGAATTTAAATACAAAGCTCTGAACATCTGCTAGTAAATTATATTTGTTGTCTTGGATTTGGATACGAAGTATAATTAATAATCAAACGAACTTACCTACTGTGAAGTTTGATTACAATTATGCGAGTATCCAAATCCAAGACAACAAAGACCCGCCCCCCATCCCCAAAAATGAAAATAAAATAGTCTCTGTTAATAACACAAAAATAACTCTGAAATAATGAGTACTGGAGGAGCGATGTCGAAGCAGGAACGCAGCGTAGCGAGTGAGAGGGACAGCGCGAACTTGTTTTTTAAATACTAGTATAATCTCTAAAATGTGTGACTTGGACTGCACGATAACGTGTACTGCTGCTAGTAAATTATATTTGTTGTCTTGGATTTGGATACTCGCATAATTGTAATCAAACTTCACAGTAGGTAAGTTCGTTTGATTATTAATTATACACGATTAAGGCCATTTTATAATTAATAATAATGTGTAAAATGGTAAAAAGTTTAAATCAGTAGGTAAGGTACTTTAACAGTACTGTTAAGAAATATAAAAATAGTACTGAAATAAAATTCCGTACGGTACCTATTGTTATTTTTGTAAAACATAAAAAATTAAGTATAGTCATTAAATATTTTGTGTTTCTTTCGGCCTCAGGAATGCGTAGTTAAAATCTTCGGGTTCCTCTCCTCGTGGGCAACTTGTGTTCTGCATTAGTTAATCTTAAACCCCACGCTAATCCTTCAACATCTTCCTCACCTTGTCCCGGCATTCTACCACGGCTCATAGGTGCCTGGGGTGCGGATCCGGATGGACCGGACGGATTGGCAACCAATCCCAAGAATTGGCGATGACAATGGCGTAGGCACTAGTTTTTACGAAAGCGACGGCCATCTGGCCTTGCAACCAAGAGGGTAAACCAGACTTAATTGGGATAAGTCCGGTTTCCTCACGATGTGTTCCTTCACTGAAAGGCGACTGGTAAATATCAAATGATATTTCGTACATAAGTACCGAAAAACTCATTGATACGAGCCGGGGTTTGAACCCGCGACATCCGGATTGCAAGTCGCACGCTAGGCCATCAGCGCTAATTATAAGATTTTGGCATGCCAAAAATGTCTTACATCATTTTGGAAAAGAGCTGATACTCTTCAAACTGCTAGATCGATATTTATCAATAATAGCTAAGAACCATAGCAAGGAAACTCGCTTTCACATAAAAAAAACGCATCCAAATCGGTCCATCTTGAGAGCTACGACGCCCCAGACAGACAGACAGACAGACATTGGCGTCAAGGCGTGGCCTCTTTTTGCGTCGTGGGTTAAAACATTTATTTAGCAGTCAACTAGACTACAGGGCGCTTTTATAACAAAGGGTTATAAAAATCTATTTAACCCTTTTTCAGGCCGCACCAATCTACAAGGTTTTCCCAAAAAATCCATATATATTCCAATTAATCCAGCTTTGATGATTCATTTGAAGACAAGTAGCATTTCCTGAAAGTGAAGTCAAATTTGAACCTTAAATCGGAATGCTAAAGTTGAAATTCTAATGGCGCGTATGTGGTCGATAAATCGTTATACTATGCCTGGAAAAGGGTTATAATAAAATTATTTCATTAAATTCTAATTTGTATTATAGATTTAAAAGTAAATATCATTATCAAATAAAAAACACACACCTAACATTACAGATCGTGTCATTCACGAAGACGCGTGTCTTGTCTTGTATTGTCATGTTATTAAAGGTTAGATTTGACAAATCTGCGCGTCATCGTGGATGGCACGAACTATACTAATTACACATGCCTAATGTAGCGAATAATTAGCAGTTTAGTTATCGCCCGGTCTGACTTACATTACCGGATGACTTTAGCTAGTTTAGAGAAAATAATGACCTAAAATATTTAAAACAAAGATTACAATAAAAATAAATTTGGATCAAACTTAAGCAAAAACAAAAAAAAAAAAGCATTAAGTACAGAAGAGAATACATATAAATTAAGCTAGCATTCGATTTTTGTAAAAAAAAATTACGTACGTCACTTCACATTGTGAAGTTCACATTGTCTGTAGCTTTCCATATATACATATTTAAATACATAATGTGACCGTGATATTTGGATTTTGTTCAATTATATTCCTGAAGAATCAACATCGTTTGTTCCATATAATTACTACTATATTGACACTGAAACCTAATTAGAAAAAGTCATTTTAGAATGTCACCAAAGTCACCCTGTATTCGTACCTGTAATGTATACCTACGTACATAGTATGTATGTAATGATAACGTATTGGGGACGCGAACATCCTCCGTCTTATACGGCCGCAAAGCGCTATGTTCCTGGCCTATTTGGAGAGTGATTAATATTCGCATTCCTGCCACTAATTAAGGCTAATAAACTACGAATATGTATGTGCATAGGCCGTCTCTTCTCTCATCGTCCTCATCAACCATCTCTACACTCGTACCACTCGGTCGTCTCCTTAGGCCTGAGGATCGTGATCGTATACTTGATATAGTTTCATTTGAAGCAGAAGCTTCATACAAACACACATGACAGGACATGCACAGAATCCATCACGTATTTTACAACTTAGGAAAACTAAGAGGAAGGCTCGATTTTATAAAATTAAGAACATTACAGGCAACATTGACGTGGTCGACATGCGCTTGACCAAGGCGAGGCCCATGAGATATGTATATATTTTGACCATCAGTGTTGCCGGTTAAGGGCCTACGCTAGCTGGCGCGGGTGCACGGAGCGGACGAGCGGGTTAACGAAAAATAGTATGAGCAACGCTAACTGAAGCGGACGCGTGCGGCGGATTTCACCTACAAATAGCACCCGCGTGCGGCGTCCGCGTCAGCTAGCGTAGGCCCTAAGACTAGAAAAAATAGTTCCAACGTAGTATTAAAAGAGAACGTTTTGTGACCAGGTTTACCTTATGTGTTCCCAACCAGTATAATTTTTTTCAGACTTTCATTCCCCTTTCATACTATGTCATCGACATACTCATATGCAAGAATTCGTTAAAGGCATATATATGTATCAGATGGATACAATATTAGATATTAATTATGCCTCCGCTTGATTTGCAAACTATGAGACTCCAGTGAATGAGCCCTTATAATTTTTCGATTCAAATACTTGCACTACCAGTCAGTCGGCCATATTATCTGTGATTCTCACATTTAGGTTAACTATGTTTACTCGTACGTACTTGCGCAAACGACGGACAGGCTTATTCGAATGTGAGTTATTAGATTTGTTTCCAATCAGTTTCGTATTGGAAAAAATAACGTTTCTGGTCGAAGAAATGTTACTTTTGACACTGACAGATCAGCAGGGCCTAGCCAAGGTCACAATCGCTATCGCTTCGACAACGAAACGCTTTGTGTCTCTCTATCACTCTTCCTTAATAGTGCGACAATGACAGTTGCGTTTCGATCGCTACGAAGCGTAAGCGATTTGCACGTTGGCTAAGCGGCCAGTATCATATTGAATACAGTACCTCTAGTGTAAATTTATTCGATAGCGAAACGTGACGTACGCGTTTGCGTTAAGTCTCATTTTGTATGGGACGTTTTGGAAACTCAAAATCCCATACAAAATGAACGCAAACGCGTACGTCACGTTAAACCATCGAATAAATGTACACTAGGGGTACAGATCTAGAATACTAGAATTGGCATGTAAGTCTGTAGGAATGACGACCATATTAAAGCCTGATGAAGTGATGATTCTTAAAATAGCTTTGACAGGTCAGGTCCCGTATCTGTTGGTATCCAATTTCTACGACGCGGCGTTCAAGAGGCAATCAAATTGATCATTGTTAACAGAACAGTCGAATCGAGACGTACGACTTGTCTTTGTGAATATATTTTGATGGAAATCTATGATTTATTATTGAGCACATACGGGTCTTTTTGAATCGAACTATTGAGTCCGTCAATATTCTATGTGCGGTCTTTCAAATAGCGGAGATGACTCTTGAAGCATTTCATGGCTGAGTGGTTGCAAAACGATGTTCCTATCTTCCTATATTGCAATTGTTTCGATAAGAGCCACATTTTTCCGTCGCCAGTTAAGGCTGCATAGATTTTTCCTTATAAAGATATTGAGTATTGAGGAGCATTCCACGGGCCGTCCCGTACGGGACGCATTTTATTTCCTGTGTTGTGACTTTTTTTCGGCGTTTAAAGCAGGTGATATTTTTCTGTGCATATTTTTGACCATTATTCACAGAAAAGGAAACTCTTGTACCTGCAAATCTTTAGAAAATTCGCGTTTTTACGGGTCAACGGTGCGCAATTTCATGGAATGCTCCTTAAGAGGGAAGAATAACTTTGGGATCTTACCGAAATAACGGTACTTTCTCTATGAATTTCATTTCGGGAGAAAACGTTTACCACTAACTAAATTTTAACAAATAACTTTTGTTTTAATGTCGATCGCTTCAGCATAATATATTCCAGATTTATAGGGTTCGCTTTTTTTAAATCAAAAATAAAATAAAATATTTTTATTGCAAATTTTGATAAAAAGAAAAACTCATAAACCTAGTTATTCATTGTGATAACATACAAAAAAATGATGGAAAATGGAAAATATTTAGAAGTGAAAAGTGTTTTGTACAGAAAATTACAGACAAGGATGGGTTATTTTAGAATTATTTGTTGTATCTTTTATTAACATTTGTTTATATGTAGTTTACACTGTAACTGAATATATAGTTTTATGAGTGCTTCGTCTAGTAGCTAGTATAAGTAATCTGTGGATCCCAGAATACTTGTCCCCACATCTCATCACGTATGGCTAAGTGCACTGCACTGTGCAAACTCCCTTATCTCTGTTTGATAATTATGCAAGAGCTTTGCTTGGGACCTACTTAGGGCCATATTTAACTCGACGTGTTTACCTTATTTGGAAATTTCTTGAAGCTGGTTTGACAAGGTATTCCAGGGCTCTCGTATGCAAAGCTTAAAGATAGGTTATACCGTATCGTAAATTATAGTGAGGAGCTGCGTATTATTCATTTCGACCAACTTACTAAATACCAAACGGAGGAGGTCCTCAATTCGGTTGTATATTATTGTATTACTGTTTGTAATTTGTTACCTCAGAACCCTGTCATTTCTCAACATATTTAAAAAAACATTATTTTTGTTTGTATAGTATACTTACAGATTGATCCTGTCTTTTCAATCCATGA
The DNA here is from genome assembly GCF_033807575.1 of Cydia pomonella. Taxonomy (NCBI): domain Eukaryota; kingdom Metazoa; phylum Arthropoda; class Insecta; order Lepidoptera; family Tortricidae; genus Cydia; species Cydia pomonella. Next base: position 6,945,513 of record NC_084714.1, on the reverse strand, counting down.
TGAATCGAGGGAACTTCTCAACACCTATAGGCATATTTTTTTATGTATTTCCTGAACAAATCAAGCATTTACATTTAAAAAAGTGACATTTGATGAAGTGGAACTGCTGATGAAGACAAGAACGGAACTCCTCAATGACACGTATGTGTTCTGCGTTTGGCGATTTGTCTTCTTCGTTAAGATTGCTCAACAAGTTAGGTTTTTAAACAACAGTTTTCTCAATATTGATTTCTGATGAGGGGTCCCATGAGGAATTGAGAAAACTCCTCATATCTTTTTTTATTCATCTAAAAACCAATCATTTGCATAAACTGTCCTATTTGGAGAAATAAAAATGTCGATGAATACCAGAATGCGACACTTGTTTGAGATGCAATACGGTGGTAAAGAATTTTAATGGCATTTCAAATTGTTTCGTGAAGTCGGTTTCTGTTAAAGGTGCATAATATCGAATGTATCGGTATATTACAAATGGTACAAAATACAATGTAAAAACCAGCAGGTGTAAGAAGTCGTACAACTCGTCAGTCGTGACCCAGTGATAAGATCCTCGTGGTATTCGTGTCAATGCGAGCGTCGCTCGGAAACATGCTCTAACATTTGAATCACATTCCATTTAGTGTGATGTTTATTCCTTATAAGATATTAAATACTTGTAAAAGCAAGAAAGTAAAGAAGCATACACCATTGAGACAAACAATAATAATAATTCTGCAATCTCAGAGTATAGTCAAGGTTGACGAAATATAAAGTGAGTCGATCTCTCGAATAAGTTTGAACAACATTGTTCCGGGTACATACCTATCCTTAAAGACAATTAATACATGTTGTGCGTCTATAAAATATACCTATGTCCATTGATGCAGTTATGTACATAGATTTTAGGTGTCTGGTAAATAATTTGCAACACGACCATTGCTTCACTGAGCCAAGAAGTGGCAATCTTAGTCGTAGGATTCGTAGGAGATGCCAAGGAATCACAATTTTAGACTTTTTAGGGTTCCGTAGCCAAATGGCAAAAAACGGAACCCTTATAGATTCGTCATGTCCGTCTGTCTGTCCGATTCTGTCACAGCCACTTTTTTCCGAAACTATAAAAGCTATACTGTTCAAACTTGGTAAGTAGATATATTCTATGAACCGCATTATGATGTTTACACAAAAATAGAAAAAAAACAATACATTTTGGGGGTTCCCCATACTTAGAACTGAAACTCAAAAAATCTTTTTTCATCAAACCCATACGTGTGGGGTATCTAAGGATAGGTCTTCAAAAATTATATTTAGGTTTCTAATATCATTTTTTTCTAAGCTGAATAGTTTGCGCGAGAGACACTTCCAAAGTGAAAAAAAGTGTGTCCCCCCCCCCCTGTAACTTCTAAAATAACGGAATGAAAAATCTAAAAAAAATATATGATATACATTACCATGCAAACTTCCAACGAAAATTGGTTTGAACCAGATCTAGTAAGTAGTTTTTTTAATACGTCTTAAATGGTACGGAACCCTTCATGGGCGAGTCCGACTCGCACTTGGCCGCTTTTTTTATTTTAGAATTCTGATCATACCACGACTATTGACCAAGTCAAGTAAAGTATATATTAAAACGGGACATTCAAAAACGCATCAATGCTACCTAGTTTTTCCGTATTATCCAAATCTTTAGATGCCACAACGATTTACCTTAAAGGTTTCAAACCCCTCCCAAAAGTATTTGTGTCCATGGAGTTTAAGCCCCCCTCCCCCCTCTCAATACAAAATCCTGGATCCACCACAGATTTTAACCATGATTACTTATATCAGGTCAAGACGCAGTAGCGTTCTCAAGACACGCTTACTGCACATTATCATTATGATTGCATTGTTCTCCTGACGATGCAAGTGCAAGTCTGCAACCACTTTCGCTCGTAATGACTCCATTCATGCGCGCCATCAGATCTAACTTCGGACTTCAGTATAATTATGTGTGACTGTGTCAAGTTAGAAAGAAATTGCTTTTGAGCTTGGTTCTTCGGCAATTCTATGGACCACTATGAAAATCGATAGGTGCAATAAATATCATAATTTTTAGTCTCTATCATTTTAATTTCGAAGATAAGTAGCTAAGCGGGTATTCAGAATTATCTATATGCGACTTTATTAATAAATAGAGGCAACGCTTTTTGTCGTTATTTCTAATTATATAAACTGAATTTGGATGCAAGATTAACGACTAATGAAGTAAAAGAGAAGAGAGAGAGAGAGATCCAAGTGCATCTAACTGCAAACTACTTTCACTCGCGTGTAATGGCTCCATTCAAGCAGCGTCTTAGGATTTTACTTAGCTTGAAGCGTATAATTCTTAGAAGAACATTCCATTTTAATGAGGTTTTTCGTGAGACACGTGATAAATTATGTATGCGACGCTAATGTGATTAATGTTGGATAATAAGTTTATCATAGGACATTGTAACTGTTTTTCAATCATTTATTTAACCAAATCAATTGAAAACGGCATATAGATTATATTGAATGTGTTTAAGCAAATAGGTAATCGTGCGATAGATTTGCTTTTGTGAGTAACTGTCAAAGTTTTAACAATTATTTCATATAAACCGAAATAAATGTCGTATACGAAAGAAAAAATGACCAAGGCCCCCTCCAGTATAGTAGTAGTATAATAGAATAGTGTATATTTGAAATAACACAAATTAAAATATTTATAGAATATATAAGAAATCGTCACTTACGCTCTTTTTACAATAGATTAATTAAAGCGCCGGACGTATAATTAATTATAACGCATGTGATAAACTTCAGATGTGTGGAATAAATATTGTGTAGAATCGCTACTAGGTAGAGTCAAGATTGTGTTGAAATAATGACTGTGAAGAATAACGCACGAGATAAACTTCAGCTGCGTGGAATTCATATTGTGTAGAATCGCGACTAGGTGGAAACAATAATGGCATAAACATCGCATAATCCATACGGACAATATTACCTATCCACGGATATCAGTAAAAAGCAGATCAGCTCTACTAAGTTGAACGTTTTTATACTTTCGATCTATTCTCACTAACATACTTATAAGTAAGTAAGAAAGAGATAGACACTATGCTGTCGCACAGGTCTTCACCTGTAATCGTCCCAGTTATTCACGAAAACGTCAAGATTGTGTTGAAATAATGACTGTGAAGAATAACGCATGTGATAAACTGCAGATGTGTGGAATAAATATTGTGTAGAATCGCTACTAGGTAGAGTCAAGATTGTGTTGAAATAATGACTGTGAACTGTGAAGAATAACGCACGTGATAAACTTCAGCTGCGTGGAATTCATATTGTGTAGAATCGCGACTAGGTGGAAACAATAATGGCATAAACATCGCATAATCCTTTATTTTATTTAATCCGAATCCTACTCTAGTATTGAACTACAAAATTATAGAAATCGAAGATGGGTGGGAATCACTCATCGTTTGTTATTTTTCCTCGGATTAATCTTCTCTAATAATCTCGATTTTTTGCCATATGATTAAATCGATTAATCGAATCGGAAAGTCTATTTCAATATATATCTGTGGTATGCCCGCTTCGTGCTGTGCATGCGAGTGCATACGAAATGCATGCAGGTGTATGTGTCGCTTTTCTGAAACGTGATATATTGTGGTTTAAATCTTTACTGAAGGAAATCTCGATACATTGCGTTAAGATTACGAGTATTCTTTCGGGAAAACTCTTAGATTTTCGAACAGTTACCACCACACTTTAACAAAATTTTGATAACTTTTTACATGATTGATGATGAGGGGTAAATAATGTGTTTTAATGGATAGTGTGAATAATGAATGAATAACGCGTGATAATTCATCTGAATTGTATCAGTTATGACACAGAATAAGTAAATAGTATTACCATGTTATGATATTGTAAGGGAGTAATATTTAAGTATTTCAGATTTTCAGGTAACCCACGGAGCTATAGATTTTTTTTTCTCTTCATTTACATTAGAAAATATTACCTTTAATATTGACAATACAGTGGCGAAAACGTTATAGATTTTAGTTATTAATTTTGTTGCAATGGATACATATGATGTTTATAATACTTATGAATGCAATTCCTCGCCAGTCTGTATTGTATGCGACCAAGAACGTAATATCACATTCGAAACGTCAGGCCAAATTATAAAATGCACGAAATTAAGACCCGTTTCATTTCAATATAAATTATAAGATTTATTAACGTTTTAAAAATTCAAACAAGCATTTCAATTAGGGACTTTGTTTTTTCTCGAAACATTTGCAGACGGAATTCTCAGAAAACTAACAGGAAAATTATGAATTTTGTCACAAGTTACGTAGTTCAAACCTTGGACAACCGTGTGACAACATCAAGTTTGCTCCAGGAAGTTAAGATTTTGAAGATATTAAATAAATACAAACGTGTTTCGGATTAAGATTTATGTAAATAACATGGCTTAATGTGGTGCTAAAAATCATTTTACGTATGTTTACAAGCTATTTCCTACATGCTTACTCAATCGTTTGGCTATTTACTTATAGTTTTCGGAGGGATATCACCATATCCCGGTCCATATCACGGTCCCGGTAAAATGCCTAATCCACACCTGTTTTCGAAAAGTCGGTCAATTACCAACCCTAATAATTACACCGCGAAGTCTGTCTGCGCGTTAGTCTGCCACCGATAATTAAATTGGCAACCGCGGCGAAGTACAAGGGTGCAGCGTTGTCTGTGTCCGACCGTTGCACAAATAAACGGATCAAGTTATAGGTACTTATGCCCGGTTCACACCTATTCCAGTAGCATTCGTCATCGAATCCAAAATTCAACACTGAACTGGATCGAATCGTTTACATTACAGTAATTTTCATCATCCAGTGAATTTATGGGGACTGTGACCAAGCAATACGTATGCACTATTTAATGTTTAATCCAGCACTGGATTGACGGTCTATTCCAGTAGCGTTGGATTGGGCAAGTGAAATCAAAGGTAGACCATCATTCCAGTCACTGCATGGACTAGAATGCTTACTGGAATTATTATATTCTAGTGCCAGTTCACATTATTCCAGCGCTGCCACTGCTGCTGAATCCCACTGGAACAGATGGAATAGATCCTTCGCGTGGCGACGCTATTTTACGCAAAAATTCTTTTTTTAATGGCCACTATTTATGGTGCCCGTATAGCGATGGTAAGCACAGATTTGACGGTATCTGTCGTATCCAGTGTATCCACCACACAGTCTCGTCATACATTAACTGTTATTCGTTCGGAACGTTTTTTTCGTGGCTCAAGTTAGAATCGGAAACCATGTCTCACCCAGCCGTTAATCCCAAACAATCTGTTTACGTAGTCCAGCGTCGTCTGTCTGTGACGTATGTGCGTTAACATTGCTTAAAACGTTCCGTTATCGACTGTGTCTTCTGTCAAAAAGTTAGAGTCCGAATGTACGAGATAGATATCAGGTATCAAAATAATTTCTTGTTGCGATTCTGTGCCATAGCAGGGAGACAACATAAGTAACACAGTTTGTTACAACACACGCCAACACCGCGACGGGCTTATAAATATGATAACAATATAGATTGCATGACTGAATTTAAATCCTAGAAAACCATTAAAGTTGACATAGGAGACGTTAAGTTAATCCACCCATATTTAATTTTACATTAGGAAACCGATAAAAAGAAAGCCTTGTTTTTTATATAGTCTGTTTTTACCTAAACATTATTGTTATTTTAGTTTAGTTGAAGCACATCGCCAACAAACTGTTTCTTGGGGTTAAATAAATTAAAAAAAAACTCTGAAGTATACATTTCCTATACATGAAAGAAATTACCGTTCCATACAATTTCCTATGTACAGGACTACAAAGTCAAAAAATTCCTATGTAGTATAGTCACGGAACGCTTTTTCTCGTAAGCGATCGGAATGGAATAGCACCCCTGACGTGACGCGTTAATTTTAGCTGCGCACGCGCATCCGTCCGCTTCACACGTCGATGTTTTGGGAGATCACTCGCAGGAAGCGAGAATTACCATTTTTTTATACAAGCAAGAATGAAAGTGGTTTGTCAACTGTGCTTGTAACACACTTAGATGTTTAACTGTCAATAGCTGGCAATCTATAAGCCTGCGCCTGCTAGCCATTTGACACGAAGTTATTATTTAAATTCTTTGGCAAAAGATTTTGCTGGCCAAGGCATGGGCAAGAGGAGAGGACGGTAGCAGAAGTAGCATTAAAAGTAGTGGATCAGACTTATCTAATGACACAAAAAGAGACTGTTACATATATTTTCGAACACGAACTGTACTTAGAGATGTACTTGTTTGTACCTCTATTTGGAAATGTATTCCAGGGTGCAGAATTGCAGATACTTTTGGCGCGTTGTTTCTTCATCTTATGGTCCTACTAGTATTTCAAAAACAATGTTTTATGTACCAAGTTAGAAACAATTAACCTACTTGTAATGTCGTCATAAAACATGCTTTTCCAATACATTCTACTCCAGATTTTCTTTGACTCCACTATTAGACAAAGACACGTTTGTTGTTTTCTCAGGTTAATTAGTCGATGACCAGGCAATTCTGGCTGCAATGTTAATCGGGCCAGCGTATAAATAGACGTGCCAGATTACATATAACTATTGTGATGAAAGAGTCAGTGTGCACAACACCGCTATTAACTGATGTAAGCTACATTCTAACTACCTATACTTAACAATATAATTCCTCTAGCATACTTTCAAGAGAAAAAGGGAGCAGTATACAAGTACCTAGGTAATAAAATATCGTGCAGAAGCGTTCTCGTCAATGCTCAACCCTATTCGTTATATCCTCGACTCTCCTCATTTCCAAAATGATGCTTATTTACAAAATTGATGCTTGAGGCTGTATAATCGGTCAATTGTAATCGTCCCAGAGCGTGTCCCTCCTCACAAATTTGTGCCCTCTGGTATGCCGGCTGGCCCATATCAGGCTTGCCCCTGGCTGTGTGGTGCTAATGTTGTATATGTCGGTGGCAGATCAGGCCGATCGTAAAGTGCCTGTGTAATGTTTTGACTATAGTCACATTAAACCAATAAATAGGTAGGATAGGTTCGTTACGTTGCTTCAGATGCCCGAAGGGCAATCTATCCAGAAATAGGAGCCTCGCTACTCGTCGACTCAGGGTACAAGACAGATTTTCACGTTTAACGATATTCCTGATCTTACGATCGGCCGCCGACATTCACATGTCGTACAAAACAAGATTGATATCATTTAACATACAAAAGTCGTATCCTGAGATATTTGCTTTAGACAAGACTGTGATATCGGATAAGTATCGATAAATATTAGGGGGCGTCAAGGACGCGTCAACATAGAATGATTACTGTTTCTTATCGTATCGATAAAGAAATTATAGGTAAACAGTAAATTGAGGCAATGCGTTATCAAGTGCATTCACTTTGAGGATAATGGGTTAAAAATGTTTCAATCTATAGCTTAGGAAAACAGTGTTGAAAGTATTTACTGTCCATATCGTACATAAAACCTATTGAAAATTATCTTTCTAGATTCTAGACCAGGGGGCCTAGCCTCTAGCCGAGATGACAAAATCTTTTGCAGAAAACGAATCGAAACGATATTGACACTCTATCACTCTTCCATATTAGTGCGATAGATAAAGATAGCGTTTTGTTTCGTTTCTCAGCGAACGATTGCCATCTTAGCCCAGGCATATTCCCCAATATGGGTAATATTTGCGCGAATTGATGCTATGCCAATAATCTTACTTATTTCGATAAACGAGTCATTAAGACAAAAGACAAACCTATAAGTTGTATAGGTATTTTGGCACGTTATTCACTTCAATCCAAAACAAAGGATCTGCCTTGCCTTACAAATAGCACATTCCATTGTATGGATCGGATTCCAAACCGTCACGTGAGACAGCCTTGGTGAGACAAAGTCGTAAGGACCGTTACTCTCACCTCAGTTGGGACTTTGTCGTTCTAAGGAATCGTATTGTCAGCCGAGCTCTTGATAAGGCCCTGGTATACTGTTTAGATAAGTAAGGAGATAAACTGCCTTGCTCAACAAAGGTACGAGAAAGGTACGTAATTGTCAGATAACAAGGCATTCAAGAGAAAAATGCGAATCAGGCTCAGTTATTCGGTGAGTAATTAGTGCTATTTGCAAAAAGGCGAAGGAAATTTAGGCCTAACGTGTCTGTAAGGTTACGTCCGCACAGACAGGCGACTTGCTTAGCGTCTGGAGCCTAGCGAGTAACCTAATACTTAAAACGAACATTCTAGTATTTTCGCGACCGGCCGCACTGCGCGCCTAGCTAGTTGCTTGAGGGTAGCTGGGGGTATCGAAGTAAACAAACATTTTTGTTTTTGTCGTCTACTTTCGCACAGGATGCAAGCCACTAGCTATTAAGCTCTAGACGCTAAGCAAGTCGTCTGTCTGTTGAGACGCTATGCTATACGTCTACTAAAGGTTACGGCTACGTAAAGTTAATACAAGAAAAACCCGTGGCGACAGTGAGTTTTATCGTAGGTTCTCGAATTACTTAGATTAGTAGTATTTCTCTACATCTTGTCCTATCAATTTTGATCAGATTTTATACGGGAACGAGTTGCCTCCCGATCGTGTAAAGCCATTAAAATTTCACAGATGAAATCCATGCTCTTAGCGATTGGTGAATAACGCACAACGCTATGTGCGTAACGCAAATTATTCAAAGTTTCTAAATAATTTACTGCACATAAACATAACTTTTGAATCCTTTCATAAGTATAATAATTTCCGACAATAGTAAAGTTCTCTTACTAAAGTCTCGAATGCTAAGTAAGGCTGAAATATGGATAGATTTCCATGTATATAAATGGCAGGTGATTTCGTTGATTCATGATATTGCCGCTCCTCCATATTTCAGACTTACTTCTATTGGGTAAGGTCCACTTTATATTCATTCCAATCATTTTATTTTCATCAAATATTTATAGGTGCAAATAGTGGAATAGGTTCCGTATAGTAAAACTTGACACAATAACTTATAGATAGGTACCATCTGTAGATTATTCCGTCTGTCTAGAATAATGGTCATCTGACAATGATTCGCCGTACGTTGCTGGTTGCTGGTCCTATTACTCGTCGTTGTACCCAATGAAATACGGCGTTTCGTGAACTAAAACATTCCTTGGCAGGATTGATTATTTGATTCTTAGGACCCAAGGATGGATTTAAAACACTAAGATTTTCGATGTCACGGGAGGGGTGAGGGGGGGGGGGGGGGGGCTGTCAACTTTATCTTGATATCTGCATCAATGAAAGGCAAGTTTGGTATCATTCTCGTATAAATCGGGGATGCCGAATTCATTTATTTTATCTCATCGACACCGTTCCGAAGCAAAAACATATAAAAAACATACATATACTAGTCCAGAGAAAGCCGTATTTGGTATTTTTATTTCATGTGAAAACAATCCAAGCCTCTCCAGAATAGGTTAAAATATGAGTCTATTTGACTTAATTTAATTTAGTTTAAGTTAAATTTTAATCTTACGTTTAAATACAATAAGTTAAATGTAATATGATCCTAAGTTGGTCGAAATAAATGAATTTATTATTATTATTATTAATACTATTTAAGTAAATATGTGTTATACTCGTATCAAGCGGCAATGTGGTACCTTTTGTTTGAAAACGACACATGTATTGTATTGATGCTACTCGTACGTACAGAAAATTGTCAGTTCACGTGTCCTAGATCAGAGTGATTAAAGGTGCCGATCCAATTAACATGCATTGACAGAAATAGTAGAAACATTGTGTACCTATTCATGAGACAATATTCTTCGCATATTTCATAATAGCTCCCGTATAACGCGTCTCGTATTTCAATACGGCTGCAAACCGAATTGCTTATCGATTACAACAAATGGACGAGTATGACCAATCGTCGGCCCTGGCCGCGATTTACTTTACTTGAAATGGAATCGTTTACCGTAGAAGGAACAACACGACATATCTTCATATCTTCGTAAAGAAATTTGTACATCAGCACGCTAACAGATTTATATAAGTATTTATATAGTGAAGCTAATAGCAGGAACACTTTTCGGCTTGGTCTGGCGCAGTGCGCTAAGTTCACCTGGATATCTCAGTAAGGACTCATTTAGACGGCGCGAGAGCTCGCATGCGAGTTTCATTACATTGCGGTATTTGATCGGTCGGCCGAATTGGTTGTAACCTCAATAGTCCGCAATGTAACTATAATCGCATGCGAGTTCGCGTGCCGTCTAAATCAGCCCTAACAGATAATCATTTGTATATTTATTTATTTCATAATTATGAAATAACGCATGGCATAATTTTAAAAAACAGAATACAGACAGCTATAAATGCAGATTAAGGGCAGTCAGCCACTTGATGACCTCGTCGCTAAGGGTGATCAGGTCTTCAGGAGGTCCATTGGCATAAGCGCGTTATAGGACAATCCTCGATAATGTACTGGATTGTTAGGGCAGACTCCACGATTGCAGGCCGGGGATCCCACTCATCCACAACGGTGTTTGTAATAAGCACAGCGGCTAGGGCCAGTGCGAAGTTTGTTCTAGTTACATGCCGTCTTGTGAGGTCAGATCCTTTAATTATGATCAAAGATTTGTAAATAGTACTTATATCGGTTGATTAGGTATTGGATTTTTGGTCCAGTGGTTGACTAGTAAGGAATAGCTTAAGGCATGAAGTCTACCATTTGTACTTATTATTAAGTTTCATTCGTCATTGCTAATAATGAACTGAGATCAAACCGGACACAGAGCACACGCCCGTCATCGTCTTACCAAAGTCGTTTGGGATTTAGGGCGTGTCAAAAAAATTACTAACTAACAAACATAATATGCAAATGGGTAAAAATGTAACTTATCTACGGCTACGAGTATTACAGACTCCACTCGTCCCAAATGTATATGTCAAAGTTAGTAAACTGGGCAGTTAATATTCTTGTCCGAGGGGAGAACCTTGCGCGGTCCTCGCATATTGCATATATTTTTGGGTCCCACGTCTTATTAAGGAACCTTTACAAAAGATCGCTTCTCTTCTGAAGTTTTTTTAGCGAAATTTTTTCATAAATAACGCGTGTTGGCGAGGTATTGCATACAGGGTTTCGGTTAACCAAAATATTTGCATTTTTATACATAAATACATACATACATACATACATACATACATATAATCACGCCTTATTTCCCGAAGGGGTAGGCAGAGACCACGGATTTCCACTTGCTACGATCCTGACATACCTCTTTCGCTTCCTTCACTTTCATGACATTCCTCATACACGCTCGTCGGTTTAGGGTACTCTTGACCTGGCCTTTCTTCAGGATTTCCCCGATTTGATCAGAGAAAGTCCGCTAAGGTCTACCCCTCCCAGCTCCCGTATAAAATATAGTTTTATATACAGTTTTTTTATAGTTAAATGATATTATTTTACAATCATTTCCATTGTAACACATCTGTACCTACCGTACTATGGTTTGCAATAAATGATATCCTGTAAAAATATCCTCGTTAGTCCTGTAAAAAGAATATAACTCTTATTGACCTTTCAATAATATAATAAATCAAATAAAGGTTGGACACCGACTCCATCTTAACGGTGTTTTTACAACTCTCGCAGGGCATCACAAGGTAAGGTATCAATTTCATTTCTGGATCCGCGTTATTACAGCGGGAGTGCTTAAGGCTGAATTATAAATACATTTGCGTTCCGTTATGCGGGTTCAATTCGGTTATGAGTATGTTTTGATAATCCAATTGGTTCTGGCGTATTTACATTGGTTGCACAAACGCAGTCGAGTTCTTAGTTTTCGGGCGCCAGTGTAACGTGAACTTTACGTCAAGAATAACTATACTATTTTCTATATTAACACTTACGTGGTCATGGTAAGAGTGACAGAGATAGTGGTATAACCTCGGTCGTCAGTTTGGTTTGCGGGTAGTACAGGTGTAATCAGAGAACGCACTTATTGGCAGGGCTAGCTAGCCTACACTAGCCTAAAGTGCGTGGTAAGGCAAAAACGATGACTGATTTCTAAGGGCAAAACAAAAACAACTTTCTAGGGCGTATTGTTATACTCTTTGTCAGATTTAACTATCCAATATCAAAATCATATCAAGACGAAAGTGGAGGATCCTTGCGAAATCGCTTTTCATACAAACGTAGTCCTCATTTTCCTCGCTGGATATTAACATAATTAAAAATATTTTGACACAATTTCTTGTATATCAACCACAGCTACTACGTTTAATTTTTTTTTTCACATGTTTAATTATCATAGGAGTTAGGAGCATTTAAAAAAAATACAGTTTTTTGCTCCTAATTTTTACAATAGGATGGTATACATCAAATTATGTAAGAACATTTTCCATAATGTCACTATTCAGAGAGAAAATGGGTACTACGTTTGTATAAAGAAGCGGCCGTGCCCTTACGTCTTAAGCGGATGAAACAAGTGAAACAACACGCCAAAAGTATATGCCACTCTGGAGTACTCTTCCAAATAGAGATACGATACGAGTATTTATCTATGTACCTATACATATATGTATAGCTAGTTCGAGTTCAAAATATCTTTCTCACTCTAATTGTTATACATGGAGAGATGTATAGAGAAATATGTATCTCTTTTTGTAACGCTATTGAGAATTGCAAATCAAGTGAGCAAAAAGTAGACGCGGGTGTGTATGTTAGCGAGCCAGGATGTCAGGAACACTCAATAGCAAATAATACAATCATCATCATAATCACACGGTAAATGATTCTTTTCTGCTCGTACTCGCTCTTACTCCCTATAGGTTTGGAATGACATCTAAAGTATTGCGAAAGCTTACCGCCTGCATCTCAGGGGAACCAGCGTAACTGTATAGTTGTAAACAAGACCCTTAACTCACCATTTGTAGACCTTATGCCGTTGCAATAAGGTTGCAAAGGTCAATTATTTCTGTCAACGCTGGTACAGAGCTCGAGCTCATTTTATACTAAGTATCAGTTGAATGTTTTGTGAATTAGATAAGTACTTCAAGCTTGTGTTCGCTTCATTAGGTATGATAACGTTGGAAAATAAACGTAGTTAGAAATCGTTTAGGGCAAGTACAGGAGCGCAGACTGAATCTTACTGTTTTGATACTTAACAGCATCAGTTAATAGTATTAGTTGGAGTAAATTGTAGTAAGGTGCAATGGGATAACTTTGAAAACGAGGTAATAAATATTGACAATGGCAAATAAAGAAATGAGTACATTTTTCGCCTAATTGCGAGTACTGCACATAAGAGTCGTGATTTTGTGATGTGTACATTTTAAAATTTTATTTCAGCTAATATACAACGTACAGTCAGCATCAAAAGTAGCGGATCAAACAAGATTTCAAAAGTATCTACCATTCTGTAACAGCTTAACAAAATGTGGTGGTTCTATGTGTAGAACAATTAAGACGGTAAAAGATTTACTTTTGAATGTAAATTTTAGAGATTTATCTATATTTGGAAAAGTTATCCAGAATATCAGATACTTTTGGCGCGTTGTTTCATCCGCTACTATTGATGCTGACTGTACAACAATTCAACGTATCAACTTGACGTCCCTTTGCGGGCATAACCACAGATATTATAGACCTGAAATTTGACAACCCTAAATAGCCCAAAGGGATATGAAAGGAACATCATGCATGATTCGACCCTGAATCGCTGTCAAATTTCGGTTCTTAAGGAAGTGTCATTTCTGTACGGTAGTAGACACTATTATTTATTCTGTGCCTAAACGCAGGTTACCTGTAACAAAACGGATAAGATTACACCAATATTTTTTTTTTTTTATTGAAAATTCCGAATAGAAGCAAATACGATCGGAATGTCTAATATAAAAAGTTACGCCAACAAAAAATCTCGATCGTCAATCCTAAGCCACGGGCCTTGAGACGTTACGACGAACAAAAAACTATTGTTAGGTTTGCTTTGAACTCATTACTTTAATAGAGTGGGGCCCTGACACGTAATCTTTATTTAAAACTTTAACATATTGTTATATGTGGCATATTTGCTTGCAATTTCATCATAACAAACTAAGGTGTACAGAACTGGATATTCTTACTAACCATTCGTGTTTTATAATAACATGTATTTGTAACGCAAGATTTAACTATTTCAAATTTGACTCTAAAATCTATTTAATTGTTTTTTTTTTTGGGTTCACGACGAAATATGAAAAATGTTCATTTTCCAGTACAATGACCGAAGACAACTAAAGGTTTGATCTAAAACCTAGAATGTTAGTTTAATTAAACGATAATTATCTAATGACATAGGATGTCTATCTAACCAACCGAAAACACTTATTTCTTTAAGTATTGCTAAGCCTATCATTAATTACTACCTAACTAACACGCAAATTTCGGTCAGAATAAGTAAACATTAGGAAGGAAATTAAGTTGAAACGTAAGAAAGTTGATTAGCTTTTTTAGGTAAGTGTATTGTATATTAGGTGGAACCACTGTGGTACAACAGTGTTTCCGATGTCAATGTAATAAGTAGTTCTTGATAAAATTGTAGTACAATATTTTTTTCGACCGCAATAAAACTAACAAGAGTGTGCGTGTATGTGGGCGAGACCATTTCTTGTTACATATGTATATTTTATGTCTTAACATACCTACCTACATGTCAGTATGTAGATATGTATTATACATGCAACACAATGAATCCATTGAGCAGACGAGACATCGTAAAACTACATTTGATAGGAATGGTATGTCATAATTTTCAAACGTCAATAAAAAATAATACAAGGAATGTTTATGGGCCGAATGGCTTGAAGGATAAGCCAGATTGATAGGATAAGTAGCTTAGCTGCTGTGTTCTATAATAAATAATAAATATAGTTACCGATCCTATTATGGTTTCTAGCATTACAGCAGATTAATTTTGATTGGAATTTCTCTTTTCTTTTGAGAAGACCACTAGGTGTACTTTAAAACTAACTCGTGGTGAGTTATAGATACTATAGGTCCAGGGTAAGTTGCAACTGCAACTGATAAGCTGTAAGTACTTTATTTATTATTAGTGTAATTGGAATAAATAATTAAATTATTTCTTTATTTCCTTAAACAGGTTCAGGTACCAAAGTTGGTCGTTGTGAGCGAAACATGACCAAATGGAGACTGCTCCGTAGCCCCTCGACCCAGTGTACCAGCGACACAACACCACAAATCATGGCGTATCTGGCGTGCCCCGCAAGCCCGCATCACTGCTCGGAGCTGGACCTGAGGGACGCGACAGCCATGCAGGGCTGTCAACAACGCTGCCCACTGGGCATCCATAGTATGAAAAAACCGAGTCGGACTCGCGCACGAAGGGTTCCGTACCATTATCTATAAAAACGGCAAATCAAGAAGATCGTACAAGGTATATTTTTAACTCGCCGTTTTTGTTTAATTGCCATTCAAAAAGAAACGGGTGAACTCGAAACTTCCTCAAGGCAATGTTTTTTTTTAATTAAAATTTGTAATTTTGCTGGCAGCCGGCACTGCTCAGAATCAGAACGAAACTAATTTCCATTTGTTTCATAACCAGATGTTTTTAGGAAACAGAAACGCGAGACGTAATGGGTAGTCGGCACAGCATGGGAACGGCCTTGCACCTGAATGGTGTTAATTCAAACAATTACACACTCGTTACGGAGGAACGGGGCCAGATGTCCGTGGGTTGTGTTATATAACTATTCATAATATGGACATACTTTGTAAATCTAACTAAACTAAGGTACTCATTGACCGTAGCGGGATGGTCTCCGTTTTGATTCGAGCATTTTGATTTTGTATGTCCGGATGTTCTCCACTGCAGGTCGCAATTCTTATCCGATTCTGGTGAAATTGTGTGACCAGATTCTACGAGTATGATTAAATAGCATATTTTTGTTTTCTAAATGCGAATTTGGCATAAAGGACTTAAGCGCCAATAGCGTCTATGCCGCTTAAGAGCTCTGTGAGTTCACTGTGATAACGACTCGTGTTGAGCTTTAAAATATTATCAATAATATATTTGTGTACAATGAACAAAGCTATTAGCTTGGCACCCCTGGGGTGACTGGACATGACGTTACGTAGAGTATTGTAGTTACCTAGGCATTAAGGTAGTGTATAGATATTTTTGACTATTTATTTATCCGTATCACAGAATAAATAATAGTACTACGTACTCGTTTCCATATTTTATACCTGTCAGGGCACAATGGGCACATACTTATTTCTATAGTAACAAAAGTGTGTTACGATAGTTACCTATATTTGGCCACATTGGATGCTGACTGTACATAATTTTGAGTGTAGAGTTGTTACTAATCGGTACGTCAGTCCTTACCTATTATCATAATAGTTATAGTTATACCTACTGAAGATAACGTTAACGATATACATGTATATGATATAAATATTACATATTTGTGTAGTATTAACTAATATGACATTTATTTTACAGTTGGGAGAATAATCGTTCCTACACTAAAACTCCTCATTGATTAGACTAAACCTGCCTCTCTGCAACATATATAGGTACCATTAGATAGGCAGGTATAGAAATATTTGGTTACTAAATTTAATATCCAATCCTATATACCTCCTACTTAGCCTTGAGTAGGTAATTTACGTGGGTATAGTACGGTCAAGGAATTTAATTTCAGTACTATTTCGTACGTTGTCACAGTGACAATAGTATGAGGTCCCTGGCGACATTCATATTGATTGTCACTGTGACAAGGTACAAAATGGTACAGAAATTAAATTCTTTAACTGTACTTAGCAGGCTTCTCTAATAATTAAGACGATGGTAGTAGTTTCCCACTTTCAAGTGTTGTTCCAAGTTATTGCCTGTTATTATGCACGTACGTTCGTAATATGTGTCTCGCCTATGCAATTTAGTGCATTAAGCACCTGTATTATAAAACAAGTTTTCATATAGAAAGTTTGCGGATCCGGTTAAGGAACCAAGGTATTAAGGAAGACGTGAGTGCCTTACTTACCAATCTACAAAGATACAAAAATTAATATTGCTAAAAGTCAATGTTTTACAAGTCCGTAAATCCATAGTAGGAACTATCTTTAAACACATGATACATATGTACATACCTCGTAGGTAGGTATACTAGGTACCATACCATTTATTAAGTACATTTGCATTATTTTGGATTCGGCAGATTGAATAGATACCTAGTATACCTACCTTTTATTTTTTGCCGAAATCCAATCAACCGAAGGTTCGGTTTTGCTCTAGTTTCGGCCGAGACCGAATATTCGGTCGCACACTACAGAAAGCTAACACTACATTATCCATCTGTCAATATTGACAATAAAATTAGACAGTCGGCGGCGGCGCCAGCTCTGGTGAATCAATCTGTACCTAATCGGCCTGGCCGGGTAAACAGATTAAACAGACATTTCAGAGACAGAAAAATACAAAACCTTGGTAGGTACCTATCATAGAACTTATTTCTGATTGAAATACGTTTACTTATAGGTATGAAGAAGATTAACCTACCTGAAAGGTATTATGTATCTAGTTAATTGTATAGTCACACTTCGTTATATTTATAGACGAAAACAAAACAAAGGTAGGTATTTAATACAATTGGTACATATTTGCACAAATACTTAGACAAAACAGTTTAGACAATCGCAATTGTTTACGCATTAGACCATTGACACATTAAAACTTATAAGAATTAAAAGTTATTTTATGACTAAAAAAGAGTTTTTATTAAGATCCACCTTTTGCAGTCAGTTTTAACTAGAATGCATATCAGCAAATTTACATACGGTAATTTACCTAGCCTGGTGCTTAAGAAAACAGTAATTACCTACTGCAATTAGACATGCATTTTAAAAGTAACCTACGTAGTTTACTTATTCTAACATGCCATTGAGTATTGTCTTGGCCACATACCATCATCATAGACGTATGCATCGTATCTCAAGACCTCAGCATCCTCGGGAACACAACCCAAGACCTCCAGCGGCTTACATCACTCAACACAAGGTTACACCACACTCAAATTAAAACAATAAACGAACCAAAACAAACAAGAAAACTTATAAAAACAAATCACGAACGTTTCCACATTTATGCGTTCCACATGTGTTTGAATATTCGCGTTCCGTTATCAAAACATGTACGATAAAGTTTGTCAATATACGTTTCTTTGAAATCGTCGACACGCCCGTCCGGCGCAGCGATACTACACTAACTGAAACTGAGGTATTACGATACGCACACCGCACAGTGCGTCGAGCAGAAACACAAACCAGTACGACAAAAAGAGACGGTAATACTACAACTTGATCCGTCTGCGGAGCTGCATTCATTGCACTTGAAAATTAAAGCGACAGGGTTCTAAGTAAAGTTATAGAATAGAATTACTAGGTAGTAGAGTTTATGTTGTGGTTGCGACCCTGTCGCTGTACGGTCCAATGTATTTTGGGAGATTACCGACTATCAAGCCGGCCGGTTATTTTGAAAGATCCGCGTGCCTCAATTAATTATAAACGGGATTTATTGTTTATGGTGTAAAGTGAGGTAGCTCGTGGTATATGACATTGGTTAAGGTGTCGTTCCGGTTCGGACTTCACCAGCATTACTGCAGCAATATTGCAGCACGACACTTGCGGCAATAGTGCAGTCGGAAGTAATGTTACACAGATCTGCAATACTGCTGCAGCCGACTGCATGAAACGAAAAAATGACAATTTATCGGAAAATTATTTTATACTTGACGTTTCCTTTAGTACTGTCGAGCTGCAATACTGCTGCAGTCAACTGCAAAGGGTGATAGGAAAAAACAGAAAGCTAACTTGTTGGAGACTTATTTATCGTTATGGATCAGATTAGAACTTCCCTGGGGAAGTTGGAGTTTGGTTGGGAAGTTGGGGAAGTAGAAGTAAAGAGGAGAGAGAGAGAGAGAAGAGTTCATTCCCATTTATTTTTTGTTGTTATTACCGTCAGTCTGTTACGAGAACTTTTTTACCTACCAAGTCATATTACCGTTCTTGTTAGATGGCCCACATGGAAAGGTCTTATAGCTTAATAACTACCAGGTCGCCTAAAATTAATGCGATAAGGACAACTGCAGCTTAGACAAAAAATCTTGCGTAAAAATCTCAGAATCTAAGAGGTTTCGTTCTCGATATTGGCCTCCTCCAAAACATAAACAATCATAACGAAATTTCGGGAACGGAGTGAGAAAGAAGTTGTCTGTGTCTGACCGTTTTGATTTTTGCGTGATAGTTAGCCAGTTGAAAACTAGTGCCTACGCCACATCTTGGGATTAGTTGTCAAGCGGACCCCAGGCTCCCATGAGCCGTGGCAAAATGCCGGGACAACGCGAGGAAGAAGAGTTAGCCAGTTGAAATTTCTACAGATTATGTATTTCTGTTGCCGATATAACAACAAATACTAAAAACAGAATAAAATAAATATTTCTTTCTTTCTTTCGTAGAAATTTGAACTGGCTAACTATCACGGTTCATGAGATACAGCCTGGTGACAGACGGACGGACGGACGGACAGCGGAGTCTCAGTAATAGGGTCCCGTTTGACCCTTTGGGTACGGAACCCTAAAAAACAAGAATATCAAAAAACGCAAAACGTACAGACACAGGTACTGGTAATATTGAACTCATATAAAAAATATTCATCCAGGGCCAATCTCCTGAGAGGAAAACGTCAAGAACATTTGTATGGAAAAATTAAGACTAATGTTTCTTCTTAAAATTGTCTTTTAAAATACAAAGTTCTTCTTGACTTTTATTAAGAAATAAATACGGAACAATTTATATACGATACGAGTAAGTACCTAAACAGCAAACTATAAATAGTTTTTTTCTTAGATGATATTACTGGAGTATAGTCATATAATTACCATTTCAGGCAATACCACCGCTGCCTCTCACAGCTCCCACCATCGAATTCCTGGCCGGGCTGTACAGTGGATGACCTGAATGAGGAATCACTTCAAAATCCTTCGGTGGCTCGATGCGGCGCGCCGACGGCATACCTGGCTGAGGATTCCGGCAATGGTGCCGCGATGATTAATAAAAATGACCCGCAGACTAACACACACATCCTTGTTTTGTTCATTTTTACGTTGTTTATCTATCACTTCGGTCTTTTTTAAATAAGGAACGTACCAATACTGTATCGTCCTGAAATGACTGTGGTCCAAAAGTGATGATAATGCCGCATTTATATCCCAAAATTTAATGACATGTCGCAAGATATTTTAAAGGAACTTGTTTAGTTATCATTTCTGATGTATTTATAAATTCCCTTCTTTATGTGTTCGTAATTACGAGGTGTTTAACGAGTTTATTTATCATGTTAGACATTGTGGAAATGAAAATGTAAGTAATTAAGGGAGCGATTAATGGGTTGCGTTGATATGTCAAATATATACGTAATTTTTTGCTGAACTTTTGTAAGTACAAGATGTTGATATTGGCGACGTTCAGTAAAACAAAATTGTGTCTGTTTATATATAGTCATAACTCATAAATAAAAAAGCTACAACATTATGTCTTTAATATTTGTCAATGACCCGCATTTAGTGCAGAAATAATGTTTTGCCTTTTGCGTAGTTACACTAAATGAAAACTGTAGATATGTATATATTTTAAGGTAATTTAAGGCACTTGTTAGTATTGTGTGAATGTAAATATGCATGCATACGCTCACCCGTACATTGTTAACTTATTTACTCCTAATTCTCATGTAAGTGAATTGTAAAAAATTCTTATGAGAAATAAAAAATTCTTTAAACCGATATATGTATTAACAGCAAAAAAATATGGACGAGTTTAAATTACACTATTTCATTATTGATATTGTAACTTATATTAAACATAAATTTAGCTATAGATAATTCATATTTACATTATTGCATATACTCGTATTTCGCAATATTTTCAGGAAACACAAACACCGCCTCTCCTTTCGTCCTAAATTCTACGTCGGATTTCATATTCCGATTACGATGCACGAAGACCGAACCACACGGGCGATCCGTTCACTGCACCAGAGGGCCTAGCACAGACCACGTTCGACTTGTTGCCTCTCTGTCACACTTACGTACGAATTTACAAATGCGACAGAGAGTCAACACGTCGAACGTGGTTCGCAGTAGGCCCTCAGATATGGAGGTGCTGTCCCTGACTGGGTCCCGATTTTTGCCCTTCTTTGGTCGCGGGACGTCCGTCGATGATAAACGCTGAGCTCTCGGGCAATAACAATAAGTACCTTTTTTTTTTATGGTAGAGGAGGCAAACGAGCAGACGGATCACCTGATGGTAAGCGATTACCGCCGCCCATGGACACCTGCAACACCAGAGGGGTTGTAAGTGCGTTGCCGGCCTTTAAGATGGGAGTACCTAATGTCATGACTAAAAACAAACGGCAGTTTTGTTCATTTTTACTGTATGTGGTATTTATATCCAAAAATGTACTAATATATATTTCACAGGATCTATTAGCGTAACGATTGATATAATGTTCATATACAGTTTGTGTCGATTTAAGGGTTAGGTTAGGTTCGGTCACTGAATAGATAATACTGTGTGCAAAATTCTCACTCTCGAACTAAACCAATTTCAGCAGCGGAAGCTTTTGTCCTGTCACATGACACGTTATTTTTCCTAGACTGCGCCTCAATTACTGCTTGGAATATTACGTGTATGTAAGCGAATCATTTTAAACCATCCTTCTTTATGCGATTAAAAAAATAAATTAAAACAAATAAATTAATAAGGTTTCACTTCATCAAAGTTATTGGCTTGACTCGATCTGCGAGTACCGGAACGGCCATTCGAACACCATCTAAAAAGGGAGGGTAGAAAAGGAAGGCTTTTAATTAGGACGTTAACTAGAGGACGGTTGAGAAAAAGGGAGTTTTGTTAATTATTTAAAAAATACAGTAAGCACATTGTTAATATACGTTGTTTGTATTGAGCCGCACATAAGGCTATTCCCGTGGATTAACCTTGCATGTATTTCTATTGTATAAAGGTAGGTATAGGTACCTATGTAACCAGCGAAAGAAACCAAAACCACCAAAGCCTTTGTACATGTTTTGCGCTTACATATAAAGAAAAGAAAAGCACACAGGATGTGAGGTTATGTGTTAAATTACGTGGAGAAAATTAATGCTTTATGTCGCGTGGCAAAGTGGAATAAATCGGTGGGCTCGAAGCCTTTCATTTCCAAACCTTGTATCTTGAAAATAAATGCCAATGTAAAATAAACCTAATTGCTTAGACGCAAAGGTTTATGTTTTGAAATAAAGAATACGGGATAAAATTGGTTGGGTAAGCATGGCTGATGTGACCTCGGTTATTTCGTGCAATTTTGGGCCAATTATTTTACAGGTGAAAGAAATTTGGTATTATTTTGGACAGGTCTAGGATATCGTGAATTTTTCCCCATATTTGCAGATTGGCACTGTAAAAATATAAAAAAGTGTGCTGGTGATAGTGGTGATATTGCAACTTTTTGCAACAGGTTTCGAATGGTTATACATTTTATAAATTATGTATTATAAGCGTTGGAAGCGAAAAAATTGCGAACAAATTTTGGAAGCTCCTACTAACTCGTATGCACTGAAAGAAATGGTTTGCATAACTGTAACAAAATTTTGGTTACTGTTTACACAAAAATTGGGACTTGCGAACTATGTGTTATATGTTACAAAACCGTGTTTGGCTATCAGTGTTCAGGTACTGGGTATACACTACAAAATAAGTTTGTAAATTTATGCAACGTTTATTTTCTTATAACCGTAGTTTAGTTATTTAGTAAAGTTACAAAACCAGTTCGGCTATCTATTTTTTTCAGTGTGATAATTAACAAAATCTAAAAATGTCAAACACTCTTTAATACATCAAAAGTGTAAGCATATTTCCCATTTAGAGATTCTTCCATCCACATCCAGGGAGAAAAATGGAGATTGTTGCTGTGGAAAAGCGGTCGCGTCTATTTTCCTCTTAAGGTATGTTCAATAAGCTGTATAGATACCTAGCACTTCCTATTAAAAGTATCAGACCATTATATATACGTACAATCGATTGTAATTATAACATTTCCGTTCATAGCGTACAAAAATGAAACATTTAAAATAAATAAATATTATACGACGTTATCACAGAAAATTACTAAGTCCCGCGGTAAGCTCAATTGAGCTTAACCTAATTAGGCTCCTGTTGTGGGTACTTGGACAACGATATACATATGTAATATACAAAATATTACAAATATTTAAAATACTTAAATACATAGAAGACACTCATGACTTTGTACCAAATATCTGTGCTCATTACACAAATAAAGTGCCCTTACTAGGATTTGAAGTATTTGAACCCTGGACTATCGGCTTCATAGACTAAACCACTAGGCCAGACAAGTCGTCGAAACATTGTCTTTAATATCCACAATATGGCAGGGGACAGTTTTTTAATATTAAATGTACACTTCACGTGCCCTCGCTCCAAGTTTATATTCAAGTCTGTAAAAGGTAAGAATATTTTATAAAAAATATTCTGGTCCTTCGAACCGGATCGAGATTGAGCAGCTGGGCATTAAAAGGGTTGCTAGATACATTGCCTATTTGCATTTAATGAATAGAAGAATAGCCCTATTTCTCAAAAGACGTCTGTGCCATTTATTATAAAAGTGTATAAAGGTGTTAAGTTTGAGACTTACGTACAATAAAGAAGTATCGGTTATGCAGGTTATGCTCTATGAATGTTTTGTCATTATAATAGTACCTATAGAGAGCGTGCATGAACTGAAGGGGGCAGCAGCCCCCTGTTAATTAGCGCGAAGTATAAATAATAAATATTAAAGGACATTATTACACAAATTAACTAAGTCCGTGTCATGGTAAGCTCAATAAGGCTTGTGTTGCGGCTACTTAGACAACGATATGTATGATATATACATATTTATAAATACTGAAATACATAGAAAACATCCATGATCGGGAAAAAATATCCATGCTCATCACACGAATAAATGCCCTTACCAGGATTTGAACCCGGGACCATCGGCTTCATAGGCTCCACTAGGCCCGACAGGTCGTCAAAATGTTTAGTTTAAGCTTCCAATGTCGGCCACAACCCAAAATATGGCATAAACTGCAATGCACAAGAAATCGTACGTGAGCCTTAGAGGACAGCACCTACTTTAGCGTGAAATATCAATGTACTCGTAAAGTTAAAGTTTTTGATTCAGGCTGTATGATGGCAGACCCTCCAACGCGCACGGCGGCCCCTATAGGTATTTTGATCCTGAACTTTATTACAGTCGAGGTCAGAAATAAAACATCCATCTGCCTGTGACCGTAAAGATGATGTTTGAATGTCCACACTGCATTACTGTTGCGGCCTATACCTTTCCATCTCATGGAAAAAATATGATACGAGATGAACGTCATAATCTCGGCAGTAATTAGATTAAATAGGGTTTCATAGAGTCACCCAGAAACCCGTATAGTTTCGCCTTGTCGGTCTGTTCGTCCATCCTCGGCTTTGCTCCGTGATCGTTAGTGCGTCGTCCGTGATTAATCATACATGGCGACAGAACGGTAAAATGAAAACCACAAAAAAATATATATTTTAGGATACTTCCTATACAATATGTTATTTTTGCTTTGACTCATACTCATTGTCAGTTAATATTTTCGGAAATAATAAAATTGCTCCAAAAGAACCCCCTCTAACTTTTGAACCACGGGTCCAAAAAATATGAAAAAAATCGTAAAACAAAAGCTTGATAAAAACTTTCAATGAAAACTATAGTGAACATGATCGGTTTAGCCGTTTTTGAGTTATTGCAAAAATCTTCTCTTCTTAGCAAAAATACGTACAAAAGCGCTGCGAAGGTACTCCCTTATTCCCTTATGGTTGTAATAGTTGTAAGGTACATGATACTTAATAATAGCCCCGGTTTGACCTATTCTGACAGAATGGTAACTACGAACACCTACACTGAGCATGGCCCGGCATGCTCTTGGCCAATTTTTTTTTTTACAGGAAATTAACAGTATTGAGCGGCGGCAACTCCGACGCCTCAACAGTCATGTCAGTCATGCGGCTGGAGTTGACATCCAAACGTCCCCCTAATGAAATTGGATAAAACATGCATGGGAAAAAAAATTACTACCTTTCAAAAGCCAGTAAAGGGGCCCACTGATTACCAGTTCGCCGGACGATAACGGCCTGTCGGTTATTCGCAAAAGCTGACAATCGCGAATAACTGACAGGCTGATATCGTCCGGCGAACTGGTAATCATCACCCACTGATAACCAGTTCGCCGGACGATGTAATGCAATGTGATTTTAAATTTTCTCTAAATTGAAGGCCGTTTTAGTAGGTAATTTGTCTCCACTTTAAAAATGACTGATGCTAGAAGGCTAGAAAGGTCCGGGTCCGGGCCGGGGATTCCGACACTTGGTTTTCAATGACAAGCGATTGATTATCACAGGTTTCTCTAGAAAACTGAAGTGTCGGACACCTCCGTCAGCCCGGACCTCGACAGTTCTAGCGTGAATCAGCCTTTAATGTGTTTGTGGCATTAGACTCTGAAAAGCTGGTATAAATATTAATGTCCGCGACAAGGTGATAACAAGTTTAATCAGTAGGAGGGCAGTTGAAACAGCTGTGTTGTGTAGTTTTTACTAGTAAAGTTAACCTCACACCTGTTAATTCGTTCACCAATATGAGTAAAGGTTACATTCATGGTCTCTCAATAGTCTTAATAGAAAATAACGTTGTCATTGTCACGATGTTGTTTTCCGAACGAAGTGTACTTATAAAAAATATCTGCGTGAGGTGTCCTGTAAACATTGTATGAAATAAAATAAAATTACATTAGTTTTGTATTAGAAACGTCTGCAACCGCACCCTTCATAAGCGGCTTAGGAAAGGGAGGCGCCTAGCGACATCTACCGTTTGGCGTATGTGAAGGTTATAGGTAGTGGAAATATTCGCTGTATTGGTATAATTCTCGGTAGGTCGTCAGAGCGATTGGCGATGGCGGTTATTCCAGAGTCGCAAGTTCGAGTCTCGTCCGAGACAGTGGGTTTCTGCACTTTTCTTTTATTTAAAATTATATTACTTAAGAAACCCTAAATAATTGCGTTAAAGACGGTTAGGCACACTGTCACATTATCTAAAACGATAAAGGTTTCGTAAAGAACGTTACTTATTATACAGAAAACAAAAAGATAAATTCAACAATTAATATATCATTATCATATAAGGAACAGGTCACCAACCTCCTCAATAGTTAGATTCTGATTTTTTTTTATACCACGAACGTGGCAAACAATCATATCGTGGCAAATAATCAATCCGCCTGATGGTAAGCAATTACCTCAGCCTATGAACGCCTGCAACTCCAGAGGAGAGGAATAGAATGCGAAAAAGAGGATGAAAGGATTAAAACAACAAGCTAAAATCAACTCTTATCTCCACAGGTATCGAATACAACAAGATACCAGCACAAATAGGACGAAAGAAAAGCGGAGTGGCGCGGGCAAACCCAACGCGCGAAAATAACCGCGTTTCGTAACGAAACGTAAATATTTTAACTTTTTCACGGCCGGCCCGTAATGAGACCGGAGCCGGGTCTGAGCCGTATTTACAGTGCTGATGGGAAAACTGAAGTTCTCAAGGATTAGCAGCGTCTGCTGATCGATGGCTTATTATATTAACTCATCTTACATGGATAAAAAAAGGTCTTGAAGCAAAGGAACAAGATCTTTTTGAAAAGAACCTTGGGCCAAGTATATGTATAATGTATCAAATAACAAATTATCAAAGAAGAAAACCGAACAAGTGCGAGTCGGACTCGCCCACCGAGGCTTCCGCACAAAATTAGCCTATTTATTTTTTTACAAATGTATAGTTTTTGGTTTTCCCTATACTTGTAGTGTAATAGGATAGTACTTGCCAAATTCCATAGTTCTAGATCAACGGGATGTACCTGCCCTATAAATTTGATTTCCCTGAGAGTGTCAAAAATCAAAATATACGTTTATTGCCACATAAACGGCCTTGTCTTTCTTAGAACTCCTAGAAGTTAGATTTTTCACAGCTGCAAGGAACTGTAAACATGTATATGGTGTAAATTTCAACTCGATACCTCCACGCGTTCTCGAGATAAATGGTCTCGAGAGACAGACATACGGACAGACGGACGGACGGACGGACGGAATGACGGACAACAAAGTAATCCTACAACGGTTCCGTTTTTTCCTTTTGAGGAACGGAGCCCTAAGAAAGTCAGTTTATATTCAATCTTGACCCAAGTATCTAATAAAATTCATGTAAAAAAGACTTTCAATCTTGAATTTTGGGAATTGAACAATTTTAACATCAAACATTTTGCAGAATGAACTATACTTAACCACAGACTAAAGCACACAGATCTGTATTTCTAATAAAAGCTTACAGTAAAAACAAGACAAGAAAGACCGTATAATTCGTGTCATCCACGATGACGCGCAGATTTGTCAAATCTAACCTTTAATATCATGACAATACGTGTCAAGGCCGCATCGTCGTGAATGACACGATCTATAACCATGTATCGACTCTGTCAATCGGCAGTGTTCCTACACTCGCAGATTCCCAATACTCCCACCAAAAACAAAAGACTTGATAAAGTAACACACGCAGCATAAAATTTGGGTAAACGTACCGACGCGGGGAAATTGAATCACCCAAGTAGCGTATTTAGAGTTGTACAATATGATAGCAGTTTGATTTCGAGGCCAACCCACTGTGCCACTATGGTGCAGTAGGTTCAAACAGTTTTTGAAAAATCGTAGTACTTTTATAGATCATAATACGGCTGTCAAAAACTATGAATATCTAATCTTGAGACCTTTCTCTAGAAACTTAATCGATTGGAAACCTAATGACTTTTGCTCTGCCTTGCCTGCTCAAAAAGCTGCATCCTTGCCAGTTCCAGCCACCTAGTAACTTTTGTCGCTTTTGGAACATTAACCATCCCAACCCTACTGTCAACGTTCAACAGTAACACATGGGGTGTTGTTTATCTCAGTTTAAATGTCCCACAGATGGGTTCATGTGGCTAATAACACAATGGCCTTGCGTAGGGACGTATGATATCAACTCAGTACGGACCGAATTGACATTGTGCTCCCAAAATTTTAACTAAAAAAGCTACCGAGAGAAGGGACATTATATTTAGTGTTGGTTTTTGGTGCGAGTAGATTTTGAGGGCCTTTCCGGTTATTTGCTAGAATTACCAATGGGTCCAACGAACAAAGAGTAAAGTAAGTAAGTATATAGGAATAACCCGACTCAGGGAAAATGTCACCAAAGTCAAAAATCATATTTTAAATAATTTGTCAGGAAGTGTTGTATCGTTGGTCATCACATGTTTCGTGTACCTAGGTTTATCTTTGTAGCTAATAGTCATGTTATCATCATGAACTTAAGAGTTATTGACCGAACGTTAGCGAAGGTCCCCGTTTCAGCTTGGATAAAAAAAATCTCATGTCCGGATATTCCCAGCCCTTATACTTCGCATCGAAACCTCTCCCGGCTCTCTCAGAAAGTTAACAATGCATAGGTACCTATTTTTCTTTATGATTCGGCAAAGAAAGCGGAATCCGCTGGGACCAGAAATATATCTGAATCTAGCTCGTAAGCCGTGTAAATATTTAGACAAGGATGTAGTGGTTTACCTTCTCATATGTATTTCATCCAAAAATACATATACTTATTCAAATTACTTTATGAATAAGCAGCAGAGTGCAGGGTGTCACATGTAAACCTACTTACCCACCTGCTTATAAGCTCCACCTAATAATGTGTAATAAAATGCAATAAACATTTTGAAATTGTATAAGCACACTGCATATTGGATAGGTAAACGATAAACAAAATAAATACTTCCAAAAGAAAATTAAATTATTGGCTTTTAAGGAAGCGGTGATCGACTTTGTTGTTTAAAAGTTCATGTAATCGTAAAATTTTCATGGTTTGTATCATAACGGCATCCAAATTGTTGTACGGCCCGATTCGAAGAATAATTAAGACACGTTTAAGATCTTGGAATCTTTAAAAGATCGATAACTACACGACATGTCAAAAAATTGAAGTTTATTTCGATTCCGCTGTGATCCCAATAAGATCTATCTACGATATTTCTAACGTCAAAGTGACATGAGTTGCCTGAATCGAGCTGCTTCTGTCAATTATACGACATACAAACGATATCTAAATGAGAACTTATCTAAACCAGAACTTATCATTATCGTATCTGATTCTGCTATTCGGGCCGGTAGTCACACTCACACTCCGCACTAATTTCAGGAATACGTATGCTGCCCTATTGTATGATTTGTATAAGGATATCAGATCATATGAGGATAGTCAAATAGTGTGAAATACCTTCTAGAGATGTTGTTTTACAAGCCGTAACATGGTTATATTAAAATCTTGAGTAAATAAAGGTACTTGCTAATATCTGTTTTTATATAGGCTTACGAGATCATTAGCCTTTCTACATCGCTGTATGAAAAAAGAAATAAATTGTAAAATTAAGTAGATATAACATTTTAACGTGATTTTATGACGTAATTTTATAATTCGGTGACGCAAACTGATTTCGGTGTATACACATGATTTCAGTGTTCTTTTTAATCTTAAATATCTTTAAAACTATAAGGTTCAAATAGAGGTCTCCACTACTATTTTATATATATATATATGACTCGCGAATGCGCCGCGACGCGACGCGGCGCGGCGCGGCGGCCCAACGGCATTCGGAGATCGCCCACATAGGATACTTCCATAGGTATCAAAGGATTGAATTCACCCGCGCCGCGCCGCGCCGCTTCGCATTCGCGAGTTATTCGCTCAGGTAAGAAACTACCTTAGAGAATCGTCCTAAGTAAGCAAATAATTGTAACATCGCCGTTTCCACAAACTTTGCCTTTATACTCATAATCTAATGTTTAATTTGCTCGCGTGTCACGGAGACCCGATTGATTCATGTTTTCTTTTTTCCATTTCAATCTGACCAACAATTGACTCAAGTGACGACAAGCTCAAAGACGTAGGGCCCTATTTACTTTGTCTTAAAGACACCTACATCTAGAAATCTAGATAAATCCCCAGCTTCACTGGTTCGATTGCCCCGGTTGTGCCGAAACTCGAGTTTTCGTCGGATTTATTAGATCCTCGGGACGCATAGCACCGCTGAATTATGTGTAACTGAGAGTGAGCTAGGTAATAAGTGGCAGCCTGGCTCGTGTCTAAGATACTTCAACGAAAATTGCGGGAGAATTTTGCCCTCGTCGACCATTTAGGTAAAATAATCCTTACATGAATTGAGGTTCTTTTCCCACTCTATAAAAAGTGTTTTTTTTTTAGGTCAAATGAATCCTTGAGTATCTGTATTTTACACTGAACCTATCAAAATTGACAACCGGTTACAATGCCGGAAGGATAACTGGATCAGTTGACAAAAACACAGCTAACAATGCAAAACAACCAGGTAGAGAGACAGATAATCCGCCAACCGGCATATCTATCGAATATACAGACAAAGAGATACCCGGTCAATCTTCCGGGCTGGCAAACTGGCGGCCCGATTCGAAGAAGACATAAGATAACGATAAGTTCTGGTTTAGATAAGTTCTCATTTAGATATCGTTTGTATGTCGTATTTTTGACAGAAGCAGCTCGATTAGGCAACCAATGTCACTTTGACGTTAGAAATATCGTAGATAGATCTTATTGGGATCACAGCGGAATCGAAGTAAACGTCAATGTTGACATGTCGTTAAGTTATCGATCCTTCCAAGATCTTAAAAGTGTCTTAATCATTCTTCGAATCGGGCCGAGGGACTCTATAAATAATGCAAAGCGTTTTGAAAAAACTAGGGGTCGTACAATATTTTGGAGCTATTAGGAATCCGCGAGGCTATTTGTAACTTTTTTAATGACATATGAAGCAGACGAGCAGTCTAATCGTCTGATGGTAAGCGATTACCCTCGCCAATAGACACTCGTGACACCAGAGGGTTAGTAAGTGCGTTGCCGGCCTTGTAAATCAAACATTGTAAATTTTAAAATATGAATATTTTTCACCATTTATCTTATAGTACACAATATATGATCTCACATTATTCAGTTCTCGAAATTCCAAATGGCTTCAAGAGTCTCCGAGCGCTACCTTCAGCTTCAAATGTTGGTATTGGCACGATGTGTCTCGATCAAAAAGGTTTGTATTAAGAATGAAATATCAATATACGGTTTGCTCCCCACAAAATGGTAGGTAATCAGTTACGTTTAGCGCTGCCATAGCGGCTAAGAGCTTCCTAGGGACCGGGCTGTTTATTAAACAGATACTTTATTTACCTGAAAAAAGCCTTTGGTACGACAAAGTCCTATCTGGCTACAACCAGCACACATATTAAGCTTTGTTTAAGCAAAGGTATATAAAAAGTGCCTCGGTTTTTGTGTAAGTTGTAGCGGAAAACGAGAAATGTAGCGAACATTTTTTGTACTTACTTCATTTTGTGGTCTTAGAGAATAATGGATGGGTATATGCTTATATAGGATTAAGACAATAAAACACACGAGCTCAAAATAAACCAAGGCGCAAAAGTCATTAGAAATTTTAGTGACTAATAGATTGAGATACTTAAGATACTAATTGGAATATATTTTTATATAAAATAATATGAAGTGTACTGTCTTATTACCGTCGACTTATTCGGGTGTTTCTCATCATGGGCCTTTAAATGCAGGGCTCGATTCTACTCGCTACACTGAGCTATTTTAATTATGGGACCAACACCGAAATCGCGAAAAAAAATATGTTTTTTTTTATATATTTTGGCCGATCAGATGTCTATGTTTTCTATCGAAAAGCCAAATGTTTTCGCCCTATGGTGGAAGACATACTGTTAGCACGTTTTACTTGTCCTTGCACTATTTAAATATTAAGACAACAAGACAAGACAAAAGAGACGCCACACCCAGCCAGGAACATGCCTGCTCCGGTCTCGCCGGCATAACAGAGGACCTAATTTTATGGGGAGTGACACGCTCTGGGATGGGAAAGGGATAGTTATAATCAGCCGGCTATGCAGCCTAAAGCCAATAAATAGGTGGGGCAGGTTATGTCGTTGATGTGCATCTGGTCGTTTCCGTCTCGGTCTTTGTAGATCTTCTATCAAGCAAGGTCGATATCATCTTGCGATGTAGTTTGTTCGTCGATTCGAGGTGTTTGTTCTTCTTCGTCAGATTCGCTGTCGGTTTGCGCTTTTCAAACGTCGAAACCAAATTGCACTCGTCAAACCGGGGTAGTTGATAAGGCTTGTTAAAAGCCGAGGATACAGTTGAATGTATGAAGTATGCAAATCCGAGCCATTTTTCAGTCTACGTGAAGCACTGAACTTCCGCCGTTCAATGTAAACTTTGCTCGTAAAATTTCGCGGTCCCGAACATGGAAGATTTACTTATTTGGTTTACGTTTTGGCTAAAATAACTCGTCCAATGTTGGCCAAACGTTTATTAGAACTGACTATACAGGATGATGCATGTGACGTGAGCAGGACCAAGGCTACACAATCAGGAAAGGTTAATGAATCGTTCACCGTCATATTTAAGTAAAACAATCACGCTTTTTTCTGTCATTTACCTTTTTATAAGGACAAATTTGATTATCTACAATCATTCCAATCACAACCCTTAATCAACAAAGATAAAACTTCTTTAACCGTTATGACAGCACTTTGATTATGAAGAAAATAAAATGTCACTTGAGTGAGATACGATTTTTCAAAAGTAACCAGACTCCGATGACATTCAATTTGTCACTTGTTATGGATAAAACAAAGAGGGTGACCATAAATGTCGTAAATAAATAAAAAATTAACGTGAATCTCACAAATGTTGGTACGAAACAGTTACTGATAACTTACTGTATACGCAGGCTTGATCCTGCTCACGTCTCCTGAATCATTCTGTATTGAAAAAACTATTACAAATTGAACCGTAAAGTGTAACCGTTCGTTACCTTTTACGGTTCAAGTTGTAATGGATCATTTTCAATATGGTCAATTCTAATTAACTTTCGGCCAACACTGTACGTAGGTTTACTTTACTCGCCCTACGACATAGGAGTAAATCTAGTAAGTACTAATCATTGGCACTAGAGTTTGAGAAAGCGACTGCTGCCTTTTTTTCACAGAGATATAATGAATACAGAATATTTAAATGGTTCAACCAGTTTTCTTTGCTCACATTTTTATGACCGAAACGTCGCTGTCCTTATAATTTGTGTCATATTAAACTCGATCTTTGAAAACTGAACTGAAACGCTGTAAAGGTATATCTTTTCTTACAATTTGTCAGGGAGCCAGCGACGTAAAATCATATACGATCTTTAGGAAAAGACAAAATCTTACAAGACAAAACGCATAGACTACGCATGATATGCCCTAAGTACAAACAGCAACACTCTGTCCATCGGTGGACCTTATGCCTTTTGTAATAAGGTCCACCGACAGTTAACAGTTAACAGTGTGGGCGGAGGTAGGTACATAACTCTGTAGGTAATCTGTACGAGTAAATAAGGTGGTATCAGATATTTCTGCGCGCTTCGTTGTGTAAGATATTATAACGGGTGACGAGTTCTTCGAGCCAACAAACTCTAGGTTAAAAATTGAAAGCCTGAATATTCTTCTAGAAAGAGGTATCAGAAAATATTGAATGTAATATTTTGTTCAATTCTGCAAAGATCGCTATTTATTTACTTGTACGATCACATACTCGGAGTACTCGGACTGGCATTGGATTGTTTCTATAAAATGGAACAATTTTATTCTATATCGCTACCAAGTTTCCAATCGAACGATACAAGAGATCGTAAAATGAGATTAAAAAGCGGAGGTTGGAACATATTGCAACGTCTGACGTCACAACAAGGATAGGTAGGGGAGACCGGGTATGGTTGTCTCTGGGGTTGGTCGTCACAGCAGCCATAAGAAACAATTAAACGAACGAACAAGTTCATTGGGTTTATGAAAAATGTCGAAAGATCACAATGGGCCGCCTTACCTAATGAATGAGTAATTAACTTTTTCGTTTCTTTATTTGTTTATACTTTATTGCACAAAATATATACAACAATGTACAAATGGCGGACTTAATGCCAAATGGCATTCTCTACCAGTCAACCATAGGGCTAAACAGAGACGCTTACAATTGGAGCACTTATT
The DNA here is from genome assembly GCF_033807575.1 of Cydia pomonella. Classification (NCBI taxonomy): domain Eukaryota; kingdom Metazoa; phylum Arthropoda; class Insecta; order Lepidoptera; family Tortricidae; genus Cydia; species Cydia pomonella. The sequence continues at coordinate 6,911,150 of NC_084714.1, read as the reverse complement.
TACTCATCTAGCGCAGCGACCCAAAGTGTGTCTTGGCCTCCCACGAATGCTCGCCACTGATCCCGGTCGTGTGCAGTTTCTCGCCAGTCTTCGACCTGGAGCTCAGGCAGATCCGTGCCCACCACATCCGCCCATCGATACCTAGGTCGACCGGCCGGGCGATTCGTTTCTTTAGTGGTTTATTAATAGCCGCTATGACAATCAACCTCTGAGACAACCATACCCGGTCACCCTTATTATTATAATTGATGTGTTGCGGGATAAATATCTACGTATACATATGTACATATCCTCACATATTTCCACGTTCATATTCATTTAATATTTCAAGTTGTTACTTTAGCGATACCCCGTTGCGACTTTAAATTAAATCTAGAGATTTAAAATTTAATAAATTGATGTTGTTTTTTAGAGTTCCGTACCTACCCAAAGGGTAAAACGGGACCCTATTACCAAGACTCCGCTGTCCGTCCGTCTGTCTCTCGGTTAGTCTGTCTGTCCGTCTATCACCAGGCTATATCTCATGAACTGTGATAGCTAGACAGTTGAAATTTTCACACATGATGTATTTCTGTTGCTGCTATAACAACAAATACTAAAAAGTGTACGAATCCCTCGGTGGGCGAGTCCGACTCGCACTCGTCCGGTTTTTATTGTTAGTCTTTTTTGCGTACAGGGTTTTTTAATCATACATTATTTCAGAAAAGAGCTGATACTGTTCAAACTGCTGGCTTAATTTTTATTAAAGCTATCTAAAACTACCGTTTTCACGTAAAAAAACGCATCGAAATCGGTCCATCCGTTTGAGACCTACGATGCCCCAGACAGACAGACAGACCTTGGCGGCAAACTTATAACAACCCTTTTTTTGCGTCGGCAGTTAAAATGGCCTTAACAACGGCATCACGCCGTCCTTGGGGATTGGACAACAAGTGCAAAGTGAATTAACCCTCGCCAGCCGATGAATGGATCTGAACACATGCGAGTTTTTTGTAAGCGCCAGCCGGCGGAGGGGTTAAGTCTGAACAAATAAGTAATCATACAGAAAGTCCTTTTGGTGACACATGCGTTTTAATTAAGTACAGAAAATACGTCTATCGAAGCTATGGCTAATATACGTACAGTACGCCATCAGATACATCGGAGCGGCCGAGGTGGTCACAAATATCTGAACACGGCTCTATTGTCAACAATAGAGCCGTGTTCAGATATTTGTGACCACCTTGGCCGCTCCGATATGTCTGATAGCGACTGTACAATAAAATGGAGGAAAAAACATATTAAATATGTTAAAACGGGTCACTCACGTATTTTAAGTCGAAAACGCTGGACATGTTTCACTCCGTACCGAGGAGCTTGCGTTGACAGACCGGCGCAGCAAGCTCCTGGGAGCCTACAGCGAAAATGGAAATTCGCAAAATTGCGGGGATCTTTCTCTTTTACTTTCACTACGACGTCACTAAAGTGAAAGAGAGAAATGCCCGCAATTGACATACTTCGATTTTCGCGGTAGGCCCCCTGACGACACTCCTGGGTACGGAGTGAAACATGTCGAGCGTTTTCGATTTAAATACGTAAGTGACCCATTTTAACATATTTAATATGTCGTGACTCTGTGTCTCACGGAAGTTTTGTTATTAAATCCAATTGCAGTATCTTTCATAAAACACTTCGAATACATAAAAAGACTAATAGAACATTCAACAAATGAATATCGCGGTTTCAATGCGTCTCTCTTTTTGTTAGCAGCGGACTGTACTACTTGCACATGTTTTACCGAAATCTGTACCCATTCAAAGCCAAAAGTCCAATATCATATGGACCCCACATGGAATTACATCAATTTTGCTCAGCGGGCCATTCCGGGGTCCATACAATGGTTCCCACAATAATTTCTGAGCGTATTATTTAACACCCTCCAGCGACCGATTTACGTTTTCTTTTGTTTCGAATATGTCGCTCGACTATATAACTTATTATAAAATAATAAGGTATATTATGGAATGATACTTCAAAGGTAGATACGTCGGATACGCTTAGGGTAGATGGGGCTTAAGAACATTGTTGTTGTGGCATTATTTGTTTCTAATAAAAATGTCGTTTAATGGTGCGTAATGTTTATTAGGGTTATTTTGTGTTCATTTTATTAATAAAACCCTTTGTTGGCTTTCCAATTTTATGTAAGTCAGTCTTAGTAGATATATAGGTACATAAAATACAATTCACCTCTTATTCTTGTAACTCTTATTGGTCTCAATACTATAAGAAAATGACACAGAAATCGCGATATATATTCCAAATGTCTTTTTTTTTTACTATGACTTATAGATAAATAATAGAGGGCCTCCGGGGAAGGTGCCTCTAGCCAGCTGTTTCGAAAACTGAATGTAGGCAAGAACTTTGCTTTACTTCGTTCGCTCGTTCGATAAATATGTATTATAATCAACCCCGTGATTTAAATATTAACAGATGTGCAGTAATCATTTTCAAATATGTCGTTAATCAGCGAGTATTGAATTGGCATTATAATGTGTATGGGGTGTGATCATGAACGTACCTCCTATGATGTGAATGCAGTTCTTATTTTACCCTTATTTATTAATATTCATTTAATAAAAGAAATGGCTAATTTTTTTCATTGTTGTCTTTTTCTTTCGTGAGATTTAGGGTGATTAGATAGAGTGGGCACTGTTCTATACAACATAAGCGCGATTTCACCATATTATGTCCTAAATAATCTTCCCCTGCGGTGGCAGCATGGTTCCATTTTTGTCACTTGTCACTATGCCCGTCACTTTCGCGCTTACTCGTACATACTTATTAGAACGTGACAGGCATGGTGACAAATGATAAAGACTAAAGAGCCGACCAACTTAGCCCCGCAGAGTTAACTTAACGCCAAATCATATAAACTTTTTGTCCCAAAACTGGATTTCGTGTTTAACTATTCCGCCCAGAATAAGGATCTATTCAAACTTACGAAATTATATCAATATCGAATAAAGAAATTGTCAAAAAAATCAAAATCGACCTAATAACTTACGGAAAACTTATTTTATTTCATAAAACATAGGTATAGTTTACTCAAGTTAAAACTTCAAAAGACTAACATAAGAAACATGAAAATGCAGTATAATGTACAAAGTAAAACAGTACACTCTGTACACTTCACCCCAGTAATATGACATTAACTAGCACAGACCTGTTACTTGGTGTTTCTTGCTGAATTTAGACTTTAGAATAGTTACAGTCCCAAACGGGTAAAGTGTACCCCGTTCTTATACAACTTATGACATTTTCGATTTCGTGAGAAAGCCTTGGAAAATTCGCCCGCACGTTTATTCCTAGAAATATTTTAACGAAATATATCCTGAGACGAGTGGAGTAGACTGACACTGTTATTTCAGTAGCTTTGCGTGCAATCGCCTTTGTTGAACGAGTATGATTGTAATTCCTGGTTATTATCCCGTTTCTTTTTCGGGGTTTCTTCTTCGTTAAGAGTCAGCAGCAAGCTGGGTTCTCCATACAAACGTAGTTACGCTCATTTTTAATCGACTAGAATGCTTTGAAAGTTTGTACTTATAATAGAATAAGGCATATCTATGCCTGTAATTAGTTTATGTAGCTTCAGATACCATAGATAAAAAAATACGGCGAATTTAAGTTTTTCATACAAACCTTGTTTTTGCTCTACCTATTTCGTTTGTTTTATAATCTGGAGCAATATACACTAATTATAGGCATGTATATCTATGCCTATATGTTTTGTATGTGCAAAGTTTCGTTACAATACAACACGTAGTTTCAAAATGAAAACGAAAATCCGTTTGTATGGGAAGGTGAAATTCGGCCGAGCTTGCTGCGGACTCTTGAGATACTTTTTTTTGGTGGCGAAACCTATTCATACCCATAAAACCGTTGATAATGGTTACAATTTTAATATACTTCGTTTTCTGGTAAAATTTCCTCCTACAAGTCCTCAAACAAGTCTGCAAACTCAACATCATTCATCATCAGCATCACAAATTCACAAACAACTCAAACCTCAAACACCAGTAAAATTGAATTCAACCGCTAAAACAATCAACTATTTCTTGGTGTTAGGCTGCGTTTCCAGATGCCATCTGCGTTTTATAATATGTACAAAAACCGCGCAAGCGCTGAGCGAGAATAGGAACCTAAATAAAGTGTTTTTAATCGTTCATGACAAACATCTTCGCTACGCATCCTCGCACAGCGTTGGTGGAAACGCAGCCTTATTCTGTCCCGTCTGATTAACAAAACTTGTTAGAAGAATTATTGTAGCTACCACGATGCATTTTTTTACGAATTAAAGGAACGATAAGGGTAAAACAAAAGTGATCAGGAGATGTAACTATGGCAATGTGCGAGAAGAAAAAAATGATTTTTAACTAATATCGCCTTTTGACTTCCAGTTTTTAAAAGTTTTTATTTAACTTGCTCTGTTAGTATTGTGTAAGTATGTATGTGTGGGTCAAATCTTGGGAGCTAAATTTGACCCACTTCCCTATTTCCGATTGAGCTGAAAAGCATACATATGTAAGTCGGGTGACAACATGACAACGCAATAATATGGTAACTCTCATAGTCATACTCTACTCGCACATCATCGAGCGATAGAAACCATCCAGCTGATCTGATGATCGAGACAGGAGGTGGCCATAGGAACTCTGTCTGTAATCAAACAACGCAACGTGTTTGGAGTTTTTAGAATTATCTCGATGAGTATTAGTTGCCTGTGGTAAGAAAAGTACAGTCAGCGGTAAAATATCATTAAATGAAATTTTTGCCTAAACCTTTATATTATATTATACCTGAGACGAGTGCTCGGTAAGCGATAAGAATGAAGCCTGGCAAATGTGATGTTTCACGTAGAAGCTTCAAGGAAACCAGCACGGTGAACCCAAGTTTTAGGAAACGTTGCACATTTCCGTCCGTATGAGTAAAAGCAGCTTCTGAAAATGTACTTTTAAATTTTAAAATTGTTTTGTATCAAATACTTCCAAAACAGTTTAGACACGAAATCATAAAATAAGAAGATAACCTTGTATTACTAATCTTGTACCCGTACACGGAGTAATAGAGTCCTGGGGGCCTAGCCAAGTGACAATCGTTGATAGACAAGCGCTTTGCTCGGTGATAAGGGTCAATTTTGTTTAACTAAAAAGTAACAGTATTAACTAAGGTGTATTGGGATAACTTCGAAAGCGAAGTACCTAAATTTATAAATTACTGAATATTCAACCCGCCATACATACATTTATAGTTGTGTGGTCCACCATTTGTACTTTTTATGTGCAAAAGTTCAAAATAAATAAACCAGTAGCACTTCATACTTTGGCAATATTTACGCTTCTGTCACATAATAAATAATAGTACTACCGTACAGAAATGACACTTCCTACCAAACCGAAGTTTGACAGCGATTCATGGACGAATTATTTTCTAATGTAGGGCACTAGCCCTTTCGGCCATTTAGGGTTGTCAAAATTCAAGTCATTGTCTATCTGTGGTCGTGCACGTGTGGACGTCAAGTTGTGCCAACCCTTATAATTGCTGGGCGCAATGCTGAGCCGAACGGAACCGAGAAAAGCAGAAGGGAGGAGTGTCTCCCCACAGCTTCTGTTACGCTTACCAAGGCATGTTGCTTACTGTGTTGCTACCGTAGAAAAAGCTTCCAACTTAGTAGGTAGTTGGTCGCTAGACCCGCCTCGGCTTCGCACGGGTTACAAGAAACATTAACAAATTATGCACCTATTAAACTATCCTCAAGAATCACTATATTGATAGGTGAAAACCGCATGAAAATCCGTTCAGTGGTTGAGTTTATCGCGAACATACATCAGACAGACAGACGCGGCGGAGGACTTTGTTTTATGTAAGTAAGTACTTATAAGGTGTAAGTAAGATTTGTTATTTTCAAAATGATCCCATTTTTGAAGTTACCGCAATAGGGTAAAGGCACCAGTGCTCAGCCATGCACCAGAGCTCAGCCTTTCTTGCTTATTTTTCGTCGTAATTATCAGTTTTTCAGATTTTCATGCCAAAAGTAGGTAATACTATAGATTGATGAACTATGAATTGAAGAATAATTTAATTTTTAAAAGAATGTCTAGCTTGAACCACAACACTACTTTAAAGAAGTGCTGTCTTCTGACATGAAAGGTTAGGTGGCACATGGTATTTTGATCATAGCAGCCGAATTATGATTTTTTGTTATAAGAATGTGCACTTATTAATACTGACTATTGGGAACATTTTTTTTATACAAAATCTAATAGTCAGCCGCCCCTGGCCGACTACTGGGTTTGAGGCAGTAATTTTAAAAAGGTAGTAAACCCAGAAGTCAGCCGAGGGAGGCTGACCATAGGATTAAGGATTTTTTTATTTTCAATTTCAATGTAAGTCGTTAAATCAAGTACCTTTAAATATTTACATTATTATGACTTTATTTAATTGAAATAGATGGTAGTTCAAGGCTGTCTGTTGATACACATGGGGCTGATTACTGGCAATAAGGCCCTTTCATTCTATTTCATGAAATATTTCAAAAAGCTGAATTCAAATACGTTTTATTCTTTATAAAAATTAAATGTTATTAAATTATTGAAGAGTAAAAACATGAATAATTCTTATTGGTCAATAAGTGGGCAAATGAGACGATCTTGAACATAGAAATTTCGTAAAAAGGCTGTCTACTGGTGTCTTTACCCTACACCTTATCCGGTTCTATGTAGAGACGTGATCGTACGTCGCCGTCGCTCGGATCTCGGATCAAACACCTGATTTCAATGCATGGGAGCTCTCACGAGATTTCCGGGATTTATTCAACAAGTTTGTCCTTTGTACGAAATCCCTTTACGAGATCTTTACGCCATACGCATACCTAACCTACTGTACAGTCGAGTTCATAAATATGTGTACATTTTTCACTTTAATCCATTGTGATAACGTGAAAAAATGTATACATGTTTATGAATTCGACTGTATTACGTATTGGAAAGGTCAGCGAGGTCAAAACGTTACAGTAGTTAAATGTACAATTATATTTAATGGCACACTTAGGACCACTTGTACCAATCACTAACCCGGGATTAACCGGTTAAACCTGGAGTTACTATGGTTATAGGACATTATTACACAAATTGACTAAGTCCCACGGTAAGCTCAATAAGACTCGTGTTGAGGGTACTTAGACAATGATATATATAATATATAAATATTTATAAATACTTAAATACATAGAAAACATCCATGACTCAGGAACAAATATCCGTGCTCAACACACGAATAAATGCCCTTACCAGGATTTGAACCCGGGACCTTCAGCTTCGTAGGCAGGGTCACTACCCACTAGGCCAAACTGGTCGTCAAAACAACCACAACAACCACCAGTACAATTTAGACACTGGGTTAGCTGTTTAACCGGTTAACCCCGGTTAGTGGGATGGTGCAAGTGACGCTTGTATATTTTATATAGGACTAAGTTATTGTACTGTTATGTTGCTAGTAGGTATTGTGTTTGCTGCCTGAATTTGTCCCTTAACCTGTAACCACAGTGAACATTTGTTGCTACCATCAGAGAAAGGTCCTTACATTACGCTTCATGTGCAATAAGGACCTTTTTATCAGAATACATGTTAGAATTTCAGATCGAATGGTTCTTATTGCACTTGAAGCATAAGGACCTTTCTGCGATGGAAAGCCAAATTCTTATAAACAGCCGGCTACAATGCCAATTTCAATAAGAATTAAAAATATTTTAAAAACAAGAGAATACTGACGCTTAATGCCATCTAGCGACGAGTATTGGCATTAATACGTACTATCGCGCACAACATTAGCAAGCTCTTTCTCAGCCAGTCCTCTGACTGTAGATGTAGGAACTGTTCCATAGATGGCGCCACAATACAAACTGATTACAATAGAACTGATCTCAGGGTGACTTTCAGACAGTCGATGTTTTATGTACTGATAGTGAAACCGAGGGATAGTTTATTATCTTATTGTTTATTATTATATGATATTATACTCAATTTTTTATTCGTTAGGGTGTTAATTGATTCCTGAAAGTTCAACAGGAAAATGTAATTAAATATAATAACTATATTGATTAGCATTGCATCCGCATCGAAGAAAATAGAGCAAGAATCAGACCAAAGTAGGCAACGATTTTGATTGCACAGCCTATGCAAGTGTTAAGTAGAAGTCATCATTTCATAGAAGTTTGACGTTTAAAATAACACTTGCACCCTCTGGGCTGTCAAAATAGGTGCCAACTTATCTTGGTCTGACTCTAAACTACCAATGACCCGGACCCGGACCCGGGTATGTCCTTTAAACTACGTCCACAAGAGAGGTATGGGCATTGTGAATGGTATCTCGCTCTGTGTGGTAGGGCACAGCACAGCGGATGTCATTCCAGATCTAGAGCAGAGCCCAACTGGGGAAGTACCTCCACCTTACAGAAAATCGCAGGCAAATAACACTACACCCTAATCATAGTGTTGTGTTCCTGCCGGTGAGTAAGGTTGCCAGAGCTCAACGAGGGTGGGAGGGGGTTAGGGTCGGCAACGCGCATGTAACTCCTCTGGAGTTGCAGGCGTACATAGGCTACGGATACTGCTTACCAATCAGGCAGGCCGTATGCTTGTTTGCCACCGACGTAGTATAAAAAAAAATGACTACCGATCATTTTTATTGCACAAAATAGAATACCTACTTAATGCACAAATGGCGAACTTAACGCATATGACATCCTGGTGCTAGTCAACCATAGAATTACATGTTAAAATGGTCCAAAGTGAACATTTGAGCAGATGAATAAAAACATAAAAAATAATTACACGAAGACATAAAAATGTTTTGAAGTAAAATATCTATTTAGGAAGTGGTGGTGGAGTGGTGTCGTAACCTGCGGGAAGGCACCCACCACCTCAAGCAGAAGCCAACTCGCAGAGCTGCTGGACCACCCCAGGAGTCAAGACACATCTGTGATCGATGCGGCCAGAAATGCCGATCGGCCATTGGTCTATACAGTCATCGCAATCGATATAGGCTGTAGACTACTTCCTCAAAATACCTCCTTATTCGCTGCAACTATCATCTGCAAAGATGCTGTGGCCAATGATGAGGAAGTGGATAACTGGATACCAAAGTCCATGACTATAACAAAATCGTTGTCATAGCTAAAACTTCAACTCGCATACCGGTAAATACGACCTTGAAATAAAAGTAAAGCCAAATACAGTAATTTATTGCTAACGAATTAATTGAACAAACACATTATGTCAACGCGTAATGAAATTTAAACTGTCGGTAGAATGTTAAAGCTCTGTCGTTTCCGGTCACGAAGTAAATACCTTCCTCTTCCAACGTACTTCCCGTTCCCCATAACTATATCAGAAACTTGATATATGATGTATTATCTATAAAACTACAATGTAATAATTATAGCGCACCACTTTGAATGTCAATAAAACACTTCCTCTTTAGAACGTTTTGTTTTTAGAACATAAGTTCTCTGCCGAAGTTTTCACAATAGACTACAGTAAGTATGGGATTTCAAAAAATAACAATCTAGTGAGGTTTGGACTCGCGCGTCGCGCCTCAAAGGGCGGAGCCTAACATAATACAATTTTTTTCAAATTTTATTTTCGTTAGATCGGCTTAAGTCACGCTTGGCCTTCTTATAGGGTTTTCTATAATCCATGGTTCCTAAAGAAGTACTTTTCCTGGGTAAAGCATAATTCATTTTTATTTTTAGGGTTCCGTACCTCAAAAGGAGAAAACGGAACCTTTATAGGATTCGTCATCAGTACGTTATCATTGCCAAACACCCCTATATCATATCCATGATATAATCGCTTATTTTATAGTATGCTCGCGAAACGAGTATTTGCTTAGCAACAGTTACTTAAATAAATATCATATCATTATGACCGGCCCCTCTCTCTCTCTCTTGCAATGCAACCCCTCTCTGGTGTTGCAGGTATCCATGGGCAACGGTACGATACGGTGCTTACCATCAGGCGATTTGTCTGCTCGTTTGCTTCCTATATTATAAAAAACTACTTATAATTAACTAAGGAGGAGCTATTATTTACAATTAGATTCTGCCTGAAATAGGGTCGTTTCTAATTTTTTGAAACGCTCGTATTACATTCTATATTAACTAAAAGTTGCCCTATAATTCAACTTTTATACTAAAAACGGCTTTAAATATGTTAAATTAACAAAATATATTTTGACAGATGCTTTCGCGCCACAAACGCTCTTTGAAAATTGTGTGACGTCACAGTTTACGGTTTGATACATAACTACATACGCACGTAGAAGATACGAACTATCAACTGACATTTGTCATTGTTGTTTATCGCCTAACTGTCAATAGTGTCTCGGATTGACACTATTGACAGTTAGTTGTGACGTCATCAGAATCTTCAATGACGTTTCGTGTTTGGTCACGTAACGTGTGCCAAAAGATATTTTAAATTCAATCTTTACAAAAATCTGGTCATTACAGGTCCCCTAAAAGTTGTTTAACATGTTCTTATAATCCAAAAGAATTTATGGGATACAATTCTGCCCTAAGATTGTAGATGGAAACAACCCTATTACAGTTTCATGATAGGAAGACTCACAGTCAAAGTTTAAATAATAGTTATTTGTGCAACAAGAGAGGAAAGTTGTTTTTTCTTGCGAGTGTTGATTTTGAGTCGCGAGTAAGCGAAAATTTCGAGTAAGTGATTCTAAGTTAGAATATTGAGCGTAGCGAGGGACTCAAAAACACGAGATGTACAATAACTTTGCTCTCGTGTGACACATACAACTTTTCACCTCAGTAATACCGTGTGCGCAAGCAATGAGGTCCACAAATAGCACTAATGCCTATAAGCAATCAACTTAGTGTGGAGATGTGTAAATGAAAAGTTAAAAGTATATGCAGTAAATAATGTTTAATACAGTTGCTCAAAATGTGCTACTTTACGTTAGCTGTTTTGCGTTCGCAAAATTGGTTTTTGCAAACCTTTAAACGGTAGATTAGCATAGCACCTAAGAAGTACATTGAGAAAACTTTGCTTAGAAATACAATGAAAATATTAACCATATAAAATAATTCGGCCCGCAATATACAAACCCTTTCACTACGACACCACACACGATAGGTCTCTGAAAAAAAGTCCTATACAAAAAATTAAGGACTCGGCACTCCCCTCCTAAGGGATTTTTTTTTAGGAACTGCGGTGCTCTAGTATGCGTGTGCCAAATGGCTAAACTGTACATCGATTTGCAGTTTTTTTATGCGTTATACCTTACACTACTAGTAAAAGGTAACTCTCAACGTAATGTTCATTGCTACATACATTGCTGATCGGTAATTTTTGAAAAATTAATTACATACGGAGTTATAATTACTACACGGGTAAGTTCTATGTCTGGTTTGGTTTATTGCCTGTATTGGATGAATACACTGTATAATGTATATTAATACAGGTCAATGCATATGTATCTAGGTATTTATTAACATGTAAGCTAGCAAAAAAAGCCCAAGGTGTCCATTGTTGTTTAGAACACGTGTCATTGGTTTTTTAATATGTTTTTGCTGAATTTGAACATGTTTCGAAAAACGAGACTTGAATGGTTAATATACCTATATACAACTAGCATATATTACTACCTAATTCAGCATCAATCAATCACTAACAATGAATTCGCTTTTAATTTAGCACTGCAGTTGATTAACATGAACTATTCATTATGTGCACAAAAACTCTAACTACACCTGGCCATTATAATCCGAGGTGTTTCTGACCATCTGACATATTATATATGTCAATGGTTTTTGACTCTGACCCATGAATTCAGCCATAATTAACAATACAAACATGAGAAGTGGACCCTCACTTCACTTCGATATCGGTGTATGCATGCCAAAGTGGTCGACTTCTGAGAAAGTTCGAACCTCGTAATTAAATAAATCTGTGGCCTTCTTGCGTTAGTTCGGTGTGTTGTAAAGATAGAGGAAAACATTATCATCAGATTGTCAGGCGGAACATTGAGTCGGTAGTCATAATTTAATTAGGCCAAAACCTGTAAATGGAATCTAATCATTAGATTCATTAGGTAGATATCATTTCCGAAGTTCCAAACGGCCTCCTACGCTTAGATCGCGATAAGACAGATATGCCGCATGCGCGAATGCGAAACTTCTTCAATGAACCTATTGTCGTTCTAGCCAGTGCTGTGCAACCGGTGACCGCGATTCGCCAGTTTCGGTCGAACACGCGGCGCGAGTGGTCGTGCCGCCCTCTATCAGCCATTAAGCTGAAACTCGCCACTTATTTCCGATCCAAATGTGCTTTTGAATGAGACTGTACCAAAATTTATGAGACAAAATGTGCAACGCGCTGTGTTTCGCCCTTATCGCGCTTTCTGTCAACCTCGTGAAATCATGGGGTAAGTAGTAAAATCAGCTGATACGCGGGACACACGTGCGTTTTTTTCTGAGTTATATAATAATTGAAGGTTATTGTTGAACTAAAAAGTGTTACTATGGGCAGTCTGGTTCGTTCTTCATTCAGTTAATTGTGATATTTGATTAAATAACATCAATAGGTTGTCAATTTATTTGGCGCCACGGCACCATTGCCGGGGGACCGCTAGTCACGTAGGCCACTTCGGTGCTAACCGGCCGAGTTAGAAAGGCGCTAACTCGGTAGATGCTCGGTGATAAACAGTGCAACATAACTTAGCAACGTAGCGTTCCTGCAATGTGGAAAACTGGAAAAGCGGCTTAGAGCATAAACGTTATCTTAAGGGCATGTAAACATAGCGATCATATTGAATAGATCAATACTAATATTCAAATGATAATGTTTGTTTGTGTAGACACCATGACGTGTTAATTATCAACATGCGTGCGCTATTAGCATGTTACTTTACAGTCGTTACATCAAGCTGTATTTACCAGTAGGTAGGTATTTACTCCTACATACGTAGGTAACCGTGAAAATATATTTACAAGGTCTTGTCGCCAGTGAAAATAAAGAGAATCATTTTCGCTTTCGTGCGTATATGATAATAATATAGGTACCTACACCTACATAATGTTATTTAGGTAGATACAGGTAATTTAAAGCGCTGGTGGCCTAGCGGTAAGAGCGTGCGACTTGCAATCCGGAGGTCGCGGGTTCAAACCCCGGCTCGTACCAATGAGTTTTTCGGAACTTATGTACGAAATATCATTTGATATTTACCAGTCGCTTTTCGGTGAAGGAAAACATCGTGAGGAAACCGGACTAATCCCAACAAGGCCTAGTTTACCCTCTGGGTTGGAAGGTCAGATGGCAGTCGCTTTCGTAAAAACTAGTGCCTACGCCAAATCTTGGAATTAGTTGTCAAGCGGACCCCAGGCTCCCATGGGCCGTGGCAAAATGCCGGGACAACGCGAGGAAGAAGACAGGTAATTTAAAGTTAAAGCTTCTTGATAACTGATAAAGGGACCTATCTACATATGTAATAAAGTGTAAAAATAAAAATAAAAACCTTACTTCATCGAATCATTATCTCGGCGAGCTCACCCCGTTGAAATTTCCATTTTATGCAGCCAACTTCCCCCTAAAGAAATTTCAAATACCTATTTAAAGGCTTGAAAAATTCACAGAACGTCGGACAACTCGGAAACGATGAGATAAATATGTACGAAAGTGAAATGGTTGTGCCATACGCCCTACACCGGTACTTCAGTCCTTTTTACCAATTCCGACTATTTTAAACATTTAAAAAAATATATATTTATTTAATCTTTATTGCACAAAAGAAAACCTTGTAGTACAAAAGGCGGACTTAATGCCATGAGGCATTCACGAGAAATTTCACAAGAATCGCTTGAGAAATGCGACCTGCAGAGGAGAACATCCGGACATACGAAAGCATTTTTGTTTAAGCTGAAACTGAGACCTTCGCTAAAGCTCTGTCAATAATAGAGCCATTACTTAACACTAGTTTTTGGTTATTTTTATGTTATATCTACTCAGACTCACGAGCTGTTTCCATCCCTATAAAAAAATCCCAAGATTTTTGTTTCCATTTCCTTGTTTTATTTATAGACTTAGGATGACGGTAATGCAATGGAAGGATCGAAAATGTATGGGAATGGGATTTTATTTTTCTCCTATTAGTATCAAAAGAGCTCGATATTCTGAATAGAAATAATAAAATGTTCCCAAAATAACTAAACAAGTATAGTGTACTTAGTAAAATGGCCCAATTACACGAAGTTGGGTACGGTCATGGAAATTAATTTGAGTACCATAACATTTCGTACCTTGTCACAGTGAGTACAGTGACAATAGTATGAAGTCCCTTGCGACTTTCATATTGATTGTTACTGTGACAAGGTACGAAATGGCAAGTATTGAAATTTAACTCTGACTGTCCTACTAGGTATAGAAATTGCTAATGTAGTTTGATTACTTCGTCTTGTTGCTGAAACTGTTTCAGTGTAGGTAGTGTAGGTACCAAGGAATCGGATATTTCAGCTTAAGCCAATTTCAGCTCAAAGGATAAGTTACAGATAACAATATTTTTGCGTTCAAAAGTATCAATTATATTCTTATTGTTTTGCATATATTACCTAAATTTTTTTTCACCACACCGGCTGATCAAAATCTGATGAGATAGTTGCATTTTAACCGCAAGAATGACAAAGTTATCTTCACTATACCAGCTGGTACCGAAAGGCTCTCTTAATTGATCAAAGACTAATGAGAAAGTTGCATTTTATCCACATGTGGGGCAAAGTAATCAGATGCAAATTTTGAGTTGTAAAATTAATTAAAATTATGAATGATGATTTTGAATA